>NC_029775.3:62754390-62768590 GCF_000817695.3 Arachis duranensis | reverse complement strand
TATTTTCGGCCAAAATGAAGAAATGAGACAGCCTTGGAGTGTTTGGGGGTGTAGGGTGAGTTGTGATTGGTTGGCTTGGAGGTGGATTAAAATAATATTAAAATATCTCAGGTGTATAACTACTAAAACTAGGTGTATCGGAACACTTGTGAAAACATCTCTAAAAATTATTTTCTGAGCTACTAGCATAAATGATACTAGTAACATATTTATTATGAGAATAAAACATGTATGATGAGGACTTAGCATTGCTAAAGTCATCAGAGAGTGCTGGTGCTAAACTGCACCAGTAAATTGTGAATCCGGTTAAACCGATTTTTTGTTTTTAACTAAAACTGACCAGGTAACCTTATAATATTATTCAAGCAGCTTCTAATACAAATATAATGATTATATTACCCTATTATCTCTCTTCTCTCATGAATCGAGTCTGGTTCATCAAACTGAGACTATTTACGAAAAACCGGATCAAAACTCCTAACCATACAGTTCAAAAACTATGTTCTTTGTGACTGCGTTATCGAGCTTGCCTTGGAAAAGGTTCTAGCTCAAAGATGACATAATGACAATGAGGATTGAAATACTTGATGATATATCAGAGGTTCTCCCCTTACTGATCCTCCGGAGAAATCCGTACTTTTAGAAAAGATCTCGCGTACTCGAAAATCAGGGTTGTTACATTCTACCCTCCTAAAAGAAAATTTTGTCCTCAAAATTTCAGTTACCTAAGAATAGATGTAGATAATCAACTTTCATCTTATCTTCCAGTTCCCAGGTGTGCTCTTCTTTTCTTCTTTGTCCCCAAGCTACTTTGACTAGGCGAACAGTTTTGCCTCTTAGCTGCTTATCACTTCTTTCTACGATCTGAACTGGTGATGCTTGATATGTTAAATCGTTTCGTAATTGTACTGTTTCTGGTTGTAAAATGTGACTCTCTTCGGGAATATATTTCTTAATTTGTGAGACATGAAAAACATCATGAAGGTTTGACAGATATGGAGGAAGGGCTATTTGATACGCTACTAGACCGACTCTTTTAAGTATTTGGAAAGGTTCTATGTATCGAGGGTTAAGCTTTTTAGTCTTAAGGGCTCGACCTATTCCAGTAGTCGGGGTTACTTTAAGAAAAACATGGTCTCCCTCACTAAACTCTAAGGGTCTACGTCTATTATCGGCATAGCTCTTTTGACGGCTTTGTGCTGTCTGGATCTTTTGACGAATTTCCTTTATATTCTCTGTAGTTTCTTGAACTAAGTCTGGACCCAAGATAATAGCTTCTCCATCATCATTCCAACACAATGGTGTCTGACATCTTCTTCCGTAGAGAGCTTCATAAGGTGCCATCCCGATACTTTGTTGGTAGCTGTTATTGTAGACGAATTCGATCAAGGGCAAATACTTATCCCAACTACCTTGGTTATCCAACACATAAGATCTTAGCATGTCTTCTAATGTTTGGATTGTCCGCTCTGATTGTCTGTCTGTCTGAGGATGGTATGCTGTACTCATGTACAATTCTGCCCCAACGCTTTCTGGAAAGCTCCCCAGAATTTGGAAGTAATCCTCGGATCTTGATCTGAAACAATTGACGAAGGTATCCTGTGCAATCGTATGATTTCTTGAATATATATCCATGCCAGCCTTTCTAAAGTATAGTCAACTCGAATTGGAAGGAAATGCGCTGATTTTGTTAACCTGTCCACAATTATCCAAATAGCATCGTGCCCTATTGAGGTCCTTGGCAATCCCGTGACAAAATCCATAGTGATCTGCTCCCATTTCCATTGGGGTATTTCTAAGGGTTGCAGGGTTCCTGACGGCTTCTGATGTTCCACCTTCACCCTCTGGCAGGTTAAACATTTTGAGACATAGTCAGCAACCTCTTTCTTTAAGCCCGGCCACCAGAACATTTGTTTCAAATCTTGATACATCTTTGTCACTCTAGGATGCATGGAGAATCTATTTTGATGAGTTTCTACAAGAATCCTCCGTCACAAATCTCCAGAGCTAGGCACACAAATCCTGGTCTTGTACCTCCAGAGACCGGTACGATCTTGTTTTACAGCTTCTGGTTCCTCTACTTTTATCTATCTCAGCATCGTCATCATTTCTGAATCCTGTGTTTGTGCTTGCTGAATACTAATCTTAAAATCTGGTGTTATATGCAATTGGGCCAGACAAACTCCACTTGACATTTCAGTCATAGTCAATTTAAGTTTCTCAAATTCTGCAAGTAGCTTTTCTTCCTTTATCATCATCCAAGAGATACTCAAATTCTTCCTGCTTAAAGCGTCTGCCACCATGTTCGCTTTAGCTGGGTGATAACTTAACTTGAAATCATAGTCTTTCAAAAATTCCATCCACCTTCGCTATCGCATATTAAGATCTTTCTGGTAAAAGATATACTTTAAACTTTTGTGGTCGGAGAAAACTTCTAGTTGAGCGCCATACAAATAGCGTCTCCAGATCTTCAAAGAAAACACTACTGCAGCCAACTCCATGTCATGCGTTGGATAATTTCGTTCATGAGGTCTCAGCTGTCGGGAAGCATAAGCCACCACATTCTTGTCTTGCATCAGCACAAATAATCAAGATTAATTTCATGACACCCTACCTGATTTTGCTGCTCCTAATTCAGTTAGACTTTCAGGTGGTCCTTTAGCATTTTTTCCTCCTAAATCACATCAAGAACAACTTTAAATCCAAAAACTCTCAACTAACCAAATCTCACTCAGCATGTTAGGAAGTGATTTCTAACCTTAAACTTGCTGGAAAGTCATGTTTCTTGGCCCTCAGCTGTCATGTTTGAGCATGTTTCCTTGAAACCGAATCAAAAGAGAGATGGTGCAGCCAACTCACCTTGATTCCAGCCTTAATAAGTCATATGATCATGTGGAGAAAGAAGAGAGGATCATTTTGGTCGGATTGGAATTTTGATTTGAGTTTTAGTTCAGCAGAAATCAAGCTTTGAAGATTTGGAACTAAGAACTTTTCTCTCTTTTTCTCTCTTGGAAATTTCGGCCACAAGGAGCAAATGAACCAGACTTGGGGGTTTTGGGGGTGTAGGGTGAGTTGTGATTGGTTGGCTTGGAGGTGGATTAAAATAATATTAAAATATCTCAGGTGTATAACTACTAAAACTAGGTGTATCGGAACACTTGTGAAAACATCTCTAAAACTTATTTTCTGAGCTACTAGCATAAATGATACTAGTAACATATTTATTATGAGAATAAAACATGTATGATGAGGCCTTAGCATTGCTAAAGTCATCAGAGAGTGCTGGTGCTAAACTGCACCAGTAAATTGTGAATCCGGTTAAATCGATTTTCTATTTTTAACTAAAACTGACCAGGTAACCTTATAATATTATTCAAGCAGCTTCTAATACTAATATAATGATAATATTACCCTATTATCTCTCTTCTCTCATGAATCGAGTCCGATTTGTCAAACTGAGACTATTTACGAAAAACCGGATCAAAACTCCTAACCGATACGATTCAAAAACTATGTTCTTTGTGACTGCATTATCGAGCTTGCCTCGGAAAAGGTTCTAGCTTAAAGATGACATAATGACAATGAGGATTGAAATACTTGATGATATATCAGAGGTTCTCCCCTTACTGATCCTCTGGAGAAATCCGTACTTTCAGGAAAGATCTCACGTACTCGAAAATCAGGGTTGTTATATTCAGACACTCAAGGAACTTCCATAGCTCCATGTGGAGAATCTAATGAAGAACGTAGTATGAAGGAGACACTAGAATTCCCAGTGGACAGTATAGAGCATAACTTCATACTAGAACAAGTAGAGGACGCTGTCATTGTAGAAGAAAAGAGTTGGTTGAAAATTTAGGAGATACTGAACCTCCACGGGAATCCAGAGTTGTGAAAGACTCCGTCAAGGATGTTACAATTGACGCTAAGGAGGATAGTGCACAACCTCCAAGGCAGGTATACTATGAAGAACTAGGCGGAATAACCCAAGACATAAGTTTCCTTGATGATGATAATCACAAGTCAAGTTCTCTTAGTAATGAACTTGCATCTGCAAGTAAATTCTGTGAGATAGAAGAATCTTCCCCAAGTGAATACGAAGATGATGCAGAGGTAGACTTTTCTCAACCTCCCAATTATGACTCAAGTGATGAGGAAGATATCGAAGACTTTGATCAAGACATGGTTGAAATTGAAGAAGTTTGCAAAGAAGTGGGGGAATTCACATAAGAACACAAGGGAGTAGAGCTTGCAAAACCACTGAAAACACCTATCCCAAGGCCATTACCACCCAACACAAACTTCAAGTGGGTAAAATCCTTAGCTTTTATCTTTACTTTTCCACTTGAATATGGTTTACTTGAAACAGATAGCCAGCTTAGAGCTCTCTGTGGCTTTAAGAGTAAAAGAGAAATGACTCGCACTCAGAGCTGGTATGCGAGATTCAATGAGATTTCACACTTCAATTTGAGGTGCAAGGATTGGTGTCAAGCTCAATTGAAAGGATCTTGGAAGCTGTTTGGTCACTACAGTGAGAATTCAGATTATGTATCACCCGACTGGAAAAATACAGATCAAGACAAAAACGGGTGTTAAAGCAAAATTTGGGATCCTGGAATCTGTTCTAACATTCAACACCCCGGGAGCCTGGAAACCTATTTGAAACTGCTCAAAGGCTTTACGTGCCTTGTTTGGGACCCCGGAGGATGCTGGCATTCTAAACATTGGTGGAGATTCTTGGATGAATTCAAGCACAAGCCACCATAACAAGAAGCTCACCCAAATGTCCAACTTAAGGACTTTAACTAAAAGTGCTAGGTGGGAGACAACCCACCATGGTATGATCGTTTCTTCTCCATTTTAGTCTGTTTTTGAATTCTGATTGAACCTGGAATTGTGCATAACATTCATTGCATCTGCATTCTGCATACTGCATAAAAAAAATCATCACCTAACGCGAGCGCACAGGCCACGCGTGGTCGTGGAATGGAAATCGGCGTAAGGATCCAACACCCAGAAAGTTGGGCTGGAATCATGCGGCTGGTGTGCGTTTAGCACAAAATGGTCCACTGACGCGAAAGCGTCACTTACGCAACATGATGTGTGCAAAACGATCCAACACAAAACTCACCGGCAAGTGTACCGGGTCGCATCAAGTAATAAAACTCATGGGAGTGAGGTCGATCCCACAGGGATTGAAGGATTGAGCAATTTTAGTTCAGTGGTTGATTTAGTCAAGCGAATCAAGTATTGGTTGAGTGGTTTATCATTAACAGAAACTAAATTGCTTGGAATGTAAAGGGAGAGGGGAGAATTGCAGTAAATTAAAGAGCAGGAGAGTAAAGGAAACTGAAGCTTAAATTGCAAGTAAGATAAAGTGCAGAAACTTAGATTGCAAGAAATGTAAATAACTGAAGCTTAGAGTGCAAGAAATGTAAATTGCTTGAATCATAAAAGGAATTAGGAGTTGGGATTGCAGAATTTAAACCAGCAAAGGTAAATTGCATTAAACATAAAAGAGAAAATTGAATTGCAGTAAAGTAAATCTCAAACAGAAGAGTAAAATGCCTTGAAGAATTTAGAACAAAAAAGCAATGCTTAAGTTGCAGCAAATTAAAAGTGATTGAAGATCTCAGGAGTGGAGGAGACTAGATAACAAGTCTAGATCTCAAATCCTTCCTTGATCCAACAAGAACAATTGCAAAAGAAATAAAGGAAAGCAAATTGCAGAAATCACAGAAGAAGAAGAAATGAATAGAAAGTAGAATTCAATTATGCAGAAAATTTAAGAAGAGATCTCAAGGTGAGATTGAAACAGAAGTTCTTCAATTCTTCACCCAAGATCCAAAGCAAGAAAAGTAAAAAGTGCTCAAGCAGGAACCAGGAAGAAGAGAGATCAATTCTCCTTCCCAATTCTCTAAGAAATTCCAAAGTTCAAAATTAAAATGCAAGTAGAAAGGAAAATTCAAAAATAAAGTCTCCAACCCCCCAATTACATAAAACTAGCTCCTACTTATACACTTTCTATTCTTGGATTTTGGAATTTTGATGGGCTTTTGATTTGGTGAAGAAATGAATTAAATTGGAATTTTTTATCCAATTTCAGCCCATGAGAAAAGTGGCTTCCAGGAGGCTGCCCTGCCCTTGTGGAGGGCAGGGCAGGAAATGGTGCATGCGGCCTCATGCGTGCGTGTTGGTGCGTGTGATGCTGCAGGATGCTACCCTGCCCTTGTGGAGGGCAGGGCAGAGTTTTCATGGTGCGCCAAGCTTGCTGCCCGTGTGTGCTGCTGCTGGCCGAGACTCCCTTGGTGCGTGCCAACATGCTGCGCCAAGCATCACAAAATGCTGTCCTGCCCTTGCGGAGGGCAGGGCAATGTGCGTCATGGTGCATTTGAAATATTTTGCGTGCCAAGTCTTGGACATCATCAAGGTAGCGCTCAAGTGGTGTAGCTTCCTTGCTTTCTTTGTGAAGCATCCGTATTCGAGACTGGCTGGGAGTATTTTGGCCAATTTTTGGCTTATTTTCCTTTGTGAGTAGCGCTCCCCCACTCCCCCTTGCTCATGAGTTCGAACCTTGTGGCAAGCATTGGTAGGCTTTTTCCTTGAATTTATTTCTTTGATGAGCCCGATATTGCTCTTGAAGAGGGCAGGGCAGAATTTTTTTGGAAGCTTGGTTCACTATGCTGCTCTCCTGGAGGGCAGTGTGCCCTTGTGGAGGGCAACATTTGCTTCCTCCTTCTATGCGCCACACTCTTTTCTCCTTGGGCCACGCTTTCTTAAGCCACGTTTTTCCTTTTTTTCTTTCTTTCTTCACCTACAAGAAACCAAAACAAACATTCAAAGTATCTCTAAACTCATAAGGTTTATAATTCATTAAAATTCAATTAATTCTTTCTTAAACCTCATGATTTAGCATCAATTTAATGGTGGTTGCTCGATTTAAAGAAGTTATGCATTTTCATTCCAAATCACTTACTTAGGATGCAAGAAAGTGCATAAAAACTAATAAAACAAGTGAAATTAGCTTGAAAAATGGGTATATGATGACCTGTCATCACAACACTCATCCCACGCGAAAGCGTGAGCGACGCGTCCGCGTCGCGTCGATATTATGGCCCCCTAAATGGAAATAGAGAGTTGCGCTAAAATGACGTTAGAACTGTGCGTCTAGCACAATTCACAATGACGCGTTCGCGTCAATCACGCGACCGCGTCAACCCCTTTCACCCTAATCACGCGATCGCGTGCTCCACGCGGTCGCGTGGATTTAAATCCACTAAACCCAAATCACGCGAACCCTAACCCGTCGCGCCCCCATCCCCCCTCTTTCTCCTTCCTCCTCTGTAACCTTCCTCCACCGACCACCACCGTACCACCGCTGCACCCAACACCCCCAACCACCCAAACGACCCTGCGACACCCCCTCTCTTCCTTCTTCCCTTCTTCTCTTCCCTCACCTACCTTCCTTTTCACCAAACTCCCATCTCCGCCAATGCCCCTAGCCAAGCCCCCACCACCGCGCCGCTTCCCACCACCACCGGCCACCACGACAACCCTTGACCCAATCTTCCTCCTCGCCCCCCTTAACCTAACCCAACACCACCACACAACCATACGCCACTACCCCCATCCAGACCACCGCCGTACCACCACCGTGCTACTGCCTGCAGCCACCAGCGCCACTACTCCCCTCTCTGTCTCATATTCTGATCCTACCCATACCAGGTTCCACCGAACATCGTTCCCTTTACCAGTTCATTAGTTAGTTAGTTGCTTATTTTTGTCAGATTCTGTTCAAATTAGGATAGTTAGAGATGCATGATTGTAGTGGACTCTAGGTGGTTAGGTAGCTAGGATGTGGTTAGTGGATTTAGGCCTGATAATTGCACCGTTCTTGATACATGTTTTATCTATTTCACGATTCTAATTTTGTTGTGATGATCGTCTTGTTCATATGTTGTTCTTCCATGTTTCATGCTGCTGTTACACTGTTCTTTCATGTTCATGTTATTTGTGTCTCTTTGCAGCATTATTTAAATTTTATATGAACTGATTTATCCTGCTATGTATTTCCCGGGAACATCCAATTTTAGGCAGAATGCTGCCCAATTTTTTGCAAATTATTTCATTCTACCCCATTCATGTATTGAGTTTGGTAATTTAGTATTTTGCACTACTTGGCTACAACCAAACCAATTCATGAATGCACGGGCCAGCATTCTTATTCCTTTTGATTCCCTGGTTAATAATTTGCATTATTGATGATTTCATTCTCCTTTTGATTACCTTTTCCATTAGTGATTGTTCTTTCAATTTGTGAATTTATTGTTAGCTAGGAAACCCATTATCATGCCATTATTTTCACCTTCTTTTTAAATCACCATTTTCACCTCATAACTTCCTTTTTAACTACTAACCATTTTCACTTTCTGATTTCTCTTTTTACCTGACTACTTTAACTTTTAACTCAAGGCATGATCACTATTTTTTCCTATTTAACATGACTTCCACTTATCATATATTTTGGATTGTGATTTCTATTTTCAGAACTTTTCTCTTGAACACAATCCAAAACGCACATGTATTTGACTCAATTCATGCTTCTCTTGCTCTTTTGCCACTCTGTGCTTATATTGCTTTCATTCTATTTGCCTACTTATTTTCCTACTTTTATTCTTCCATTATATCCTGGAATTTCTACTTTTCAGGATGTCTGACCCTCAAAGCAAAGGAAAGGGCAAAGCAACCACTGGAAAAAGGAAAAGAGGCGAATCCTCTATGTCCATCCTTGGCATCTTGCATGATGATTCCTGGCGGGAAAAGAACTTTACCCTGCAGGAAAAAGTTGATCAGTTGGTACCTCCAGCTGACCCAATAGAATTTGCAAACAAATACTGTAAGCTGAAGTACCCAGTTTTTGCCATAACCAGGAACCTATATCTGGAAAGGACACTCAAAATTCTAGAAGAACTCAAGCAATACACTTCAGAAAAAATTAAATAGAGAGCCTGGTTCTTCCTGAAGAGAAACTTGACTGAGATCAACTCATCATGGGTCAGAGAATTCTACTGTAACTACTTTAAAACATCCCTGGATGCAGTACAGCTCAAAGGCAAACAAATTCTAGTTACTAAGGAAGCCATAGAAGACATCCTCCAGCTCCTATCTAAATCAGATCAGCCAGACGGTTACCAAATAGCTAAGAAGGATATCAAATTCATGAGATTTGAATGGGATGCAGTGAAACGAGCTATAGCTCTTGACCTTACTGTTCCATGGGAAAGAGCACAGTGGTACCCAAGGGAATCAGGATAATATATGTGAATGATGAGGCTCGACTATGGCAGCAGATTTTGAGTAACTACGTAATGCCGAGCACTCATGAGACGGAGGTGCTAGCTGCTATGATTACCCTCATCTGGTGTGTGATGATGGGTAAGGACCTATATCTGCCCCGCTTCGTTCGGCATTACATGGCCAGGTTTCATGTTAGAGGCATCCTCCCGTTTACATTCCTGATTACTCAGTTGGGTCACCGAGCTGAGGTACCTTGGGAAGTTGCTGATGAAAAGCCATCTGCCACGGACTGCAGAAAGATCATCCCTCATAGTCAGAAGTTTCAGGCTCTAGGTTACCGACCTCCTTTTCCCACTGACTCTGCTGAGGCAGCTACGTCTTCAGCTGCCCCTTTAGCATCCACTGCCCCAGCTCCATCCACTACACCCTCACCTGCTCCTGAGCCCGTTTATCTTCTGGTGCACCGACTCTTTGACCACTTAGACCAGATGGAGCGCCGCCACCAGCAGCACTTTGAGAGGTCTGAACGTCGCAATAGGTGATGTTATGAGAGGTCTGAGCGTCGCTACAAGTGATGCTATGAGCACTTCAAGCTGATGATCTGATCTGGTGGCGACATCCCCTCCGAGCCCGACACACCATCAGACACATCTGAGGAAGAGGCGAGTGATCATGAGGAGGAAGCACATACCCAAGTTGAGCAGGGAGGACCCGAGCACACTGCACCACATCATAAGGAGCACCACCAGCTATAGGCTTCAGATCCAGAGATTCCTCTACAGACAGAGCCTTTGCTTCAGCAGACCACTCCTCCTACACTCACAGAGATTGCAGACCTTCAGCCTATCATAGAGACACCGGCAGCCCATCCTTCCGGAGATGACACTTCTTCACACCTAGTTTGACTGAGCATCAAGGACGATGCTATTATTTAAGTGTGGGGAGGTTGCCATCTCTGGCATATTTTTTAGTGAACTACTATAGACTCTTATCTTATTTTGTTCATTTTCTGTATTTTATTTGCACATGTTTCTCTTTTTTGCTTTTGTTGTATTTTTGCATTTTGCACTTTGGGCTATATATATCTTGGATATTTTAGCTTAATTTGCACTTTTAGTTTACTAGTTATATATTAAGTGGATTAATTAGTATATTTTGCCCTTTTAGCATATAATAAGTTGGTTTAATTGAAAATAAAACAGTAAACTAGGAACTTTAGTAAATTAAAACAATCCACACACCTTGTATATATAGCATTACATGTTAGTTAGTTAACAACATTTCTTCAAGGAGAAACACTAAGATTTTAAGGGGCACCTTAAGATTCACATTGAGTTAAATGGAAACTCCTGATTCCTACTTGCATGACATATATAACTGATATATGATTTATGAGCTTGAGAACACACAGCTCATGAGTTTTGAGCTTAAATGTATGGTTATATCAAACCATAAATTTCATTCCAATGTGTTTCACACTTCTTTTCTATGCTTGCAATCTTTATTTTGTTTTAATCTGTATGTCCAAATTATAGAATATAGATACATACCAAGATATGATTGAGGCCATTATTTGTATTTGTGCTCACTTGTCCTAAATAAACCTACCTTTTATGTCACCCTTGTTAGCCACTTTGAGCTTTTAACCCCCCTTTTTGTTTAATAACCATATTACTAACCTTAAGCAGAAAAACAAATTAAAAATCCCAAGTTGAATCCTTGGTTAGCTTAAGAGAGATATTGTGTATAATTCAAGTGTGGAGAATTTTATGGGAGCATGGGATGATAGGAAAACAGGAAATTAAATTAAATAAGTTATTTGAAAATTTAGGAAGCATGCTCATGTGAAATCAAAATAATTAAATTACCATGTGCATTAATATATATATATATATATATATATATTAGTATTTAAATAAGGGGATACAAAAATTACCCAAAATGCAATTACAAATAATCAATGCACATGGGACAAAAGTCAAAAAAATAAATTTTGGTGCATAAGCATGTAACACAGAAGTGGAAAAGTTTGGGTTGCTAGGTGAAGAATTATGAAATTATATAAAATATGTATATGTTAGGTGAGATCTTAGACTAGTCAAGAATTCACTTTGTTAGCTCACTTAGCCTTATATATACATCCTTACCCTTACCTCAGCCCCATTACAACCTGAGAAAAGACCTCATGATTTTTGTATGTCTATATTCAATATTTATTGATTGGTTAGGTGAAAAACAAAGTTTTAGAAAGCATGACTAGAAAAGAAGAGAGTGATTAACCCCAAACACTGAGTGATTAGTGAGTAAACACGAAATCCAGTGAGGGTTCAATAGCTCATTCTCATATATCCATGTTTAATTATTAATTGTCTTGCAAGTTGTGAACTATCTTAACTCAACTCAATTGTGACTATGCTTTAGTATGATTTGGCCCTAATTGTACATATATGATTCCTTGAAGATATGAATTAATTTGACTACATGTATGCTTTATATATAGGTGGATAATAACTAGAATTGCATGACTCATTTAGGTAGTTGCATTTAGAATAGATTGCATTGCATAAGATTCTACCATTTTACCTTTACTCTTTTCTCTTGGATTTAGCATGAGGACATGCTATTGTTTAAGTGTGAGGAGGTTGATAAACCCCTATTTTATGATTCATCTTGTGCTTAAATTGAGTGTTTTTATCAAATCTTCACCCACTTATTCATGTAAATTACATGGTTTTTACTATTCCTTCCTTGTTTTATGATATATGAGAAAACATGTTTCCTATGCTTTAAAAATATTAAATTTAATTATCCTTCATTCGATGCCGTGATTTGTGTGTTCAGTACTTTCAGGCTTTATAGGGCATGAATGACTTAGAGGATGGAAAGGAACATACAAAATGGAAGGAAAACACAAAATGGAGTTTTTGAAGTAACTGGAAGTGACGTGAACGCGTGGACGACGCGGACGAATGCTTAGCACAAAGAGCATCGACGCGAGCGCATGGATGACGCAAACGCGTGACTCGCGCAAAACACAACTGATGCGGACGCATGGCTTGCGCGATCTGCAGAAATTACAAAATGTGCTGAAGGTGATTTTGGGCCTCATTTTGATCCAGATCTAAGCCCAGAGAACACAGATTAAAGGCTATAAATTGGGGAATCCATCCATTAATCAGGAGATCATCAGAACATACATTCAT
Organism: Arachis duranensis; assembly: GCF_000817695.3. Lineage (NCBI taxonomy): Eukaryota > Viridiplantae > Streptophyta > Magnoliopsida > Fabales > Fabaceae > Arachis > Arachis duranensis. The sequence goes on along the minus strand of NC_029775.3, from coordinate 62,756,090 downwards.
ACATAGTTTTAGGATTAGATGTAGTTTTTAGAGAGAGAGGTTCTCTCCTCTCTCTTAGGATTAGGATTTATCTTAGGATTTAGGATTTCTGTTAGTCATTAGGATTGTTTCTTCATACCAGGTTCAATAATTTATGTTTCTCTTCTACTTTTATTTACTCTGATGCTTTTATGTGTATTTGATTTATGTTGCCCAATTGGCTTATGAACCATTCATGTTAGGATTTTCTTAGTTAATATAATTTGAGGTATTTCAGACTCATGATTGTTTTGCTCTATTTATGATTTATTTTCCCTTTTGGCTTTGGTTAATTAATTGGTAATACTTGAGTTATCAAACTCAGCAGTGGTTGAAATTGGCAATTGCTAATTAATTTGGATCACTCTAAAAGTTGACTGAAACTCGAGGATCAATTTAATTAGTCTACTTGACTTTTCTTTATTTAATAAGGGATAATTAAGTGGGATTAAAACCCAATACTCAGCACACCTGATAAGGATACTAGGATAGGAATTCTAATTTTCATACCTTGCCAAGAGATTTATAGTTATTGATTTATTAATTCCTGTAATTTATTTCTCTTGCTCAAACCCTCTTAAAACCCAAAAGCACTGTTTTCCATAACCAGTAATAAAACACACCTCCCTACAATTCCTTGAGAAGATGACCCGAGGTTTGAATACTTCGGTTATTTATTTTTATTGGGTTTGCTTAAGTGACAAATGGTGGACGAAATTGTGATAAAAGAGTTTCAGGCACTGTTAGAGAAGCTCACAACTCCGTTCAACTAACCAGCAAGTGTACTGGGTCGTCTAAGTAATAAACCTTACGTGAGTAAGGGTCGATCCCACAGAGATTGTTGGTATGAAGCAAGCTATGGTCACCTTGCAAATCTCAGTTAGGCAGATTAAAATGGTTTATGGGTTTTCGAAAACAGAAATAAGAGAATAGATTAATAAAAGGGATAGAATACTTATGTAAATTCATTGGTGAGAATTTCAGATAAGCATATGGAGATACTGTATGGCTCAAGGATGCCTGCTCTCCCACTGCTTCAACTCAACCTTCTTACTCTTTTCCATGGCAAGCTGTGTATAGGGGTTCACCATCAGCGGTGGCTACTTTCAATCCTCTCAGGAAAATGATCCTATGCGGCTGTCACTCGCACGGCTAATCATCTGGAGGCATCACCCATGGTTGATGGCTACATCTCATCCTCGCAGTGAAAACTACGCTCACGCACTCTGTCACAGCACGGCTAATCACTGGTTGGTTCCTGCACCTACTGGAATAGAATCCCTTGATTCTTTTGCGTCTGTCACTAACGCCCAGCACTTGCAAGTTTGAAGCACGTCACGATCATTCATTACCGAAATCCTACTCGGAATACCACAGACAAGGTGAGACCTTCCGGATTCCCAGGATCCTACTCGGAATACCACAGACAAGGTGAAACTTTCCGGATCCTCATAAATGCCGCCATCTATCTAGCTTATACCACGAAGATTCTGTTGGGGAATCTAAGAGATACACATTCAAGCTCTGTTGCATGTAGAACGGAAGTGGTTGTCAATCACGTGCGTTCATAAGTGAGAATGATAATGATCGTCACTTTTATCATTACACTCATCATGTTCTTGGGTACGAATGAATATCTTGGAATAAGAATAAGAGAGATTTGAATAAAAGAGAATAGAATT
>NC_029775.3:62735237-62751293 GCF_000817695.3 Arachis duranensis | reverse complement strand
GTTTTTCTGGCGTTTAACTCCAGACAGCAGCATGTACTTGGCGTTCAACGCCAAGTTACGTCGTCAATCTCCGAATAAAGTATGGACTATTATATATTGCTGGAAAGCTCTGGATGTTTACTTTCCAACGCCGTTGAGAGCGCGCCATTTGGAGTTCTGTAGCTCCAGAAAATCCATTTCGAGTGCAGGGAGGTCAGATTCCAACAGCATCAGCAGTCCTTTTGTCAGCCTTCTTCAGAGTTTTGCTCAAATCCCTCAATTTCAGCCAGAAATTACCTGAAATCACAGAAAAACACACAAACTCATAGTAAAGTCCAGAAATGTGAATTTAACATAAAAAATAATGAAAACATCCCTAAAAGTAGCTTGAACTTACTAAAAACTATCTAAAAACAATGTCAAAAAGCGTATAAATTATCCGCTCATCAACAAACAAAACTTTTGTATGAAAGAAATTCTTGTCGGTCTAGAAGCTATACTTACAATGGGAATTTATTTGTGAAAATTCTAGATCACGCGAGAGTTTCGTTCATCAATATGATATAAGCAATTAGCCAAGTAGAGGCATAGCAAGCAAGGTAAGGCATGTTCATGAAGTGAGATGAGAGAAGTCAATGCTTGGAATGCAACTAATCATAAGATGGCGAAGAAAATAAAGTCATAAACTAAGGATGCAAACAACACTTACATCATGCTTGTTTAGTAGGCTCAATGAGCATTAAACCCCAAAAGAATGGTCAATGGGTTAGCTTAAAACCAAAAGAAAGGTTAGTAGGTTAAGCAAGTTAGAAGTTAGAAAATCTAGTTCAAATGCTAGGGAAAAGATGGTCATTGTCTCAATCAAGAGAAGCTTACGAAAGAATGGAAACAAGCATGCTCACATTCATGAGGGCAATGTAGTCATTGACGATGAAATATGAAATTGCGAAAATAGCAATTAATTGCAAGCAAGTCATCAATCAATGGCATGGTCATAAAGATTGCAATAATTGGTGTTACAAGGGTGAAATGTGCTTTGTGTAATAAGACCCAAAGTTAGAAAATCAAATTGAAGCAAATGGGTTACACAGTTGAAATACACCAATTATTGTAAAAGAATGAACCATGTTCGAAAAGATTATCAAGTTAAATCAATTGGTGAATGTAGCGCAATTCAAAGGCATTTGATTAACTTGAAAAATGAAAGCATGTAAGGGTTCAAAGCATATCACCAGAAACATATAAACACGGAAAAGCCAACCCAAAGTCACCTAAGAGTTGAACTTGATGTATTCAGGTCAATACTCAATTCTAAAAGCAACAAGTTCAATTATAGGTAGCATGTTTAAAACCAAAACAATTTCTAGAAAATTAGGCAGCATTCCGGCAGTAAATCGGATGTTCCCGGATGGCAATGAGCAGCAGAAATCAGTCATATGAGTTCACATATCAAAAGGCAAAACAATTAAGGAATACATATGACTCAGGCAGCATTAATCAAGCAAAGCAACAGTAAAACAGAACACATAAAACAGAGTATAGCACTTAATATTCAGCATGTAACACTCAAACAAATAAGCACAAATGGAGCACTTATCAGGCCTAGAATCCTCTAACCACAACCTAACTACCTAATCGCAGTTATTTCTATCTAGCCTAGCATGCAGGATTAACTAACTAACTAATTTAAAACTAACTAATCACAATTGATGAAAACAGTAAAGAAACAGAGCAATGAGGCAGGCTATGGAACCTGGAAGCAGAGCAAAAAGGGAAATAGAAGAGGGAAAATGGACAGACGTATCACTACTTGGGACTGGTGGCGGCCGGTGAAGTCTACGGCGGCACTGTGGCAGAGGGATAAACGGTAGAGTGGAGCAGTGAAACAGGGCACGGTGCGATAGAGTAATGGGTGTGAATGGTGAGGAGAGAGATGAGGAGGGAGAAAGGAAGGATTGGTGGTGGCTGTGTGGTCCACCGGCGGCGACGGGGTGACCGCGACGATGAACAGAGAGGGTGAAATGGTGAGAGGAATGAGAGGGGGAAAGAGGGGTGATAAACCCCAATTTTGTGGTTTATCTTGTGCTTAATGTGGGGGTTTTTGTCAATATTTCTCGCACTTATTCACAAGAAATGCATGGTTTTGTGTTCACTTCCTAATATTGCTCCATGATGGAAAACATGCTTATTTTGCCTTAGAATTGCTATAGTTTTTATCCTCTTTATTGCCATTCAACGCCATGACATATTTGTTGAGTGATTTCAGAATTAATAGGGTAAGAATGGCCTAGAAGAGAGAAAGAAAGTATGCACAAGAGGAAGGAACATGAAGATTTGGATTTTGGAAACTTCAGCATCGCGCGCACGCGTGGATGAGGATAGCTGGAAGTGGCGCACAAGGATGGACGCATCCGCGCAGGCCAGAGAATTCCAACCGATGCGCACACGTACTTGGCGCGCACGCGTGGATCACAAAAGCAGTCGGCACGCACGCACGCATGGCGCGCACGCGCGGGAAGCTGCACGTGACCTCATTAAAGGAAATTGTGCCTGGCGATTTCTGAGGCTCATTGGGCCCGAATTCAAGCTGTTTTTGCATGGAAAAAGACCCAAGGATGCTAGGGAGAAGGGGGGATCAATCATTTTACACTAAGACACATTTTTCTAGTTTTTGGTTCTTTGTTCTTCTAGAAAGAGAAACCCTTGTTCTTCCCTAGATCTAGCTTTAATTTTGCTTAGATCTTGTGTTAGTTTTATGGATTCTTGTCAATTGTCACTTTATACACATTGCATGAATGTTGTGAATCTTGACTTGTTGATGTTACATTGATGATTTCTATGATTAATTGTGTTGTTTGAGTGATTGTAAGTTGATATTTGTTAGTGGTTATTTGTTAATTTCAATCCAATTTCCATTTGAACATGTCTTTTGTTAATGCTTACCATATGTTTGATGAATTGTTTACCTTGATTATGGAGTAGTTCTTTTTACTCCTGACTTAGACTAAGGGAATTGGGTAAACTTGAGTCATTGGGTCAATTGGATTTGATGATTTAGGAACCCTTAGTGGTCAATTTGATAGCCATTGACACTAGCCTACTATTAGGTTAATTAGTAGTGAGGTTAGACCTTATGGGTTGATGTTGACCAAACCATTTGATGTACTTTAAGTATAGAAGTAGACTTAGTGGGTTTGGCTCCTCATAATTGTCAAGATATGGTTATTAGACAAGGATAGTGACCCAAATTCCCATGTCTAGCCAAGAGTTGCTTTTATCTTTCTTATTTGGAAACCCAAAAATCTTTATTGCCTTGCCTTAGTTATAGTTATTATTTTGTTGAGAGTAGAATTAAATTGAATGTTGTCTTCTTAGTTTGGAATTGCTCACATCTTGCTTAGTTATTTGAATTGGTTCCTTGCACTTTAAGATTATTTGTTTGCTAAGATTCCTAGTTTACTTTCTTGCTCATGACTTACAACCCCGGATTTCTAACCAATGTTGAAGCACATGTTTGCCCATTCCTTGTGAGGACGACCCGAGGTTTGAATACTTTGGTTACTTTATTGGGGTTGAACTTGTGACAACCAATTCCTTTCTAAATTTGATCCTCGAGGATTGTTGTTGGTAGAGCTATACTTGCAACGCAACTTCATTGAGAAATTCTCTTCCGACGCAATTTTGCCCGATCAAATATTTGGCGTCGTTACTGGGGAATTGTTGCAACATATGCCTTGATATTGGTTATGTGAATATGTGAATATTGTAGATAGTTTGTTTGCTTTCAATACTTAGTTATAGTTTAGCTTCTTTTATTTTTGTGCTATGACTCTCAAGTTTGATGACTCGGTCTCAACCAAATTCTAGCTTAGCCGATTTTGATCCCGAGATTGAAAGAACTTTGTTACACACTCGACAAGCTAGATGGCGGTTGGACTATACGGCTAGTACTTCGGCCTCTCTTGAGGAACATACCGAATCACTAGGTGGTACCGAGAGTGACTTTGAGTCCGCTACTTTTTATTCTTCTGTTGGCACTACTAATACATCTTTGTATTCTACAAGTGAACCATACATGGCGGAGCCACGCCGGATCACTTTGCATGAGCAAGGAGCTCCGGATATTATACTTCAACCATTGCAAGCAAGGTATCCTAACCTTGATCCAAACTTTGAATTAAAGAGTAGCTTGACAAACTTACTACCTAAGTATCATGGGTTGTTGGGTCAAGACCCCATCCAACATCTAAAGGATTTTCAAGTTGCTTGTTCTACGGCTCGAAGGCATGGAGCTGATGAGGTGGCTATCATGGTTTTTGCCTTCCCTTTCTCTCTTAAAGCGCAAGCAAAGACATGGTTTTATTCGCTACCGGATGAGATTGCTACTAATTGGGATTTCTTTAGAAGAGAGTTTCTAGATAAATTCTTCCCACCAGAGAAGACCGACTACATCTGGAAGGAGATTTCGGGTATAATGCAAAGAGACCAAGAGAGTTTGTACGAGTATTGGTCTCGGTTCAAGAGGTTATTGGAATCTTGTCCACATCATGGAATGAACACTCACTTGCTCATTAGCTACTTCACCGGAGGTCTTTGTGTGGAAGATAGAAGATTGCTCACCGCTTCTAGCAGTGGTTCCCTTTCGAAAAATAAGACGGAGGGAGAAGCTTGGAGGTTGATAAAGAATGTTGCCAAAGCTACACAACACACAAGGGTGAGAAGTAATCCTCTCAAGGGTGTGGTAGAACCGTCCCCTTCCGAATCAAGCCTAACCAAAGCACTTGGAGACATGACCACCATCCTTACGCAAATACAAAAAGGATCAAAAGGAATTCTACTCCATTCAAGCCATCCAAGCTCCACCTCCAGTTGCTCAACTTGAAGGCCCTCCTAGGATTTGTGGTTTGTGCTCTAGCACTACACATTACACCGATCAATGCCATCAAATTCAAGAGGAACATGCCCTTGTAGTGGCCAATGTGAATTACAACAACCATCTACCTTATCCTTCTCAAGGCCAAAATAACTACCCTCATGGTAGTAATCAACATCAAGGGTGGAGGGATAATGCACAAGGGAGCAATCAAAACCAAAGATGGAACAACCCTTCTTCTCATCACAACAACAACTAATCTTCATCTCAATGCCACCACAACAACAACAACTACCAAGCCAACCAAAATCACCACAACCAAAACCAAAACAACTACATCAAGTATCAAGCACCACACCATAGACAACAATCTAACCAAACCTCTCCATCTCCTACCAATCAAGTTGACGAGCTTAGAGCTGTTGTGGATAAACGGGATGAGGGCTATAAGGCTCAATTCGAGGCCATGAGTGCTCAATTGGCCAATCTTACTGACATGATTTCAAAGATGTCCATGTCCTCTTCTAACAACACCAACCAACCCTCAAGCTCTACTAAACCTTCCATCCTAACCCCAACCAAATCCAAAGGGTGATATCAACGCCATCACTCTACGATTAGGAACTACATTGGAGGAGATACCTCCAAGGGTCTTGGAGGACATTCATGAGGAAGAAGTGGTTGTTGAAGCTCCACATGAAGAAGGGAAGGTAGACAAAAGGCATGAGGAAGAAAGAGTAAACCTCAAGGAACCCAAGCGGAAAGCTCTAGTGGATGAGTCCATCCCTATTCCATTCCCTTCCATGGTGAAGAAAGCAAAGAAGACACTAGAATTTGATTTCAACATGCTTCAAGTGTTCAAGAAGATTGAGGTAACCATACCACTTCTTGATGCTATTCAACAAATTCCAAAGTATGCAAAATTTTTGAAAGACTTGTGCATACATAAGGATAGGATATGAGAATTGGAGACATTATCCTTGGGTAGTTCAATTTCTTCCTTGATGGAACCTATTTCAAAGAAATATGGTGACCCTGGTCCTTGTTTGGTGTCTTGTTGTATTGGTGGACGCACTTTTCATGATTGTATGTGTGACCTTGGAGCTTGTGTAAGCATCATGCCGCTTTCTACTTTTGTGCGGTTGAATTTAGCTCCATTAAAGAAGCCAGCGGTGAGGTTTGCCTTAGCCGATAAAAGTGTGATCACTGTAACAGGGATAGCCGAAGATGTACTTGTGGCGATCAAGGTTTTGGTCGTCTTTTCGGTTGACTTTTACATCCTTGAAATGCCTATAACAGAAAATAGAAGCTCATCCTCCGTTCTACTTGGTAGACCCTTTCTTAAGACCTCTAAATTCAAGTTAGATGCCTTCACCAGCACATATTCCTTTGAAGTTGGAGACAAGACTATCAAGTTCAATTTAGAAGAAGCCATGAAGCATCCTCCCGAAGAGCATTTCGTTCTCCGATGTGATGTAATTGATGAAGTGGTAGCAGAAGTGCAAGAAGAAGACCATAACAAGTTGTGCTACCATATTGTTGAAGAGACGGATGACCAAGAGGGTGACCATGAGAAAGTTGTTGAAAATGAACCCCGTGAGCTTGATGAAAAGAACCCTCAGTTTGAGGCGAAGAGTGAATTGAAGCCTCTTCCATCTCATTAGAAGTATGCTTTCTTAGAAGACAACCAGAAGTTTCGGTCATTATTGCTAGTGAGCTTTCTAGTGAAGAAGAAGAAAAGCTCCTAGATGTTCTCAGAAAGTACAAGAAGGTAATTGGTTGGAGCTTAGCCAATATTGTGGGGATTGACCCTCGCAAGTGCATGCATCGTATATTTCTCCAAGAGGGAGCTAGGCCGATTAGGCAACCGCAAAGGAAGCTTAACCCAACCATCCTCAATGTGGTAAAGAAGGAGGTCACTAGGCTACTCGATGAGGGTATCATATACCCGATTTCTGACAGTGAGTGGGTGAGCCCGGTCCAAGTTGTTCCCAAGAAATCAGTATCACTGCGGTTACAAAGGATGATGGTAAAGTGGTCACCAAGAGAGTACAAAATGCATGGCGAGTGTGCATTGACTATAGAAGGTTGAATGCCGCTACAAGGAAGGACCACTACCCTTTGCCCTTTATCGATCAGATGTTCGACCGTTTGGCGAGTAAATCCCATTACTGCTTTCTTGATGGATTTACTAGTTACTTCCAGATTCACATTGCTCCTGAAGATCAGGAAAAGGCCACATTCACTTGCCCTTTTGGCACCTTTGTCTACAAAAGGATGCCATTTGGACTATGTAATGCAGTTGCTACTTTTCAGCGGTGCATGACCAGTGTCTTTTCTGATCTAATGGAGAATTATCTGGAAGTCTTTATGGATGACTTCAGTGTTTATGGAACTTCATTTGATTGTTGCTTGGAGAATTTGGCCAATGTCTTAGCTAGATGTGTTGACACTAACCTTGTCTTGAATTTTGAGAAATGTCACTTTATGGTAAGACAAGGTATAGTGTTAGGACATGTAGCATCTCATGAAGGAATTTCTGTAGACCCGGCCAAGGTCGATGTTATCACCACTTTATCTCACCCCTCATCTGTGAGGGAGGTCCGCTCATTTTTAGGACATGCAGGATTCTATAGGCTCTTTATCAAAGATTTCAGCAAGATTGCTTTGCCATTGTCGCGCCTACTCCAAAAAGATGTGGACTTTGAGTTTGACAGTGAATGTGTGAAAGCTTTTGAAGAGCTAAGGAGAGCTCTTACCACGGCACTGATTGTGCGAGGCCCCAACTGGACGTTGCCATTTGAGACAATGTGTGATGCGTCAAACCAAGCTATAGGTGCTGCGCTTGCACAGCGCAATGGTAAACTCCCTTATGTCATTGCATACTCTTCTAAAACACTTGATGCAGCACAATCCAACTATACCACTACTGAAAAGGAACTCTTAGCTATTGTTCATGCTTTAGATAAATTCAGATCTTGTTTGCTAGGATCAAAGATAGTGGTATACACGGATCACGCAGCTTTGAAATATTTATTGTCAAAGAATGAGTCAAAACCTAGAGTCATACGTTGGATCTTGCTTTTTCAAGAATTCGACATTGAGATTAGGGACCAGAGTGGATCTCAAAACATGGTTGCGGATCATTTAAGCCGCCTTGAGAATTTAAAATCTGATCCATTTCCGATCAATGACTCATTCCCAATGGATAGTCTGCATGCTGTGTCGGATAGCTTTCATTGGTTTGCCCCAATGGCGAACTACTTGGTAGCGAAACTCTTCCCTCCCAACTTTTCTAAACACCAAAGGGATAAGTTGAGGAGTGATTCCAAATACTACATTTGGGATGACCCTCACTTATGGAAGAGGGAAGTGGACCAAGTAATTCGAAGATGTGTCCCAGAGTCCAAAATCCAACCTATTCTTGAAGTTTGCCATTCGTCCAAATGTGGTGGCCATTTTGGCCCACAAAGGACCGCAAAAAAGGTGTTGGATTGTGGATTCTGGTGGCCAACCTTATTCAAGGATGCTAACCGGTTATGTGTGTCTTGCCATCAGTGTCAGAAGTTGGAAAACACATCCTAAAGGGTATCTATATATTTTGTTAGCGGTTGACTACATGTCAAAGTGGGTAGAAGCAATATCTACCCTCATTGACGACGCCAACACCGTAATTTCTTTTATTAGAAACTACATTGTATGCCGTTATGGGTCACCACGAGCAATCGTGAGCAACCAAGGATCCCACTTTTGTAACAGGAAAGTAGAGGCACTGCTCAAGCGCTATGGGGTAGTGCATAAGGTTGCCACTGCTTATCATCCGCAAACCAATGGCCAAGCGGAAGTGTCCAACCGGGAGATTAAGAGAATCCTAGAGAAAGTGGTCAATCCACAAAGGAAGGATTGGAGCCTCCGGTTAGGAGATGCGCAATGGACGTATAGAATGGCCTACAAGACTCTGTTAGGGATGAGTCCCTTTCGGATCGTCTATGGTAAGGCATGTGATGACTGCACATTCTGTTGTCTTTCTATGCTTTTTCACACAAGAAATTAATGTTTAGTGCTTAATTATTGAGTATTTTTGTGCTTAAGTCATATATTGCTTGGATATCTTTGAATTGATTTGTTTTGTAGAAAATGGTAGAGAGAGAAGAAAAAAAGCACAAAATAAGCTCAAAGGCAAAAAAAGGAGCAAGTTGGCAACTCAAGTTAGCAACTCCAATGCAAGATTTTTGGCTCTAAGAAGAAGAAGAGCATGTTGGCAACTTAAAATCCAAGTTAACAACGCCCTCTTGCAAAATATTTGGCTCCAGGAAGAATAACAAACACGTTGCTAACTTGGACAATCAAGTTAGCAACGCCACTTTTTGGGCTTCTTGGCAGCCTAACCTTGTCTTCTTCAAACAAGAATAACTTGAGCTACAAAACTTCAAATGAGAGGATTCTAGTGGCATTGGAAAGTAGAAATTAGGAGCTTTCCAAGAATATATGGCACTACATGGTGGACACTAAATTTGAGGGAGAAAATTTGCCCCGAAAGTGCAAGGATGAACATGGTATCAACATGTAGTAGGCTAGCTGACCTCTTCCCTTTCCATGGGGTATATCATGAGTTGTAAAGCTTCAAATGATGTACTCTCAACGGCATTGGAAAGTAGACATTCAGCTATTTCCAACAATATATCATACGAGGGGTTTGACATACTTTTGGAGCTTTAAAAGCAGGCTTCATTTGAAGCCTCTGAAATGAGCACGTTGCCAACGTGGGTTCTATAGGCGTGTTCAATGGCAACGTGGGAAGCAATGTTTGGAGCTAGGAAAGAGCCTCGAGCACGTTGCAAACTCAAGAAAGCATTGGCGTGTTTGGCAACAACGCCAGGAAGCTTTGGATGGTGAAGAATGGAGGTAGCACGTTGCTAACTTGGAAATACAAGGGAGTGTTTGCCAAAGACGCTGGTGAGCTTGGCAGCCTGACCTTACCTCTTTCAATGGAGTATATCTTGAGATACAAAGCTCCAAATGAAGTGATTTCAACTGCATTTGAAAATAGACATCCAGCGCTTTCCATCCATATATCATAGTATGGGGTTGACATTCGTTTGAAGCTTCCAAAGCTGGCTTCATTTAGAGCTTTAGGCCCCAAAAACAAGAACATGAAGATTGAAACTCAAGGAAGCATGAATGAGCCAAGGAAGCTCGAGAGCATTGCCAAGCTAAGGATGAATTGGCGTGTTCTTTGGCAACTCCAGCAATAATTCCAAGGCCAAGAATTTAGGCTAAGAGAGTTCACTAGCACGTTGCCACTAGCGTGTTTGGTGAAAACGCCCACAACTAAGGCAACTTGACCTTGCCCTCTTCAATGGAGCATGACTTGAGCTGAGAAGATCCAATTGAGATGACCCTAAGTGCATTGGAAAGAAGACATTCCGAGCTTTCTAATGATATATAATAGTCCATATTGAAGCAAAGGATTGAAGCTCAAAGTTTAGGCAACATCAAGCGTGAAAAGTAAAGCTAAGAAGGAAGATTGAGCCAAGTGTTTGGCAACAACTTGGGCAACAACTTGGGCAACAATGCCCAAGCACCAAGCTCCCAACCCAGAAAATGCCATAGCACGTTGCCAACGTGCAATAAGGCTGGCGTGTTTGCCAGTAACGCCCAACTAATGGGCCAGAAGCAATGTAAATGAGCTCTGCTTTCCTCTGCTCTCTTCAAAGGGCAACAATCCCTCTAATGAGCCAGCCAAATCAACAAGGACAAAGCCCAAATTGCTAACCCAATTGATGAATCTCTAGGTGCTCTTTGGACTAGTATAAATAGAGAAGAGATTTTCACTTTAAGGGACTTTTTGAAGGCCGGAATACAGAAGGAGATCACAGACACACACACTTCATTGGCACACACTATTGGGAGTGGGTCTTCGGACCCCTCCCCTTATACACTCTTCTTCTCTTCTCTTCTTTTCTTCCTTAGTAGTAGTTCAATTTTAGTTTGTACTTTTCAATTATAATTTTTGAAGTTCCAATTTTAGTTTTGAATTCTAAATCTTCATCTTTATTTTTCTGCACTTTAGTTTTCTGCAATTTGGTTTTCATTTGAGAGCAATGACCACTTAATTCCCTCTGCATTTGGGAAAGGAGCTCTGTTTCAATTTTGAGTGAATTGATGTTTTATTTCTTCTTCTCTTCTTCATTCTATTTTCATACTTGGATATCTTTCAGAATCCTTGCAAGAGAGTTTTGTTCTTCAAAGATCCTTGGATCTATTAGAATTCTAATGTGGGCCTCTAGGGAGGGATCATAGGATTCAGTTTAAGCTCTCTTGGCATAATGAAGTTGATTCTTGATTTAGAGTTGGTACGTGACATATAACCACTCTAGTATTGGGGTCTTTGGATTTATGTAGTATGATATTAGAAATCATGTTTGTTTATCTAAGAGAGAGTCTTTGTGCTTCATAGATCCAATTACTACCGAGAGGGGGATTGGATCTACTTGAATTAGATGTGAGCCTTGAGAAAGGGATCATGGAATTCAGTTTGAGGCTCTTATCTCATAATTCTCTTGATCAATACACTCTTGATTGGTACGTGACATATAACCTCTTTAAGTTGAGGTCTCGAGGGTTGTGTGGCTTTTGGATTAGAAATTGAACTTCACCTCTTCTCATGAGCAATTAGATCAAGAGATTGGCAATTGATTATGTGAAGAGAAATTAAATCACCAAGAGATTGGGGTTTAATTACTCATAATCCGCCATGGATCTATCTTACATGATTGAGAAGGAGTAAGACACATTAATTCATGAGGAATCAACATCTCCAATCCCTTATGTCTGCCATCTTTACTTTCTGTCATTTACTTTCTTGCACTTTTACTTTCCAGCTCTTTACGTTCATGTCATTTACTTTCCTTGCAATTTATTGCTTTCCTTTACTTTCATGTCATTTACATTTATTGTTTGCTCATCACTCAAACTTGAATCGTCTAACTAGAATAATTAATCAACTATTGCTTGCTTAATCCATTAATCCTCGTGGGATCGACCTCACTCTAAGTGAGTTTTACTGCTTGATGCGACCCAGTATACTTGCCGGTGGTTATACGTGAGAATTCTTAATTTTTCGTGAATCAAGTTTTTGGCGCCGTTGCCGAGGATTAATTGTGATTAACAATCTACCAGTGGTTCATTACCTAGATTAGACACTTTTTCTTTCTTTTTATTTTAGTCATTTCTTTGTTTTTAATACTTTCTTTTATTTTCCCCAACTGTTTGTGTTAATGCCTCACCAAGAAACTTTTACTTGTGACAATTTGTTTCTCTTGGTGATTGTGTTATTAACATACAACATTTTCTTTTGCTTAGTTTATTTCAAATAAATTGGCATATGATTGCATTCTAAGTTTGGTGTTGCTATGCAACAAAAATTTGTTTCCAATCTTTACTGGATACTTGCATCAATTCTAAGTAAAAGTGTCACACTAAGTTTGGTGTGCCACTTATCTTTCATGCAATGTATCATGCACACCCCACTTGTTTTGCAATCACAATGTCTCTATTTCTTGTGCCTTCATTGTTATTTTTTTATTTCGCTTGCTTAAGCACATGTACTACTAACACTCCATTGTTCTAAGACATTCATGAACCATCATAAACCCCATCACCACTGTTGTATTTGTTGCTTGAGAACAAGCAATCATTCTAAGTTTGGTGTGGGAAGTGGAAGAATAGGAGGAAAACGACAACAACAATGAAGATGAACTACAAGGTGGTAAAGTTTCTTTTCCTCTTATTTGTTTCCAGTATTTTAGTTTGCATGATTGTCTTATATTCCTTTCTATGCATGTGTGGCTGCTCCTTGTGAATAAGCATAACTTAATATTTGAATTGTAACATGCTGTTGTAGTATATTATGACTACCATCTTAAATTTTGTGAGTCAAAAGTAATCAAGTAATCATGATCATAAGCAAACAAGGTAATTAAAGAAGAAGTTAGCATGAGCTTATAAGTACTGCGAGGCTAGAATGATTAATTGTTATTGCTCAACTGCATTTGAATTTGTTTAATTGAAGTTTTCATCTATGACATTTTATGAAATTTTTTAAATCATCAAAACCTTGAAGAAGCAAATGTAATTAAGGCAAGAAAATAAAAAGGGAAAGAATGAGAAAGCTGAAGGCTATGAGTACCAATGACAATTCAATTGTCAAGTACTTGTGGTGTTTATGTATCATGCAAAAAGCTTGAAAACAAAACACTTAGAGTCAAGGCTAGGCTCAAGTGCAAAGCACTCCCTCAAAGCTCAAGGCTCTGAGCATCAATGATTAAAGAATAAGGAAAAGAAACAAATGAGCTTAAAGAGTCCTCTAATTAAATGCATTTGGTACTTATGTATCAAGTGGTAATACTTGAAAATAAAGCATTTAGAGTCAAAGCTTTTAACTCATGGAACGAACATAAGGAAAAGATTTCATAAAATGAGCTAGACAGAAACACCAATCATTTGAATTTCTTTTGTGATTGTTGCATGCATAGAAAACTAGCTAACCATGAACATCAACTTGCTACTCTTCGCATCTTGGTTTGTCAAATTTTATTGCATGATTCTTTGTTTGCTTGAGGACAAGTAAAGTTTAAGTTTGGTGTTGTGATGACTGCGCATCATGTTATGTTTTTCTATGCTTTTTCACACAAGAAATTAAGGTTTAGTGCTTAATTATTGAGTATTTTTGTGCTTAAGTCATATATTGCTTTGATCTCTTTGAATTGATTTGTTTTGTAGAAAATGGTAGAGAGAGAAGAAAAAAAGCACAAAATAAGCTCAAAGGCAAAAAAGGAGCAAGTTGGCAACTCAAGTTATCAACTCCAATGCAAGATTTTTGGCCCTAGGAAGAAGAAGAGCCGTTGGCAACTTAAAATTCAAGTTAACAACGCCCTCTTGCAAAATCTTTGGCTCCAGGAAGAATAACAAACACGTTGCTAACTTGGAAAATCAAGTTAGCAACGCCACTTTTTGGGCTTCTTGGCAGCCTGACCTTGTCTTCTTCAAACAAGAATAACTTGAGCTACAAAAATCCAAATGAGGTGATTCTAGTGGCATTGGAATGTAGAAATCAGGAGCTTTCCAAGAATATATGGCACTACATGGTGGATGGTGCACGAAAATTACACTCACACTATGTAATTCTGCACAACTAACCAGCAAGTGTACTGAGTCGTCCAAGTAATACCTTACGTGAGTAAGGGTCGATCCCACAAAGATTGCCGGCTTGAAGCAAGTTATGGTTATCTTATTTTTCTTAGTCAGGATACCAATAGGGTTCTTTAGTTTCAATTATAAAAAGTGAAAGAGCATGAAATGAATGTTTGTTACGCAGTAATGGAGAATATGTTGGAGTTTTGGAGATGCTTTGTCTTCTGAATTTCTGCTTCCCCCTGTTTTCTTCTTCATGCACGCAAGGTTCCTTCTATGGCAAGCTGTGTGTTGGTGGATCACTGTTGTCAATGGCTACCATCCATCCTCTCAGTGAAAATGGTCCTGGTGCGCTGTCACCGCAATGCTAATCATTTGTCGGTTCTCACTCATGCTGGAGTAGGATCCATTGATCCTTTTACGGCTGTCACTACGCCTAACACTCGCGAATTTGAAGCTCATCACAGTCATTCAATCCCTTAATCCTACTCGGAATACCACAGACAAGGTTTAGACTTTCTAGATTCTCAAGAATGCTGCCAATGGATTCTAGCTTATACCACGAAGATTCTAATTAAGGAATCCAAGAGATACTCATCCCTTCAAATGTAGAACGAAGGTGGTTGTCAGGCATGCGTTCATAGATTGAGAATAGTGATGAGTGTCACAGATCATCACATTCATCATAGTGAAGTGCGAATGAACATTTTAGATAGAAACAAGCATGTGTGAATAGAAAACAGAAATAATTGCATTAATTCATCGAGACGCTGCAGAGCTCCTCACCCCCAACAATGGAGTTTAGAGATTCATGCCATCAAATGGTACAAAGTTCAGATCTAAAAATTTCATGAGATACAAAATAAGTCTCTAAAAGTTGTTTAAATACTAAACTAGTAACCTAGGTTTATGATGTAGCATAACCTTGATGCTATGATTTTAGGAAATTGCACAATCGGCAAAATTCCTTCCGGCAAGTGCACCGGTTATCGTCAAGTAAAAACTCACAATAGAGTGAGGTCGAATCCCACAAGGATTGGTTGAATGAGCAATTCGAATTAGAAGTTTGATTAGTTGAGCGAAATCAAGAATTAGGTGTGAATTGCATAAAGTAAATTGGCGGGAAATGTAAATTGCAAGTAATTGAAATGACTGAATCTTAAATTGCGAGAATTAAAGTGCTAGAAGTTAAATTGCTAAAATTAAAAGGGAATTGGGGTGATTGCATAAATTGAAATTGCAGAATGTAAATGGAAAAGGATAGATCAGAGAGATGGGTTCATTGGGGTCAGGAGATATTGAAATCTCCGAATCAAAACATTCTCATCTCTTCCTCAACCAATGCATTCATTGAATTTTGCTTGGCAATCTTATATGATTGGATCCCAATTCCTTGGCTCACCAATTCTCTCTAAAAACAAACAAATTCCCAATCCCTTGGTTTAAATGTTCATAAGAAGAGATGATTGCTCGATCACTGATTATACCACACAGCTTCATGGACCACAATTTGGTAGGATTACATGTCACAATATCCATCCAAACCCCAATCCAATTCACTGTGAGAAAGCTTCTCTAGCATGAATCCTCCATTCCTTTCCCAAGGTTCCGAAGGATTCCAATTATGGTAATTTCTTTCCCAAGACAATTACCCAATGGAATTAGATCGAGAAGCTTTCTAACAAAATTCAAGAGAAAAGATTGAAGAAGAAGATAAAAAATATTATTGATTCATTGAATTACAATAGAGCTCCCTAACCCAATGAAAGGGGTTTAGTGATCATAGCTCAGAATTCAATTACACAATGAAAAATTCTAAAGTGTCCAAAAGGTGTAAAAAAGTAAAAGTCCCAACTAACTTCAATTCTATCCTATTTATACACTTTCTAAATTGAGCTTCAGTTGTGTTTCTTGGGCTTTGAGGCCCTTCCCTGATTTCCTTTTGCTTTGGGTTTATGATCCATAATCCTGATGAGGCTGCTGATCCAATTCTGTAACATTCATTGAGC
>NC_029775.3:62730987-62733298 GCF_000817695.3 Arachis duranensis | reverse complement strand
ACTTTTCTTTTATTTTTGGAAACAGAACAAGCATGGCAAGCATTTGTTTAAGAATGTGAAGTTTATCCAGACACTTAGACTATCACTTATTTGGAAATTAAACAAACAGACAAACAAAAACTGCAATGACTCAAACTTAAAGCAGGGGTGCATGCAAACTTCCAATATCAGCAATTCACAGTACAAGCAATTAAGTGACAATACAACCTTTTAGCATCTTCTTTGTTGTTCATCATCCTTCCTATCCTTGGTGTTCTCTTTGATGATGATGTATATTCCTTCCATGAGATTGATTGTCTTCCTGCAAAGCTATTAGAAGTTGCTTGTTCCCCAAGCACTTTGAGAATTGGTTAGCATGCATGTATGTTTGTAGGCCTCTGAACTTAGATTGGTGTGTGAACACCAAACTTAGTTCCTTGCCATATGCAGCAATTTGGATCATATGCAGAAAACCTCATGTGCTTTTATTAAGAAAATAACTATGAACTAGAAAAAGAAACTATGAACTAGAAATTAAACTATTGTTTAAGTAGTTTTCCTGATTGGTTGGAGCTAGTGACTAGTCATGCTGAGGTAGAAATGTGCTTTTAATGAAGTTTTTGGTGGAACACCAAACTTAGAATCTCACATTCACCCTTGAATTGTTTTGGTGTGCAACACCAAACTTAGCTCCTTGCAATACAGATAAATCTACTTAACTCTTTTATTGAAATAACTAGAAAAGAAAAACTACCTTTGGTTGGGTTGCCTCCCAACAAGCGCTCGTTTACTGTCATTAGCTTGACATGCTGTTCCTGACTTTCTTCCTCTTCCTCCAGTTTGTTAAGAGGAATGACTTCAAGTGGATAAAGGAGCTAGTTGGTGCCCCTTGTTGTGAATGCCTTTTTCCAGCAAGCTTTCCCTTGTGATTGGCTTGAGTGAACTTGCTTGTTGGCTCAGGAGTTGGATTGTTCTCCGACCTTCTCTTCTTCCTGGATATGGTCCTTTGTTTCTCGGTCACAATCCTCATTTTGGTGCTTGTTTCTACTGCCTTCACATCCTTTATCTCAGAACTTGGTTGTTGTTGGACAGTTGGAGTATCCTGTTCATCAAAAGCTTCCTGAATTTGTGGTTCAATGAACCCTTCCTCTTTGCGACTCTCTGTTTCATTGGAGTGTGATCTCCCTTGATTGACTTTCTCCCTTTCTTGTTCTTCTGCTTCCTCCCTTGGGTTTGCCATGGCATCACTAGAAGAATTGTGGGTAGGGATTTGCTTTGATAGATATCCAATTTGTGCTTCTAGCTTTTGAATGGCAGCACCTTGAATTTGCAAGTTGGATATCACTTCTTCCTTAAAGCCTTTCAAATCGGCCACATCTCTGCTCATAGTTGCAATCATTCCTTCTATCCTGTTTAATTGATCTTGAAAGTGTTGGTTCGGATTGGGTTGATGAGGTTGATTATCTTGGCTGTGATATGGTGGCTGGGAGTATGTGTTTTGTGTGGGCTGATAGGGTATTTGGTTGGAGTTTTGGTAGTGGTATGACTCTTGTGTGTAGTGGAATGAGTCTTGTGGATAGTGAAATGAATTGTACGAATTTGAGAAGGAATTTTGTGCTGAGAAATGCTCAAGTGATGAAGAATTTGGATATGTAAAACTAGGAGGTGAGGTTGGATAATTAAGAGGTGATGGCTCTTGATGAATGGGGTGTGAATAAGTGAAATCTCTTTGATTTTGATCTTCCCAGCCACAACTTGAGTAGTGATCAAATTCACCAAAACATGGACCATTTTGTGGCTCTGGGAAGTACCCCGTTTCCTGTTCCTGATACTTCCACCCACCATGAGCATAATAACATGAATCATTCTGTGGTGGTGGAGAGTTTCTCATGAATTTTGATTGACCAAAAGATGATGGATACTCCTTTCTTTTTTGCAATGTGCTCAGTCTCAGACAATACTCATCCAAAGATAGTGGAAATTTCATAGTGAGGCAATATCACAAACAGCTAGTGGTTATTATGCTAACAAGTGAATAAGCAAAGAAAACAAATTAAAATTTGCAGAGATTAGCAGTAATAAACTGAAACAAAAACTATTAACAAAAGAAAAGAAAAATTGCTCAATCTAGTTAACTTCCAATTGGAGAATTGTCAATCAAAAACCAATCCCCGGCAACGGCGCCATAAACTTGACACTAGCCATAAACTTGATAGCTACGATTTAGGAAATTGCACAATCGGCAAAAATTCCTTCCGGCAAGTGCACCGGATTATCGTCAAGTAAAAACTCACAATAGAGTGAGGTCGAATCCCACAAGGATTGGTTGAGT
>NC_029775.3:62729509-62730560 GCF_000817695.3 Arachis duranensis | reverse complement strand
TTCATGGACCACAATTTGGTAGGATTACATGTCACAATATCCATCCAAACCCCAATCCAATTCACTGTGAGAAAGCTTCTCTAGCATGAATCCTCCATTCCTTTCCCAAGGTTCCGAAGGATTCCAATTATGGATAGTTTCTTTCCCAAGACAACTATCCAATGGAATTAGATCGAGAAGCTTTCTAACAAAATTCAAGAGAAAAGATTGAAGAAGAAGAATAAACTATTATTGATTCATTGAATTACAATAGAGCTCCCTAACCCAATGAAAGGGGTTTAGTGAGTCATAGCTCAGAATTCAATTACACAATATGAAAAAATGCTAAAGTGTCAAAAAGTTAAAAAGTCCCCCTCAGGGGCTGGATTCCCCTTCAATCCCCCTTTTTCTCAAATGCAGAAACTAAGGCCTTTAATAGGCTCCCTAAATTACAAAATGAAAATGAAATTAAAAGCAAATTACAATCAAATGAAAATAAACTATTCTAGATGATTCTTGTGGCCTTGATTTGGTGTTGTTGATGGGCCTTGCTTGCTTGAAGGGTAGAGTGACATAATTGATCCAAAAAGGATAATGATCCATTAAACTACACTCAAACGTTGCACCCCCCCTTCTTGAGTCGTCACTTTGTTCTCTTGTCAACCTTGCCAATTTGATGCCAAATATAGACTATTATACCTCGTTGGAAAGCTATGGATGTCATCTTTCTAACGCAACTGGAAGCACCTCAATTGGATCTCTATAGCTCAAGTTATGCTCCATGGAAGGTGAAGAGGTCAGCTGGCCTGATTGCATGTTGGTACTATGCTCTTCTATGCACATTACGGGGCTGTTTTCTCCCTCAATTTTTAGTATCCACCATGCATGCCATATATGCTTGGAAAGCTCTAGATGTCTTCTTTCCAATGCATTTTGAATCACCTCATTTGGAGTTTTGTAGCTCAAGTTATTTATGTTTGAAGAAGGCATGGTCAAGCTGTTCCATATAACACGTTTAAGCTCCAGTTTAAGCTTAAACTGGAGCTTAAACGTGGAAATGGCTTCCTGGTGC
>NC_029775.3:62717723-62729487 GCF_000817695.3 Arachis duranensis | reverse complement strand
TCCAGTTTAAGCTTAAACTGGAACTTAAACTCCACATGTGATATTCAAGCTTCCTTTATTGATTTTGTTGCTTCTTTGCCTAGCCTCTTCTTCCCTGAAATCATCCACACAATTGCATCAAAGTCTTGCAAAATTTCATGAGAATTCTTCCATTCATAGCATTCAAGGAATATAACTAAAAACTCATGGAATTTGCATCAAAATCTTCATGTTTGAATGATTTAAGACAAGCATGACTATTTGGCTCAAATGATTACTTAAGGCTCAAGAAAATGCATAAAACAACTAAAAATAAAAGAAAAAGGCTAGTGAAACTAGCCTAAGATGCCTTGGCATCAGTTTACAGAAAATAATTAAACTAAGATAGATAGTGCAGAAATGTACTTCTGGGGCCCACTTGGTGTGTGCTGGAGCTGAGACTTGAGCTTCTCACGTGCTTGGGCTGTTTCTGGAGTTAAACGTCAGGTTGTAACCTGTTTCTGGCGTTTAACTCCAACTTGCAACTTGTTTCTGGCATTCAACGCCAGAATGCAACATGGAATTGGCGTTAAACACTAGTTTACATCATTTATCTTCGAGCAAAGTATAGACTATTATATATTACTGGAAAGCCCTGGATATCTACTTTCCAACCCAATTGTAAGCGTGCCAATTGGACTCCTGTAGCTCCAACAAATTCATTCCGAGTGCAGGGAGATCAGAATCCAACAGCATCAGCAGTCCTTTTTTAGCCTGAATCAGATTTTTGCTGAGCTCCCTCAATTTCAGCCAGAAAATACCTAAATCACAGAAAAACACACAAACTCATAGTAAAGTCCAGAAATATGAATTTTGCCTAAAAACTAATAAAAATATACTAAAAACTAACTAAAACATACTAAAAACTATATGAAATTACACCCAAAAAGCGTATAAAATATCCGCTCATCACAACACCAAACTTAAACTGTTGCTTGTACCCAAGCAACTAGATAAATAAAATAGGATAAAAAGAAATCAGGAAGCAATAATATCTCAGAGTTTTAAGTGAAGCTCATATTCTAATTAGATGAGCGGGGCTAGTAGCTTTTTGCTTCCGAATAGTTTTGGCATCTCACTTTATCCTTTGAAATTTAGAATGATTGGCATCCATAGGAACTCAGAATTTAGATAGTATTATTGATTCTCCTAGTTTAGTATGTTGATTCTTGAACATAGCTACTTTATGAGTCTTGGCCGTGGCCCTAAGCACTTTGTTTTCCAATATTACCACCAGATACATAAATGCCACAGACACATAACTGGGTGAACCTGTTCAGATTGTGACTTAGCTTTGCTAAAGTCCCCAATTAGAGGTGTCCAGAGTTCTTAAGCACACTCTTTTGCTTTGGATCACGACTTTAACCACTCAGTCTCAAGCTATTCACTTGGACCTGCATGCCACAAGCACATGGTTAGGGACAGCTTGATTTAGCCGCTTAGGCCTGGATTTATTTCCTTGGGCCCTCCTATCCATTGATGCTCAAAGCCTTGGATCCTTTTTACCCTTGCCTTTTGGTTTAAAGGGCTTATTGGCTTTTTCTACTACTCTTTCTTTTTTTTTCACTACTTTTTCTCTTGTTCATCATTCTTTCAGGAGCCAACAATTTTAACATTCATAAAATTCAATATCAAAAATATGCGCTGTTCAGGCATTCATTCAGAAGACAAAAAGTATTGCCACCACATATAAATAATTAGAATTTTCCTTATTAAAAACTCGAAAAAATATTGCCTCCTTATTCTAAAAATCTGCTATTTTATTTATGTTTGATGATGATGAGAAAAATAAATTATAGCATAATTGGAGATAAAATCAAAATAGATATACTAATTACTACTACTCATATATAACTTCTAAGGTAAATTCCTAATAAGAACAATTATTACAGAGTTAAGGCTAAGATTAGGACTCAACAACCTTTATTTTGGGAGGTGGATGCTCCTTTAATCTGTGGGGTGCCTGGCCCTTCAAGAGACAGCTTCTGACGCTTCAGTTGCTTCAGTTCACGCCCTTGCTCTTCTTGTTCCCTAAGCAGTTTGCAAAGCATGCTACTTTGATTTTGCTGTTCTTCCTTTAGTTGCTCCATAGCTTCTTGCAACTTGGTGACAAATACTTCAAGACGCTCCCAGTATTCAATTTGAGGGATTTCCGGGAGGAACTCCTGTGCTTTCCTCTTGATAGGGTCGTCTTGCACTTGTTGTCCTTCTATTGACTTTTTGGTGATTGGTTGCTCAACTAAGATATACTCAGTTACTCCCATCTTCACCCCAGCATCTTTACATGGCATAGAGATTAAGCATGGATAAGCTAATTTGGCATCTTTGGAGTTCTTGTTTGCAATTGTGTAAAGTTCACAAGAGATCAGCTAATGAACTTCCACTTCTTTTCCCAACATAATGCAATGGATCATTACTGCTCTTTTGATGGTGACTTCAGAGCGGTTGCTAGTGGGTAGTATAGAACGCCCAATGAAGTCCAGCCAGCCTCTAGCGACTGGTTTGAGATCTTCTCTCTTGAGTTGGTTTGGGACTCCTTTTGTGTTGGTTGTCCACTTGGTTCCAGGGAGGCATATGTCTTCTAGAATTTTGTCCAAGCTCTTATCTGTTCTCATCATTCTCCTATTAAAGGAATCTGGGTCATCTTGCAACTGAGGTGGCTTGAAGAGCTCCCTGATTTTGTCAGGGTGGAGGTGAACAATCTTCCCTCTGACCAGCGTCCGATAGTCATAGAAGGCGGTTCTAGCTATTCTTTGCCTGTCTATTTGCCACAGATTAGAGTAGAATTCCTTAACCATGTTTCTTCCCACCTTTGTTTCAGGATTAGCTAGGATTTCCCAGCTCCTATTTCGAATTTGCTCTTGGACCTCCGGATATTCGTCTTCTTTCAGATAGAATTTAACTTTCGAGATCACTGACCTTAGACCCATTATTTTGTAGTAATAGTCTGAATGTTCTTTGGTTAAGAAATTCCCTTGATTCCAAAGTGGTTTTGGAATATTCTCCTTCTTGCCTCTTGGAGTGGTTTGTTTTCCCTTAGGAGCCATGATCTTAGTGGGTATTGGTTTAGTGATCACGGATAAACACACCAAACTTAGAGGTTTGCTTGTCCTCAAGCAAAAGAAAGGAAAGGAGAGGGATAGATGGAGAGCCAAGTTCGAATTGTGGAGGAGAGGAGGGAGCCGAACGTAGATTTAAAGGGAGGGGGTGGGTTTTCAAAAACTTTAAAGAGGATATGATAGAAGATATTATTTGTAAAAGATAAGTATGATAAGAAAAAGATGCAATTTAAAATTGAAAATATATGAAAGATATTTGAAAAAGATAAATCTGAATTTTGAAAAGAAGATATGATGAGTTTAAAAAGATTTGAGAAGAATTTGAAAAGATTTGAAAAGAATTCAAAAAGATAATTGAGTTTTGAAAAAGATTTGAAAAGAAGTTGAAGAGGATTAAAAAAAGATTTATGTTTAGAATTAAGATACATTTGATATCTTTGAAAAAGGATTTGAAAAATTAGGAAATATGTTTATGCAAGAAAAAATGGATGGAAATATGAGAATTTGAAAAAAATCAAGTTGGGAACAAAAACTTCCTCCCTTCCACAATCCTAGCGTTAAATGCCCAACTGCTGCATGTTTTGGGCGTTTAACGCCCAGTTGGTGCTTGGTCTGGGCGTTTAACGCCCAGCTGTTGCTTCTAGCTGGCGTTAAACGCCAGAAACTCCTTTATCACTAGGCATTTTTCTGAATGCCCAGGATGCTGTAAATCTGGCGTTAAATGCCCAAAAGTTGCTTCTTTCTGGCGTTTAACGCCTAGATGGCTATCTCTACTAGCGTTAAACGCCCAATAGATGCTTCTTTTAGGCATTTAACGCCCAAAACAGCTCTTACTGGCTTTTTCTCGCACCAGTGAGCTTCTTTTTGCTGTTTTATCCTCTGAATCCTTCTGTAACTCTGTGAACTCATGCAATTGCTATTTTACCTTGAAGATAATTAATATGAACCTGTAAAATTAATTAACAAATAAGCTTTGTTAATGGCTGGGTTGCCTCCCAACAAGCGCTTCTTTATTGTCTTTAGTTGGACTATTACTAAGGTTTAATCAAGTCTTAGTTTTGAGCATTCTTGCTCAAAATTGCTTTCAAGATAATGTTTGACTCTCTGTCCATTAACAATGAACTTTTTGTTAGAATCATTATCCTAAAGCTCTACGTATCCATATGGTGACACACCTGTAATCACATATGGTCCTCGCCACTGGATGGCAGCTTCTTATCATGCCATCTTTTTGCTTTCTCTTTGTAAATTTTTGCATTTTCGAAAGCATTGAGTCTGAATTCCTCTAGCTCATTTAACTAGAGCAATCATTTTTCTCCAACTAGCTTGGCATCAAGGTTTAGGAATCTGGTTGCCCAGTAGGCCTTATGTTCCAGTTCCACTGGCAAGTGACTGGCTTTTCCATACACAAGCTGGTATGGAGAGGTCCCTATAGGAGTCTTGAATGCTGTTCTGTATGCCCACAGAGCATCATCCAAGCTTCTTGCCCAATCCCTTCTACGATTAATCACCGTCCATTCCAGGATTCTTTTAAGTTCTCTATTAGAGACTTTAGCTTGCCCATTTGTCAGTGGATGATATGGAGTTGCCACCCTGTGGCTAACTCCATATCAAACCATAGCAGAGTAAAGCTGTTTATTGCAGAAATGAGTGCCCCATCACTGATTAGTACTCTAGGGGCACCAAATCTACTTGAAGATATGTTTCTGGAGGAATTTCAACACTATCTTAGTATTGTTAGTGGGTGTTGCAATAGCTTTCACCCATTTGGATACATAATCCACTGCCACCAGAATGTAAGTGTTTGAGTATGGTGATGGGAAAGGCCCCATGAAGTCAATACCCCATTCATCAAACAACTCAATCTCCAAGATCCCTTGTTGAGGCATGGCATAACTGTGAGGCAGATTGTCAGATCTTTGGTAACTGTCACAATTAAGTACAAACTCTCGGGAGTTTTTATAGAGAGTAGGCCAATAGAAGCCACATTGGAGGACTCTTGTGGCTGTTCGCTCACTTCCAAAATGTCCTCCATATTGTGATCCATGGCAATGCTAGAGGATCTTCTGTGCTTCTTCTTTAGGCACACATCTACGGATTACTCCGTCTGCACATCTTTTGAAGAGATATGGTTCATCCCAAAGATAGTACTTTACATCCGTGATCAATTTCTTTGATTGCTGCCTACTATACTCTTTGGGTATGAATCTCACAGCCTTGTATTTTGCAATGTCTGCAAACCATGGTATTTCCTGGATGGCAAAGAGTTGCTCATCCGTAAAGTTTTCAGAGATCTCAGTAAGAGGGAGGGACGCCTCTTCTACTGGTTCTATTCGGGAAAGGTGATCTGCTACTTGGTTCTCTATCCCTTTTCTGTCTCTTATTTCTATATAAAACTCTTGCAGAAGCAACACCCATCTTATGAGTCTGGGTTTTGAATCTTGCTTTGTGAGTAGATATTTAAGAGCAGCATGGTCAGTGTACACAATCACTTTTGATCCTACTAAATAAGATCTGAGCTTGTCAATGGCGTAAACCACTGCAAGTAACTCTTTTTTTGTGGTTGTGTAGTTCTTCTGTGCGTCATTTAAAACACGACTGGCATAATAAATGACGTGTAGAAGCTTGTCATGCCTTTGTCCCAACACTAAACCAATGGCATGGTCACTGGCATCACACATTAGTTCAAATGGTAATGCCTAGTCTGGTGCAGAGATGACTGGTGTTGTGACTAGCTTAGCTTTCAGATTCTCAAACGCCTGCAGACACTCCTTATCAAAGATAAATGGCGTGTTAGCAGCTAGCAGATTACTCAGAGGTTTGGCAATTTTTGAAAAATCTTTTATAAACCTCCTATAGAATCCTGCATACCCCAGAAAGCTTCTGATTGCCTTAACATTGGCAGGTGGTGGTAATTTTTCAATTACCTCTACCTTAGCTTGATCCACCTCTATTACCTTGTTCGAAATTTTGTGCCCAAGGACAATTCCTTCAGTCACCATAAAGTGACATTTCTTCCAGTTTAAAACTAGGTTAGTCTCTTGGCACCTTTTTAGAACAAGTGCTAGATGGTTGATGAGCGGATAATTTATACGCTTTTTGGCATTGTTTTTAGGTAGTTTTTAGTAGGATCTAGCTACTTTTAGGGATATTTTCATTAGTTTTATGCTAAATTCACATTTCTGGACTTTACTATGAGTTTGTGTGTTTTTATGTGATTTCAGGTATTTTCTGACTGAAATTGAGGGACTTGAGCAAAACTTTGATAAAAGGCTATCAAAGGACTGCTGATGCTGTTAGATTCTGTCCTCCCTGCACACGAAATGGATTTTCTAGAGCTACCAAACTCCACATGGCAAACTCTCAACGGCGTTGGAAAATAGACATCCAATGCTTTTTAGCAATATATAATAGTTCATACTTTATTCGAGATTAGACGACGTAAACTGGTGCTCAACGCCAGTTCCATGCTACATTCTGGAGTCAAACGCTAGAAACACATCATGAACCAGAGTTGAACGCCAAAAACATGTTACAACTTGGCGTTCAACTCCAAAAGAAGCCTCTGCACGTGTAAAACTAAAGCTCAGCCTAAGCACACAACAAGTGGGCCCCGGAAGTGGATTTCTGCATCAATTACTTATTTCTGTAAACCCTAGTAGCTAGTCTAGTATAAATAGGACATTTTACTATTGTATTAGAAGTCTTTTGACAGTAGTGTCTTTTGACAATATAGTCTCTTGACCTTTCGGTCTTTTGATCATTCATGGGGGCTGGCCATTCGGCCATGCCTGGACCTTCATCACTTATGTATTTTCAACGGTGGAGTTTCTACACACCATAGATTAAGGGTGTGGAGCTTTGCTGCACCTCGAGTTTTAATGCAATTACTACTATTTTCTATTCAATTCAGCTTATTCTTGTTCTAAGATATTCGTTGCACTTCAACTTGATGAATGTGATGATCCGTGACACCCATCATCATTCTCACTTATGAATGCGTGACTGACAACCACTTCCGTTCTACCTTAGACCGAGCGCATATCTCTTGGATTCTTGATCAGAATCTTCATGGTATAAGCTAGAATTGTTGGCGGCATTCATGAGAATCTGGAAAGTCTAAACCTTGTCTGTGGTATTCCGAGTAGGATTTAAGGATTGAATGACTGTGACGAGCTTCAAACTCGCGATTGTTGGGCGTGATGACAAACGCAAAAGAATCAATGGAGTCTATTCCGACATGATCGAGAACCAACAGATGATTAGCCGTGCTGTGACAGAGCATTTGGACCATTTTCACTGAGAGGATGGGATGTAGCCATTGACAACGGTGATGCCCTACATACAGCTTGCCATGGAAAGGAGTAAGAAGGATTGAAGGAAGGCAGTAGGAAAGCAGAGATTCAACAGGGACAAAGCATCTTCATATACTTACCTGAAATTCTCACCAATGATTTACAT
This sequence comes from Arachis duranensis, assembly GCF_000817695.3. Lineage (NCBI taxonomy): Eukaryota > Viridiplantae > Streptophyta > Magnoliopsida > Fabales > Fabaceae > Arachis > Arachis duranensis. The sequence continues at coordinate 62,721,949 of NC_029775.3, read as the reverse complement.
AAGTATTTCTATCTTTATTTTCTATTTATTTATTATTATTATTCGAAAACTCCATAACCATTTATTATCCACCTAACTGAGATTTACAAGATGACCGTAGCTTGCTTCATACCAACAATCTCCGTGGGATCGACCCTTACTCACGTAAGGTTTATTACTTGGATGACCCAGTGCACTTGCTGGTTAGTTGTGCAAAGTTGTGAAGAAAGTGCTGAGTTAGTAGATTCACATACCAAGTTGAATGCCATTATTAGAGATCACAATTTCGTGCATCAATGGTCAAGATAGGAGCTGAATGAGTCTCCAAATACTAAAAAGTTATCCATGAAGACTTCCATAAAATTTTCTACTATATCAGAGAAAATAGAGAGCATGCACCTTTGAAAGGTTGCAGGTGCATTGCACAGACCAAATGGCATCCTTCTGTATGCAAATACTCCGGATGGACATGTGAATGCTGTTTTCTCTTGATCTTGGGGATCTACTGCAATTTGATTATAACCTTAATGTCCATCCAGGAAGCAGTAGTATTCATGACCTGCTAGTCTTTCTAGCATCTGGTCTATGAATGGTAAAGGAAAATGATCCTTTCTGGTAGCTGTATTGAGCCTTTTGTAATCAATACACATACGCCACCCTGTAACTATTCTTATAGGAACCAGTTCATTTTTTTCATTATGAACCACTATTATGTCACCTTTCTTAGGGACGAATTGGATAGGGCTCACCCAGGGGCTATCAGAAATAGGATAAATAATCCCAGCCTCTAGTAATTTAGTGACCTCCTTCTGCACCACCTACTTCATGGCTGGATTCAGCCGCCTCTGTGGTTGAAACACTAGCTTAGCGTCATCCTCCAATAGGATCTAGTGCATGCATCAGGCTGGGCTAATGCCCTTAAGATCACTGATGGACCACCCAAGAACTGTCTTGTGTGTCCTTAGCACTTGAATCAATGCTTTCTCTTCCTGTGGCTCTAAGGTAGAGCTTATGATTACAGGAAAAGTGTCACCTTCTCCCAGAAATGCATATTTCAAGGATGGTGGTAATGGTTTGAGCTCGGGTTTACAATCCCAGACGTATAATACACTAGTAAAAAGTTCTATTTATACTAAATTAGCTACTAGGCTCTACAGAAGTAAGTAATTGATGCATAAATCCACTTCCGGGGCCTACTTGGTGTATGTCTGGGATGAGCTTAATCTTTACACGAGCTGAGGCATATCCTGGAGTTAAACGCCAAGTTGTAACGTGTTTTTGGCGTTCAACTCTGGTTCGTGACGTGTTTCTGGCGTTTGACTCCAGAATGCAGCATAGAGCTGGTGTTGAGCGCCAGTTTACGTCATCAAATCTCGAATAAAGTATGAACTATTATATATTTCTAGAAAGCTCTAGATGTCTACTTTTCAACGCCATTGAGAGCGCGTCATTTGGAGTTCGGTAGCTCCAGAAAATCCATTTCGAGTACAGGGAGGTCAGAATCCAACAGCATCAGCAGTCCTTTGTCAGCCTTTTATCAGAGTTTTGCTCAGGTCCCTCAATTTCAGCCAGAAATTACCTGAAATCACAAAAAAAATACACAAACTCGTAGTAAAGTCCAGAAATGTGAATTTAGCATAAAATCCAATGAAAACATCCCTAAAAGTAACTAGATCATACTAAAACTACCTAAAAATAATGCCAAAAAGCGTATAAATTATCCGCTCATCACCAGTTTGCAAAGGCGAAAGATAGTGCTGGGATAACCCAACTTTCCTCTAGAATCGCTCTTCTCAGCAAGCTTCCGAATGCCTTGGGCTATGAGTTTACCTCTGAGTTATTTCCAGCTGAGAGGATGGATCTCCTTACAATTTCGATCCAACCTTTAGCCTCAGGGAGGAGATCTCCTCTTTTTATAAATTTGGGCTGCCTCTTGGGGCCTCTTTCCCAATCTGCTCCTTGCACACATATATCCTGTATAATCTGGTCATAATTGGGATTTTTGTCCATTCTCGAGTGATAGCTCTCCTCTTCAAAGGGTATGCTTCTCAATTTCAACATTCTCATGATAGTCATGGGACTAAAATCCACCATGACTCCTCTCACAAAACTTGTGTATGAGTCATCCGCCTTGTCTTGTCTAACTGCATTTGCATAGAACTCTCTTACGAGAGTTGCATTCACCGTTGTAATCAGATCGGTGAGGAGCTCCCATCGACGTTGTTCCATATTCCTTGTGATTTCTGGACACTCGGCTTTTGTGACTTGAAAGCCTAATTCATAAATGATTTCTTTCTCAGTCATCCACCCATACTGGAGTGCATGATGAAAGGTTCTAAATCGCTCTTCATCAAAAGGAGGATGCTCTATGGGTTCCTTCCTCTTTTGTCTCTTGGAGCTTGATGATGTCATGCAAGATTGTTGATGTGTTGGCTATTCTCAAGATGGCTAGGAAGGTGTATGTGAAACCTTTGGTGTAGGCTGATGTGTGTATGACCAAAGGAAGTAAGTGGTAAAGGGTTTATATAGAAAGATGGAAATTGATTGAAGGGTGTGGATTGATAGTGTTGTTTGATAGTGGATGGTTGGGGTTTTAGGATTGAATGAGCACAAGGATCACCTCCTTTATGGGGGTCTTGGTTCGGCCCTCAAGATTGTCCACTCCCAATGTTGCATGGCAACACTTCCAAGGACATTCCCCATGAGGACAAGTGTGAAATTCCCTTGGTGTAGTGGCTGAATCTCCCTTCCTCAATTGTCCTATCAAGTACCATCAATGTCCTTTTTGATTCCCTATATACGAAGAAAAAGTGTAATTGATTATTTGAAATTTTTGGTGGGAAACCTTAAAGTGTGAACTAAATTTTTTTTTTCATGACTAAATGCTTTCCATGACTGCAAATCAATCAACCATTAAGCTTTCCATGCATGCACGTTGGTACACCAAACTTGTTTGTGATCACATGGTGCAACAAGTTTGGGGAATAAATCTTCCTCATAGGGTGTGTTCAAACCTCACTTGGTGTGCTTTGAACACCAAACTTATCATGTACTATACGTTGCATGTAGATGAGCTTTATATTAGTTGTCAAAAATTGATTTGAAATTCCATGGAATTTGCCTTATTATTATTATTAGAGATTTAAGAGAGGGAGTATAGAACATGGGTTGGCTCCCATGAAGTGCTTCTTTAGCGTCATTAGCTTGACGTTTGGTCCTTGTCAAGGTGGCTGATAGTGCTTGAAGTCTTCTCCTCTTGCAGTGAACCTATGTCCATTGGCTTTGTTGATAAGCTCCATATGCTCTAAGGACAAGATTTTGTTGATAGTGTATACAGGAGGCAGCTGAGATGGAATAGTGGAGAGATGAGGTGGTATAGATGGAAAGTATGTAGAGATCACTTCATCACTTGGCGAGAAATTTTTTGTAGGAATTTTCTTATTTCTCCATCCCCTTGGAACTTTCTTCTTTGTATCTCTTGATACTCTCTTGTTTTCTATAGATTCTTTCTCTAAGGACTCTTTGTTGCTAGCTTTGCATGACTCTGGTTTGCTCAGCTTCCCTTGAGTTACCTTTAAATGAGGTTCCTCCTAAATACATGGCTTGCCAACCAATGGGATTTCTAGTTGTGTTGTTTGTGGTTCATTGCTTGTTTCTTGCATCAGTGCTTCATTCTGCTCTTCTCTTGATTCTTTGTTTTCTTGACTTGATTCTTGTGGGAGGTTGAAAACATTGAAAGTGAGCTGCTCATTATGTATTCTCAGTACTAGCTCTCCTCACTCTACATCTATGAGTGCTCTGGCTGTGGCTAGGAATGGTCTTCCCAGAATGATGGGGTAAATAGGATTCTCATCCATTTCCAGAACAACAAAATCTGTGGGAAGATAGTAGCTCCTAACCTTCACCAGCACATTTTCAACCACTCCTATTGCTTGTTTTTGAGTTTTGTCAGCCAATCTGATAATTACATCAGTAGGAGTTAGTTCATTAATTTGGAGCCTCTTTATGAGGGAGAGAGGCATTAAGTTGATGCTTGCTCCCAAATCACAAAGCCCTTTGTCAATCATTGTTTCTCCTATGGCACAAGGAATGTGGAAACTCCCTGGATCCTCCTTCTTTGTGGGTGGCCCTGGTTGAATGAGAGCACTGCAATCCCTGTTCATCTTTATTGTTTGTCCACCCTTCAATGGACTTTTTCTAGCTAGTAGCTCCTTTATGTACTTGATGTAGAAAGGCATTTGCTGGAG
>NC_029775.3:62716939-62717700 GCF_000817695.3 Arachis duranensis | reverse complement strand
AGGGAAAAGGTGCATATGGGTTCAATACCTCCTTCTTCTTCAGCTCTTCCTTGGATGTGGGTTGGGGTGTATAGCTTTTTTCCTCCTGGCTTTTCTTTTGATTATTTTGGAGGTGTTCTACTCCATTCATACCCCCTCATCACTTGTGGTTATCATTTTGCATTCTTCCCATCTCACTTTCTTTGTTTCTCCTCTTGGATTCTTCTCCGTATCACTAGGGAATCCATTAGTGGGTTTAGAATTTTTTGAGATAGATACCCTACTTGGGACTCCAATCTCTTGATGTTTTCTCCTTGGTTCTTGATATTGGCTCACACTTCTTCCTTAAACACTTTGTTGTCTTGGACTTCTCTGCAAAGTTTTCAAGTAGAGCCTCAATCTTTGAGAGCCTATCTTCTGTTAATGATGGTGGGTTGAGATTAGGTAGTTGAGAAGGTTGGTTAGATGGATGTTGGTAGTATCTCTGTGAGGTGTTTTGATGAGTTGCATTGTTGTTGGAGTTGAGGTTGTGGCGTCTCTGATCTTGCCTTGGTTTTGTTGGTTTCCCCATCCAAAGTTGGGGTGATTTCTCCATCCAGAGTTATAAGTTTTGGAGTATGGATCATGGACTTGTCTAGGTGAGTTTCTGATGAGCGGATAATTTATACGCTTTTTGGCATTGTTTTCATATAGTTTTTAGTAAGTTTAAGCTACTTTTAGGGATGTTTTCATTAGTTTTTATGTTAAATTCACATTTCTGGACTTTACTATGAGTTTGTGTG
>NC_029775.3:62715011-62715565 GCF_000817695.3 Arachis duranensis | reverse complement strand
TATTACTTGGACGACCCAGTACACTTGCTGGTTAGTTGAACGGAGTTGTGAGCTTCTCTAACAGTGCCTGAAATTCTTTTATCACAATTTCGTCCACCAAGTTTTTGGCGCCGTTGCCGGGGATTGTTTGAGTTTGGACAACTGACGGTTCATCTTGTTGCTCAGATTAGGTAATTTTCTTTTCAAAAATCTTTTTCAAAAATTTTTTTCTTTTATTTTTTGTTTTCCAAAAATGGTTTTCAAAAAAAAAAATCAATAAAAATACAAAAAAATTAGAAAATCATAAAAGTCAAAAATATTTTGTGTTTCTTGTTTGAGTCTTGTGTTAATTTTTAAGTTTGGTGTCAATTGCATGCTTTTAAAATTTTTCTTGCATTTTTTCGAAAATCCCATGCATTCATAGTGTTCTTCATGATCTTCAAGTTGTTCTTGACAAGTCTTCTTGTTTGATCTTGAGGATTTCTTGTTTTGTGTTGTTTGTTGTTTTTCATGTGCATTTTTGCATTCATATTTTTCATGCATTAAAGATTTCTAAGTTTGGTGTCTTGCATGTT
>NC_029775.3:62711693-62712261 GCF_000817695.3 Arachis duranensis | reverse complement strand
TCCATTAAACCTCCTTCTGCCATTCATGAGCTCTGAAGATTATTCTTCCTCTAAAGAGGATGAAGATGTAACTGGAGAGCAAGTTGCTCAATATCTCAGAGCTATCATGAAGCTGAATGCCAAGTTGTTTGGTAATGAGACTTGGGAAGTGAACCTCCCTTGCTCATTAGTGAACTAGATACTTGGATTCAGAGAACTCTACCTCAAAAGAAACAAGATCCTGGCAAGTTCTTAATACCTTGCACCATTGGCACCATGAGCTTTGAAAAAGCTCTATGTGACCTTGGGTCAGGGATAAACCTTATGCCACTCTCTGTAATGGAGAAGCTAGGGATCATTGAGGTGCAACCTGCCTTGTTCTCATTACAACTGGCAGATAAATCCATGAGAGAAGCTCATGGGATAGTAGAGGACGTGCTAGTAAAAGTTGAAAACTTTTACATCCCTGCTGATTTCATAATCCTAGATACTAGGAAGGAAAATGATGAATGCATCATCCTAGGAAGACCTTTCCTAGCCACAGCAGAAGCTGTGATAGATGTCAACAGAGGAGAGTTAGTCCTTCAAT
>NC_029775.3:62689634-62704258 GCF_000817695.3 Arachis duranensis | reverse complement strand
TTATTACTTGGACGACCCAGTACACTTGCTGGTTAGTTGAACGGAGTTGTGACTTCAAATAAACAGTGCCCTAAGAGTAAAATCATACAAGACCAAAAAGTCAATATCATTGATCACAATTTCGTCCACCAGTTTCCAACATAGTTGGCTTGCTCTCAATCACCTTCTTCTCCTATATTTACTCCTTCTTGAGCTGATGATGAGGTGATGGCAGCTGCAACTTGGTTCTCCTCCACCTTCTTGGTAAGATCTGCTAGTTGCTTGGTGATCATCTTGTTTTGAGCTAACAATGCATCCATGTGGTTCAGCTCCATTACTCCTCTGGTGTTACTTCTTTTGGAGGCATAGAAGTAGTCATTTTCAGCAACTGTTTCAATGACATCTATGGCTTTTTCAATGGTCTTCTTCTTGTTTAGAGAACACCCTGATGAATAGTCTACGGCCTTCTTTGATTCGTAGGAAAGACCTTCATAGAAAATATGCAGTTGAACCCATTCATTGAACATGTCTGGTGGGCACCTTCTTGTTAAGTCCTTAAATCTCTCCCATTGTCTAAAAGTTTGCACCTCAGCTCTCAGCCTATTGATCCTTTAAAGAGGGTAAAATCTTGCCAAAAACTTGTTCACCACTTCTTCCCAATTAGTTAAGCTATCCTTTAGGAAGGATTCAAGCCATTTGGATGCCTTGTCCCTGAGTGAAAAAGGGAACAAGAGCAACCTATAGACAGCTGGATAGACTCCATTGGACTTCACAGTGTCACAAATCCTCAGGAAGGTGGTTAAATGTTGATTGGGATCTTCTTGAGCACCTTCTCCAAATGAGCAATTATTTTGAACAAGAGTGATGAGCTGGGGTTTTAGTTCGAACTTATTGGCATGTATGGTGGGCTTCTGAATGCTGCTTCCACAGTGGATTAGGATTGATATAGGATCCTAAAACTCTCCTTTCTTGCCCAACACAGTTTGCATGGCCTTCTCTGGCATGATTATGAGCTTCTTCTTCATGATAGTTCTCTAAATTTTCTTCCATGTTGGGTTCAAAGTACTCTTCCTCTTCTTCTTCAGCACCAATAATCCTTTTTCCTCTTGCTTCTCTTCTTAGTCTCCAAAGGGTTCTTTCAGGTTCTGAATCAAAGGATGTTAAAACTCCTTCTCTTCTCCCTGTCATACAACAGCCAGATTGCACAACAGGAGATAAAATGAAGAAACTATTCTTGTTAGAGTAATTGTTAATGTGAGTGATGTAAATTATCAAACAGTTAGTGGGTTAGTGAGCAGAATTGTAATCAAAGAAAGAAATAACGAAAACAATAAAGAGGATGAAGGGGCTGAGGAAGAAATTAAAACAAACTAAAAGAAAATTGACTGAATCAAATAAATAAAAAGAAAAATGCTCAATCTAGTGATCTTCAAACTTAATCATTGTTGATTCAAAATCAATCCCCGGCAACGGTGCCATAAACTTGATACATGAAAACTTGTCTCTCAATAAATTTTCCTTCGGCAAGTATACCGAATTGTCGTCAAGTAAAACTCACAATAGAGTGAGGTTGAATCCCCAAGGATTGATTGGTCAAGCAACTATAGTTAGAAGAATATGCTAGTTGAGCTAAGCAGAATTTAGATTGAGATGTAGAAATTTAAATGATTGGAAATTAAATAACAAAAATTAAAGTGGAGAATATTAAATGGGGATTTGGGGTAATGAGCATGAAATTAAATGGCAGAAAGTAAAGAGAATGGGTAAGATCAGAAATGGGGAAATCATTGGGTTCAGGAGATGTTGCATTCTCCGGATCAAGTTCATTCTCATCTCTTCCTCAATCAATGCATTCATTGATCTCCTTGGCAATCTTAAGTGATTAGATCCCAATTCTTTGGCAATCCAATCTCTCTAAGCTTGAACAATTGCCCAATTCCTTGATTTAATTGCTCATGGGAAGAGATGAAATGTGGTCACTGATTATACCACAATGTATTTCCAAATCAAAGTGTTGGGAGGATTACATGTCACTATATCCACCTAGACCCCAATTTGGTCCAACATGAGAAAGCATTTCTAGCATGATCTCCTCATCCCTTTTCCAAGGCTCAAAGGAGATCTAATTATAGAGAGTTTCTTTTCCAAGACAACTAACCAATTGAATTAAGATTGAAAGCTTTCTAGTAAGATAAAGAGAAAAGAAAGAAGAAGAAGAATGAAAACTATAATTGATCTATCAAATTACAACAGAGATCCCTAACCCAATCAAAGGGGTTTAGTTATTCATAGCTCTAGAAATGAAAAATGGCAGAGAAGAAGAATCCATGCTAAAAGTGCAGAAAAGTAAATCTATAGAGAGTAGTTCCCAAAAGTGCCAATCTTCTCTATAGTTCAAAACTACTCCTGTATATACTACTCCTCTTGATCTTCTAGTGAGTTCCTCAAGTCTTGGATGTGGGCTCTGGATCTTGAGTTGAAGTAGTTCTCATCTTTAGTGGGCCCAACTTGCAGAGAAAAATGAATTAGGCTTTGGGTATTTAGTAAGATTTAACGTTGAGTGCCATTGTGGGTTCGAGAATGTTAGTGGCATTCACTTTTTCCACTAACGTTCCACCCTCATATATCCATGTTAAATCCAATGTTAGTACTCTTAACGTGACCACTAACATTGCCTTTTCAATTTTTGGCCAACGTTATTGAGACTCACTTTTCCCAATAACGTTGGCTTGTACCCCTTCGCGAACGTTAATAGGAATCACTTTTCCCATTAACGTTGCTTAGTGCCCCTTTGTTCCTACGTTAGAGTCCACGTTAGTATAGCTAACATGACTCTTAACGTAGGTGTGATTCACCTTCGAGAGCGTTAGTGACACTCACCTTTGTCACTAACGCTCCAAATGCCAAATTCTCTACGTTGGAACTCACGTTAACTAAGTTAACATGGCTCTTAACGTAGTAGTGATGCCATCTTCCAATGTTAGTGACAAAAGTGAGTGTCACTAACGTTGGCTCTTTGATCTCAACTCCACGTTAACTTTTACGTTAATGGTCTTAACGTGAAAGTTAACGTAAGCAATGCTAGTTGGTCCAACGTTAGTGACAAAAGTGAGTGTTACTAATGTTGGCTTTTGTTTTCCTCTTCCACGTTAGAGTTCATGTTAACTAAGTTAACGTGACTCTTAACGTGGATCATTGCCAAGTTCTCCAACGTTAGTGGTGTTCACTTTTACCACTAATGTTGGAGGAAAACGTTATTGGTGTTCACGTTTTCTCTTAACGTTGGAGTTCCTTTTTCTTCTACGTTAACTACCACGTTAACTTGGTTAATGTGGCAAGTAACGTGAGCTTTGGATGGCTTCGTAGGCGTTATTGGTGATCACTTTTCTCATTAACGTTGCAAGCTTTTCACCATTCCACGTTAGTGTTCACGTTAACTAGGTTAACGTGAATACTAACGTGGTTCTTCCTTTCTTTCTTTGCCCTGAAATCAAGCAATTAAAGTGCATCAAAGCTCTAGCCAAAGTCATGAGATTATGCATCATCGATTTATCATGTAATTCTAGCAAAATGCTCATAAAATCATGTAAAGTTCACAATAGTTGCTTAAATCAAGGTGTGAGTGTATTTTCATCCAAAACTTGCCTTATTCACTAAGAAAATGCATGAAACTACCCTAAAATAGTAAAGAAAAGGTCAGTGAAACTGGCCTAGATGCCCTGGCATCAAAATACATGACATTTTCCTTCTTGTAAAAAAAACTCATAAAGACTTCAAACAGGAATTAAAACTAAGCATAAAACATAAACTATCCTAGCATGATTATTCAAGAAGTAAATAAAGCAAAAGCTTAAATAGAATTCAGAAATTGGAAAGTGTCAACCATGGGACTCAACAACCTTGAGCAGCTTCATCCTTAGTTCATTGGCTCATTCCCTTTGTCATTCTTCTTGGGAGGGAATGAGCCACCTTCATCTGGCTTGGAGGAACCTTCTTGAGCCTTGGTGTCCTTGGGCTTCCAAAATCCTAGCCTCCTCATGTAATTTCTCTCATCTTCTTTATGTTTGGCTAGGATTTCCTCTTGTCTTGCACTTAGCTCTTCCATCCCTTGCATGAAGGTTGGGTATTTTGGGTTTAGAGCGGCAACAACGTTACACAAGTGATTTAGCTTTGCTTGTGTGTTGATGGCATACTGCCTCCTGGATATAGTCCTAGCATCATAGAGATGTCTGAATTTGTCCAGTGCGCTTCACACCTCTCCCCAGTCAAATTGTTCTTGCTACTCCTTCCTCATATGCTCCCAATTCTCTAGAAGTTGTTGAATGTTTTGGTTGACTTGGCTCCATTATTGTTGCTGAGTCTCCTTGAATTGATTGACATATTCCCTCAAGTGGTGTAGGTCTCCCTTCATTCGGTGTACATCTCCTTGCAATTCTCCCAGTTGAATCCATTTGGAAATTGTTGATATTGGTAGTGTGGTGGTAGTTGAAGTGCTAGAAAGTGAGGTTGCTCTTCTGCCTTTCCCTCTTCTTATTGTTGTTGTGGTTCATGAGCATGAGCTCTTCGTTCTCTAGCCCTGTTGAGTGGGTGGACAGCCACTACTTTGGCCATCTTTTTGGAAGTTATGGACGTGTCTTGCTTTACAAGCACTTCATCAATGATCTTTTCAACTCCAACCTCATCACATAGCCTGTGTATAATGCTGGGGAATGCCAACCTTGTGTTGTCACTCATGCTTTTCAGCACTTTGTTGATGTTGTTGGTGATCATCTCTCCCACGTTGATGTTTTCTCCTCTCATGATGCTATAAATGAGCACAACACTCTCCTTGGCCACCTCAGAAGTGTTGGATGTGGGGATTGAGGACCTCCTTACAAATTCTAGCCACCCTCTATCTTGGGGGATCAAATATCTTCTCCTCAATTGGTTGCGTATCCCATCCTTGTTATTTATCCAACGCATATTCATCACACAAATTTCGCTCAGAATCTCCTCAAACCCAGGGTTTTGCTGCTTCATTCTCTTTTCATAGCTCCGAGTGGAGCTTGTCCTCTTCATCATTAGCATTCTTTCTATGCTAAAGGGGCTGTAGTCAATGGACTTCCCCCTTTCATAGCTAATGTAGCCATATTATTGCCCTGGTTGAGGCACTGCGTTGGCATAGAATTCCCTCACCAAGCTCTCTACCACTTTCTTTGGTGGGTTGTATAGAAGTGACCAACCCCTCTATTCGATCTCAATGTTGATTTCAATGTGCTCATTCCTGCCTAGTTGAAACCCAACTTCTTGAATGATTTCCCTCTCACTCACCCAAGCATAAAATTGATTTTGGTTGAATGTAGAGAGGAACTTGTAGTCATTAAAAGAGCTTGAGGATCCAGAGGTTGGTTCCTTGGTTTTTCTTTTCTTTGAGGCTGAGCTTTTTGGTGGTGCCACTAGGTTGGGACAGTGTAAAAAAATGGGGGTTGAAGGAAAGAGAAGGCAAAACAAGGTTTTGCTCCAACACCAAGAAAAAGAAGAAGAAAGTAGGGGATGAGAAATAGTAGAAGATGAAAAGAGAAGCGAAGGTGAGGGGTGTGGGGGTTGTTGAAGCTTTTATAATGGGTGAATAGTGTGGTTCGAAGGGTGGGAAATAAAATGATTAAATATTGTCCCACTTTGGGAAGTGGCGCCTAGCGTGGGAAGTGGCGCCAACTCTTTTCTCAGAGTGTCCTTTGCATGTGTCATGTTCCAAAGTGCAAGTACACTTTGACTTCCTTGTTTTGTGAGTTGTTTATCATGTGGGCCCCATCTTCTCTCCTGAAATTGAAACTGAACCCATTAGTAATGACAAAAGCACCCATTCACATTCCTTCTCATCAAGAATGAATTGGATTGCAACTGATGGGTGTCCCTTGGGACACCAAACTTAATTCTTTGGCATCTTAATAAATTGGTTTCATCATTGTGTATTTAATGTGTTCATAGGAATGGAATAACATCAATCTTTTCATTTTCTTTTGATTCCAATTCCTCCGAACTCATTAAACCACATTCATGTTCTTACCCAAAGCATTAAGTGTTTTTAAATTGGGTGACTTGGGGCTGCTATGTGATCATTGGTGGTGGCCATACCAAACTTAATCTCTAGGCTTACTCTTCAAAATCAAACTATTAATTGTTTGTAAGCCTAGATTAAGTGGGTGAGAGGCCACACCAAATTTAGCACTTTAGCTAGTTCTCAGCCCATTCACTCATCATTAGTTATGCACTCATCAAGTTGCAATTCCTAAGTAGAAAGAAATAAGAGAGTGTAAAGAAAATCTAGCTATCAAAGCTAATATCAAACTCTCTAATCTACAATTGTAAACTAATCCTAATTACTGAAATTTAAACTATCTAATGTAACAGAATTTAAACTACTTCTAAGAAAAGTAATTAAACAAAAAAGGATAAAGTGTTGGGGTGCCTCCCAACTACCGCTTCTTTATTCTCATTTGCTTGACATTCCTTCATCTTTAGCTAAGCTTGTAGCTCACTATTTGCTCCTCCAAGGAGCCTCCCAAGTAGTGTTTGAGTCTATGGCTATTGACAGAAAAAGTTCTCTGAGTCTTGTCCTCCATGAGCTCCACATGACCATAGGGAAACACTTTGAGTATGGTGAAAGGTCCTGACCATCGAGACTTAAGTTTTCTAGGGAAGAACTTGAGTCTTGAGTTGTAGAGTAACACCTTCTGTCCTTCAGTGAACTCCCTTCTTGCTATCTTTTGGTCATGCCACCTTTTTGTGTTCTCTTTGTAGATTTTTGCATTCTCATATGCTTGATTTCTAAACTCTTCCAGTTCATTGAGTTGCATTAATCTCTTTTCTCCAACAGCTTGGTCATCAAAATTCAGTAGTTTTAGAGCCCAGAAGGTTCTATACTCCAGTTCAATTGGCAAGTGACAAACCTTGCCAAATACTAATTGGTATGGTGACATTCCAATGGGGGTCTTGAAGGCTGTCCTGTAGGCCCATAGAGCATCATCTAGCTTCTTAGACCAGTCCTTTACTGAGCTTCCAACAGTTTTTTCGAGAATCCTTTTTAGCTCTCTGTTGGAGATCTCAGCTTGCTCGTTGGTCTGTGGGTGGTATAGAGTTGCCACTTTGTGCTTTACTCCATATCTGAGAAGGAGTGCTTCCTGTTGTTTGTTGCAGAAATGTGATCCTCCATCACTAATGAGAGCTCTGGGAACTCCAAATCTGCTGAAGATATTCCTTCTCAAGAAGCTTATCATAATATTGTTGTCATTTATTGCAGTAGCTATGGCCTCTACCCACCTTGAGACATAATCAACAACCACTAATATGTAGCTATTTGAGTAGGAGGTTGGGAAGGGTCCCATAAAATCAATCCTCCATACGTCAAATAGTTCTAGCTCTAGTATGTATTGCTGTGGTATCTCATTCCTCTTTGTTAGATTACCAGCTCTTTGACATTCATCACACCTTGACACCATTTCCTTGGCATCCTTAAACACTGTTGGCCATTAAAATTTGGATTGGAGCACTTTTGCTGATGTCCTTTCTCCACTGAAGTGACCTCTATATGCTGACCCATGACACTGCCATAACACTTCCTGCCCTTCTTCATGGGATATACACCTTCTTAGGACACCATCAGTACACTTTTTGAACAAATAGGGGTCATCCCAGATGTAGTGTTTGGCATCCTTGATTAGCTTCCTTCTCATGTGCTTATTGATGTTAGTTGATAGCTCCCCAATAGCCTTGAATTTAGCTATGTCTGCAAACCAAGGGGCTAATCGAATCATCATCAATTGTTCACTAGGAAAGCTTTCATTTACCGCTACTTGCTGCATTTCTTCTTCTTGTGGGATCCTCGAGAGGTGGTCAGCTACCTTGTTCTCTGCTCCACTCCTATCTTTAATCTCAATATCAAATTCTTGGAGCAGCAGGATCCACCTTATTAGTCTGGGCTAAGATTCTTGTTTGGTAAGCAAGTATTTGAGTGCTGCATGATCAGTGAACACAATTACTTTTGAGCCAATGAGATATGATCTAAACTTATCAAAAGCAAAAACTATGGCTAAAAGTTCTTTCTCCGTGGTGGTATAGTTGACGAACAAATTTCCTATCGGTAAAGAAATATAAAAATATGACTGCGTTGTAAGTATAGCTTCTAAACCAAAAAAAAATCCTTTTGTACAAACGTTTGGTTGTCCCAAGTAACAAAACCCAATAAATTTATAAACCGAAGTATTTAAACCTTGGGTCGTCTTCTCAAGGAATTGCAGGGAAGTATTATTTATTATTGGTTATGAAAAATAGTGTTTTGGGTTTTGAAAAGGTTTTTAAAAAAGAAATGGTTTGCAGAAGTTAATAAATCAATAACTAATAAAACTCTTGGCAAGGTATGAAAACTGGAAGTCCTATCCTAGTTATCCTTATCAATGGTGATGAGAATTATATTTCTGCTACCACTAAGTCAACCTCTAACTATGAAGGTCAGTTAAGTGGACAAATTAATTTAACACCTAAAGTCCTAGTCAACTCCTCAAGAAAAGACTAGAGTTATAGGAATCTAAATGAATCAGCAAAGATATTAATTATCAATCATGATGAGTTTGACAACTCAAGAGTTACCAATTAATCAACCAAAGCCAATAGTAAATAATCTAAATTATAAATAAGGAAAAGCAATCATGAGTCTGAAATACCTCAAATTATATTATTTAAGAGAATCCTAACATGAAAAGTTCATAAACAAATAAAAGAAAAAATAACAAAAAAGAACATTGAACCTGGGATGAAGAAGAAATATTCCTAATCTTAATAGAAATTATAATCCTAAATCCTAAGAGAGAGGAGAGAGCCTCTCTCTCTAAAAACTACATCTCAATTATAAAAAGTGTATTATGATCTCCTCCTTTGAGTCTCTGCATGTTCCCTGACTTTAATCTACATTCCTGGGCCGAAATCTGGGTCAAAACGCGGCCCAAAATCATCTTCAGCGTATTCTGTAATTTCTGCAGATCGCGCATGTCACGCTTACGCATCAGTGAAGTTAGGATTTTTGCTAGTAAAGAATTTTATAAAGTCCCGTTGTAAGTATAGATTCTGAACCAACAGAAATCCCTTCGTACAAACGTTTTGGTTGTCACAAGTAACAAACCCTTTTTAAAATTGATAACCGAGTATTCAAACCTCGGGTCGTCTTCTCAAGGAATTACAGGGAGATATGTTCTTATTATTGGTTATGGTTTTTGTAAATTGGGGTTTTGAAAGTGAGGAACAAGTAAATTAAATGACAAATAAAATAAAATAATTAACTATAAAATAAACTCTTGGCAAGATATGAAAATTCGGAAGTCCTATCCTAATTACTCCTATGAGAATGGAAGTTAATCCCACTTAGTTAACCTTCGCGTAAGCAAGGGAAAGTCAAGTGAACCAATTCGTTAGATTTCCCAAGTCCTAGCCAACTCCTAAGGAAAGACTAGAGTTAATGAAATTTCAGTTAATTAGCCGACATAACAATCAATCATGAATAGTTGATAACTCAAGAGCTTCCAATTAATCAATTAAAGCCAAAAGGGAATAAAATCTACTTGAATGAAAATAATTTGGATAAAACCCAAGCGTCAATAACATGAATTAGAGAAAATAATCATAAGTCTGAAATACTTCAAATTATATTAATTAAGAAAATCCCAACATGAATGGCTCATAAGTCAAATAGGCAACATATGTAATACAAGCATTAAATTGTCTGAGAGTAAAAGAGAAAATAAATAAAAATAGGAACATTGAACCTGATATGAAGATGAAATAATCCTGAGGTGAAAAGAAATCCTAATCCTAAAATAAATTCTAATCCTAATCCTAATCCTAAGAGAGAGGAGAGAACCTCTTTCTCTAAAAACTACATCTAAACTATGAAAAGTGAATTATGAATGAATGATTTGATTCTGCTCCACTCTTAGCCTCTAATCTGTGTTTTCTGGGCTGAGAACTTGGTCAAAAATAGCCCAGAAGTCACTCCCAGTGCTTTCTGGTCCGTACAGGTCGCGACCAAGTGACGCGGAGGCGTCATCCACGCGTTTGCGTGGAATGAGATTCGCAGATGCGACGTGTCCGCGTGGAGCGCGCGTTCGCATCGCCTATCTGTATGGCCACTATAGCGAGTTATATATCAAATCGAAGCCCCAGACGTTAGCTTTTCAATGCAAGTGGAACCACATCATTTGGACCTTTGTAGCTCAAGTTATGACCGTTTGAGTGCAAAGAGGTCAGGCTGGACAGCTTAGCAATTTTTTCAACTTCTTGTATTCCTTCCACTTTTGCATGCTTCCTTTCCATCCTCTGAGCCATTCTTGCCTTGTAATCCCTGAAATTACTTAACACACATATCAAGGCATCAAATGATAATAAGAGATTATTTAAATAAAAGAAAATAAAAGGCAAAGAAGCATGTTTTCAATCATAGCACAGAATCAGGAAGGAAAATATAAAACATGCAAATCATATGAATAAGTGCATGAAAGATTGATAAAATTCACTCAATTAAGCACAAGATAAACCATAAAATAGTGGTTTATCAACCTCCCTACACTTAAACATTAGCATGTCCTCATGCTAAGCTCAAGAGAAGCTATAAAGGAGTGAAGACAGAATGGTAGGATGTATGAAATGCAACCTATCTATATGAATGCAACACAATGCAAAATGTTTCTACCTACTTGGTTAAAAGTAAATAAGTTCTTCAAGATAAATATGAACCAAATTCCACTAATTCAAATTATACCATAAAAAGTAAGTAAACTTGTAAGAAGATAGCTGATGAAAGCAGGGAACATAGAATCAAGCATTGAACCCTCACTGGTAATGTATATCACTCTATTCTCTCTAGTGTATAGGGTAATCACTCTATTCTTCTCTAATCATGCTTTCTAAACTTTGTTCTTCATCAAACCAATCAACAAATATTTAATGTATACATACAAACATCATGAGGTCTTTTTCATAGTTGTAATGGGACTAAGGTAAGGGTAAGGGTATATATATAAGGCTAAGTGAGCTAATAATTGAACCCTTGATTAGTCTAAGATGTCACCTAACATATACATACTCTATATAATCTAGAAATCTTGCCTAGCTGCCCAATTTTCCACTTTTGTATTACATGCTCATGTATCAAACTTATTTTTGAATTTTGTCCCATGTGTATTGATTCTTTTTATTTTGCATTTTTGGTAATAATTTTTTTTGTATCCCCTTATTTAATTACTTAATTTTTTTTCTATTATTTATTTTTATGTTTTTTTATTATTTTTTTTATCAATGCACATGGTAATTTAATTATTTTGATTTCACATGAGCATGCTTCCCAAATTTTCAAATAACTTATTCAATTTAATTTCCTACTTTTTCTATCATCACATGTTCCCATAAAATTCCCCACACTTAAATTATACACAATATCTATCTTAAGCTAACCAAGGATTCAACTTGGGATTTTTTAATTTGTTTTTCTACTTAAGGCTAGTAATGTGGTTATAAAACAAAAGGGGATTAAAAAGCTCAAGGTGGCTAACAAGGGTGACATAAAAGGGTGGGCTTTATTTGGGATAAGTGAGTTAATAATCAAATATGGCCTCAATCATATGCAAGCATGTAAATACACTAAATAATGGACATATAGAATGGAACAAAGCAAAGATTGCAGTTATAGAGAAGAAAACACACAAGAATAAAATATTTATGGTTAAATAATGTAACCATGTAAGTAAGCTCAAATCTCACAGGTTGTGTGTTCTTTAGCTCAAAAACCATGTTCCAAATACAACTTTCAAATAAGTTTAACACAAATTTTTCAATTTAAATTAGTGAAATACTATAAAAATTTCTTGAAAAAGAAACTATTACTTCAACCAAGTAGTAACTAAATGCAAACAATCAACTACATATGCAATCTACTATGCAACGCAACAATGAACAAACAAAGAGAATAGAATATTGGTGTTGAGAAGATAATAACTAACACGTGGAGATCGGTATCGACCTCCCCACACTTGAAGATTGCACCGTCCTCGGTGCATGCTGAGATGTGCAGGTAGATGGGGGTTGTGGTTCCTCAGCTGGTGCTCTTTTTGTTCCTTGTCTTGCCGGTGGGTTGGGAGTAACTTTCTTTCTACCCTTCTTGGTGGCCATCCTGAAAAAAGGGAGAAAGGAAAGGGACATGTAATTTAAATAGCTAGAACCGGGAGGAGGAAGATTTAAGTGATAATCAATGCCAAGGTAAGGGATAATGTCTTAAATACATGGTCGCGACTACATGCAATTAGGACATCAATGGAAATATAGCAAGGCATATTAAATCAATTAGATGCAAGATGTGTAAAAGCATGCAGGAAAAGGCATGAGAAGCATAGGTCAAGCATCAATTGTTAAAATAAGCTGGATTAAAGAGCACTTGTATGATGACAATTGTGAATGATAATCTCAAATACAGGTGGATTACAAGTATTGTGAGTTAAAAGAGGAATGAAAGTAATAAATCCAAATATATGAGAGCCAAATTTAAAATATCAATTGTCAAATCAATCCTTATAATATCCATAAGCTCAGTTATAATAAAGTAGAATCCAAATAAAGCTCCAACACCAACATAAAAATGCATGAAAATAATAAAAAAAAGAAAGAAAGAAGAAAGAAGAAAAAGGGAAGAAGGAGGAAGGGGAAGAAAAAGATAAGATATTTTGGCAGATTAAGATAAGTTGTGCGCCGCTTGTGACGCGGACTCGTGAGTGACGCATTCACGCAGGTAGCACATAAGTGAGGTGACGCGGGAGCGTCGGTCACACGGACGCGTGACATGGTTTGTGCTAGTGGCGCGAGGGCAGCCTCGCGCTCGCACAACACTCTGTTCGAAAATCATGTTGCCACTTTTGAGGGTGACGCGGTCGCGTGGTTGACGCGATCGCGTGGATGGCTAAATTATGAAAACGGCACGGACGCGTGAGGCACGCGTTCGTACGGCAGGGCTTGTATGGCTAGCACAGCTTCAGCCCAGCTCCAGCGTAACTTTCGGCCATACACCCTTTTGACGTCGATTTACAAGGCCACGCGGTCGCGTAGGTGACGCGGACGCGTGGGGAGGCTATTTCATTAATGACGCGATCGCGTCATCCACGCGGTTGCATGGATTATTTTGTGCCAAAGGCACGCCTCCAGCCACGCTCTCGCGTGACTCTCTGTAAAGTCTCTTTTCTTTTAAGGCATAGGGGACGCGGACGCGTCGGTGACGCTGCGCATCGCGTGCCCTTTCTTTTTTTTTTATAATGCAGTGTGCAGAATGCAATGCTTAATATGAATGCTATGCATGATTCCAGGTTCAATCAAAACTCAAAAACATACTAAAATTAAAACTGAAAGAAGGAACGATCATACCATGGTGGGTTGTCTCCCACCTAGCACTTTTAGTTAAAGTCCTTAAGTTGGACATTCTGGTGAGCTTCTTGTTATGTCAGCTTGTGCTTGTATTCATCTAAGAATCTCCACCAGTGTTTGGAATTCCAATGGCCTCTGGGATCCCAAACTAGGCGCAGAAAGCCTTCAAGCAAGCTAAAGCAAGTGACAAGGCCCCAAGAGTATTGATTTCTAGATTGAATTCCGGGGTCCCAAACCTTGCTTTTGCACCCATCTTCTTGTTGATCATTAGTGTCCCAACCGGGTGGTAGGCAATCTGTATTCTCACTAAAGCGGCCAAACAACTTCCTAGACCCATTCAGTTGCGCTGTACACTATCCTTTGCGTTTAAACTTAAAGCTTTCAACCATAATGAACCTTGCATGGCAATTCTTACCACTAACCATCTTCCTCTTACTCTTAATGCCACAAAGAGCTCTAAGTTGACCATCCGTCTCCAGTAGCCCATATTGAAGTGGAATTAGAAAGCTAAGGGATATGAATTTTACCCACTTGAATGTTGTGAAGGATGACGGCAACTTAGGGGGAGGTGTTTTTAATGAACGTGCAAGCTCCAATCCCTTGTGTTCTTCTTTGACATCTTCCACCTCTTTACAAGCTTCTTCAATTTCAACCTCTTCCTCTTGGTAGCTTTCTTCCAATTTAATCTCTTCTTTATTGCGCACCATGGGCATGGGAGGTTGTGCCTCTTCTTCTTGAATCTCCATCTCTTGATTAACCTCTTCCAAGTCTTCTATTATGACATGCCTTGGAGGTTGTACACTGATAAACCACTATTTTATGGTTTATTTTATGCTCAATTGAGTGGTTTTTATCAACTCTTTACTCACTTATTCATACAATTCGCATGTTTTACATTTTCCTTCCGGATTTTGTGCTATGATTGAAAACATGCTTCTTTGATCTTATATTTGCTTATTATTAATCCTCTCTTATGACCATTAGATGCCTTGATATGTGTGTTAAGTGTTTTCAGATATTATAAGGCAGGAATGGCTTGGAGGATGAAAAGGAAGCATGCAAAAGTGGAAGGAATACAAGAAGTTGAAGAAGTTGTTAAGCTGTCCAGCCTGACCTCTTCGCACTCAAACGGTTATAACTTTAGCTATAGAGATCCAAACGACGCGGTTCTAGTTGCGTTGGAAAGCTAACGTCCGGGGCTTCGATTTGATATA
>NC_029775.3:62686430-62689160 GCF_000817695.3 Arachis duranensis | reverse complement strand
AAGAAAATAAAAACAAAAACTAACAAAAAGAAAATATTTTGAAAAAGATATGATTTTTGAAAAAGGATAAGATAAGATTTTGAAAAAGATAAAAAATTTTAAAATAAAAATCTAATATTTTTTTTTGAAAAATATTTACAATAACCAATAATAAGGCACACGTTTGCAATTCCCCGGCAACGGCGCCATTTTGACGTTAAGATTTTTGCTAGTAAAGAATTTTATAAAGTCGCGTTGTAAGTCTAGATTCTGAACCAACAGAAATCCCTTCGTACAAACGTTTTGGTTGTCACAAGTAACAAACCCTTTTTAAAATTGATAACCGAGTATTCAAACCTCGGGTCGTCTTCTCAAGGAATTACAGGGAGATATGTTCTTATTATTGGTTATGGTTTTTGTAAATTGGGGTTTTGAAAGTGAGGAACAAGTAAATTAAATGACAAATAAAATAAAATAATTAACTATAAAATAAACTCTTGGCAAGATATGAAAATTCGGAAGTCCTATCCCAGTTACTCCTATGAGAATAGAAGTTAATCCCACTTAGTTAACCTTTGCGTAAGCAAGGGAAAGTCAAGTGAACCAATTCGTTAGATTTCCCAAGTCCTAGCCAACTCCTAAGGAAAGACTAGAGTTAGTGAAATTCCAGTTAATTAGCTGACATAACAATCAATCATGAATAGTTGTTAACTCAAGAGCTTCCAGTTAATCAATTAAAGCCAAAAGGGAATAAAATCTAATTGAATGAAAATAACTTGGATAAAGCCCAAGCGTCAATAACATGAATTAGAGAAAATAATCATAAGTCTGAAATACTTCAAATTATATTAATTAAGAAAATCCCAACATGAATGGCTCATAAGTCAAATAGGCAACATATGTAATACAAGCATTAAATTGTCTGAGAGTAAAAGAGAAAATAAATAAAAATAGGAACATTGAACCTGATATAAAGATGAAATAATCTTGAGGTGAAAAGAAATTCTAATCCTAAAATAAATTCTAATCCTAATCCTAATCCTAAGAGAGAGGAGAGAACCTCTCTCTCTAAAAACTACATCTAAACTATGAAAAGTGAATTATGAATGAATGATTTGATTCTGCTCCACTCTCAGCCTCTAATCTGTATTTTATGGGCCGAGAACTGGGTCAAAAATAGTCCAGAAGTCACTCCCAGTGCTTTCTGGTCCGTACAGGTCGCGACCAAGTGACGCGGAGGCGTCATCCACGCGTTTGCGTGGAATGAGATTCGTAGATGCGACGCGTCCGCGTAGAGCGCGCGTTCGTGTCGCCTATCTGTACGGCCACTATGGCGAATTATATATCAAATCGAAGCCCCGGACATTAGCTTTTCAATGCAAGTGAAACCGCATCATTTGGACCTTTGTAGCTCAAGTTATGATCGTTTGAGTGCAAAGAGGTCAGGCTAGACAGCTTTGCACTTTCTTCAACTTCTTGTATTCCTTCCACTTTTGCATGCTCCCTTTCCATCCTCTGAGCCATTCTTGCCCTGTAATCCCTGAAATTACTTAACACACATATCAAGGCAACAAATGATAACAAGAGAAGATTTAAATAAAAGAAAATAAAAGGCAAAGAAGTATGTTTTCAATCATAGCACAGAATCAGGAAAGAAAATATAAAACATGCAAATCATATGAATAAGTATATTAAAGATTGATAAAATCCACTCAATTAAGCACAAGATAAACCATAAAATAGTGGTTTATCAGTCAGTCACGCATTCGCGTCACTCAGCATATTTCGTGCCATGCGTGCGCGTCGTTCACGCATTCGCGTCACTCGTGCAGCTTCCAATCCATGTGGTCGCGTCAGGTACGCGAGCACATCACTGCGTTTTCCTCCATTTCGCACGGTCGCGTGAGCCATGCGCCCGCGTCGCTTCTCGCTGGACATCTTCTCAATTTCCTGTGTTCCTTCTATTTTTGCAAACTTCCTCTCCATTCTCTCAGCCATTTCTGCCCTATGAGGCCTGAAACACTTAACACACATATCACGGCATCGAATGATATAAAGGAGAATAAAAATATACAATTAAAATATCTTTAGGAAGCAAGTTTTCAATCATAGAACAATTTGGGAAGGAATTGTAAATACATGCTAATCATATGAATAAGTGGGTGAAAAGCTTGATAAAATCACTCAATCAAACATAATATAAACCATAAATAATGGTTTATCAACCTCCCCACACTTAAACATTAGCATGTCCTCATGCTAAGCTCAAGGAGATAAAATAAATGAGTAGGGAAAAGCAAGACTCGTGCAATGCAACCTATGAATGTGAATGCAACTATATGCTAAAATGATTTTATCTACTTGGTTTAAAATAAATAAGTTCTCCAAGACAAACATAAACCAAATTCCACTAATTAAATCATACAATAAAAAGCAAGTAAACTTGTAAGAAGATAGCTCATGAAAGCAGGAAACATAGAATCAAGCACTGAACCCTTACTGGTAGTGTATATCACTCTAGTCTCTCTAGTGTATAGGGTAATCACTCTATTCTTCTCTAATCATGCTTTCTAAACTTTGTTCTTCATCTAACTAATCAACAAATATTTATTGTACCAATGCAAACATCATGAGGTCTTTTCAAGGTTGTAATGGGGCCAAGGCAAGGGTGAGGATATATGTATGGCTAAGTGAGCTATAAATTGAATCTTTGAGTAACCTGAGCTATCACCTAACATACATACATTCTAT
>NC_029775.3:62667724-62686362 GCF_000817695.3 Arachis duranensis | reverse complement strand
ATTATTATTATTATTGAAATATAAGAATAATATATTAATGAAGATGGTGTTTTAATTATTTTGATTTCACATAAGCATGCTCCCAAATTTCAAATAATTTATTCACTTTAATACCTTTTTCCTATCATCCCATGTTTCCATAAATTTCCCCACACTTAGTTGATACACAATTTCTATCTTAAGCTAACCAAGGATTTAACTTGGAATTTTTATTTTGTTTTCTTGCTTAAGGCTAGTAATGTTGTTATAAAATAGAAGGGGATTAAAAGGCTCAAGGAGGCTAACAAGGGTGATGTAAAAGGTAGGCTTATTTGGGATAAGTGAGAAAAAACAAGTAATGGCCTCAATCATATGAAGCATGTAAATATACTAAACAATAGACATATAGACTAGAACAAAATCTAGATTGCAGTTATAGAGAAGAAAACACACAACAATAAAATTTTATGGTTAAATAATGTAACCATGTAAATAAACTCAAAATCTCACAGGTTGTGTGTTCTAGCTTTTAACTATGTTCCAAATACAACTTCAAACAAATTTAACACAAAAAATTTTGATTTTAATTAGTGAAAATTTTCAAAAATAGGGTCTTTAGAAGAAACTTATTATTTTTCAATCAAGTAGTATTTAAATGCAAAAAATCAACTACACATGCAATCTATTATGCAAAACAAAGAAAATAGAATATTGGTGTTGAGAAGAGAATAACTAACCCGTGGAGATTGGTATCGACCTCCCCACACTTAAAGATTGCACCGTCCTCAGTGCACGCTAAGATGTACAAGTGGACGGGCTGCTCCAACTGATGTCTTTCTCTATAGATTGTGCAGATTGACTTGCCTGTCTCCCTATTAAGAAGCTTTTTCTCTCTCTTCGTGGTGGCCATCCTGAAAGAAGAGAAAAAGGAAGGAAAGTAACCCAAAAATAAAGATAAGAACATAAATAAAATATGGGTGTTAATGCCAAATAATAAAGGTCTCAATTACATGGTAGCTACAACATGCAAGTAAGAAAATAGTGGAAACAAATGGCATATCGATAGTGCAAAAGTTGCAACAATGGGGAAGAGAGTGTGGGTAATGCAAGAAAGTGTAAGTGCATATCAATTCAAAAGGAATATCAGTATTATAAAAATTAGCATTGACTTATGAATAATAATACCCAATTAGAATAAAACAAGTCATGAAGCACTAGAATAATTCAAGAAAAGACGCAATAGTTGAAGAAGAGAATTTTAACACCAACGGAAAAGAAAAAGAAAGTAAGAAAGGAGGAAGAAAGAAATAAGAGGGAAAGAAAAGATTTAGATATGGGGAAGAAAAAGATAAGATATTTGGCTGATTTGGATAAGCTGTGCGCCGCTTGTGACGCGGACGCGTGAGTGACACATTCGCGTGGATAGCGCTTATATGAAATGACGCAGACGCGTCATCTATGCGGTCGCGTGGATCGATTTGTGCCATTAGCGAGAGGGCGGCCTCGCAGTCGCGTAACTCTCTGTTTGAAATTCATATTGCCAAATCTTTGGGTGATGCGATCGCGTGGTTGACGCAATCGCGTGGATGGCCTAAATTTGAAAATGGCGCGGACGCGTGGGGCATGCGTACGCGTGGCAGGGCTTGTGCTTCTAGCACGAGTCCAGCCCAATTCTAGCTCAACTTTCGGCCACACACCCTTTTTACGTCAATTTTGAGGCACGCGTTCGCGTGGGTGACGCGGACGCGTGGGAGGCGTTTTTCCCACATGAAGCGGACGCGTCATCGACGCGGTCACGTGGACTAATTTGTGCCAAAGGAACGCCTCTAGTCGCACTTTCTCGTGACTCTCTGTTCAATTTTTTTTCTTCCCAACGCACCTATGACGCGGATGCGTCGGCAACACTGTCGCGTCGCGTGCGAATTTTTTTTATAATAATGCAGTATGCAGAATGCAATGCTAACATGAATGTTATGCAAAATTCTAGGTTCAATCAAAACTCAAAAACAAACAAAACAGACTGGAATTAAAACTGAAGAGGGACGATCATACCATGGTGGGTTGTCTCCCACCTAGCATTTTTAGTTAAAGTCATTAAGTTGGACATTTGGCGAGCTCCTTGTCATGGCGGCTTGTGCTGGATCTCGTCTTGAAACTTCCACCAATGCTTGGACTTCCAATAAGCTCTATCCATACTAAGTAAATTCCTCAAGCTTTGATGGGGTTCCTCACAAGCTTTGAGCTCCCGAAGTTGATCCTCATATATTCCCAGAACCCAAATCTTGTTTCTACACCCGTCTTCAAGTTGATTATCATGATTCCATCCGGGTGGTTCAGCTTTAGAATTCTCACTGAAGCATCCAAACAACTTTCTAGACCCATTCAATTGAGCTCTACACCAACCTTTGCGTTTAAACTTAAAGCTTCCAACCATAATGAGCCTTGCAGGACAATTCTTCCCACTTACCACCTTCCTCTTACCCTTAATGCCACAAAGAGCTCTAAGTTGACCATCCGTCTCCAGTAGCCCATATTCAAGTGGAATTAGAAAGCTAAGGGATATGAATTTTACCCACTTGAATGTTGTGAAGGATGATGGCAACTTAGGGGGAGGGGTTTCTAATGAATTTGCAAGCTTCAGTCCCTTGCGCTCTTCTCTGACGACTTCCACCTCTTTGCAAGCTTCTTCAATTTCAACCTCTTCCTCTTGGTAGCTTTCTTCTGATTCAATTTCTTCTTCATTGTTCACCAAGGGCATGAGAGGTTGTACTTCTTCTTCTTTAATCTCCATGTCAAGTCCAATGGGAGAGGATTCAAATGTAGATAATAATTCTTTAATGATTGAATACATCTCTTGATCGTCCCCTTCAAAGTCTTCAACCATGATATGCTTTGGAGGTTGTACACCCTCCTCAACATCAATTTCAAACGTCTTTGAAGGAGGCTCTATGACTTGAGTTTCCCATTGAGGTTCTGCATCTCCTAAGTCTTCAACCACTTCTTCCTCTTCAATGGCAGGCGTAGCTTCTTTCAATTGTTCCAATATAAAATTGTGTTGCTCACTATCCACCGGAGTTTCTGACTTCTCCTTCATGCCACATTCTTTAGTAGATTCTCCTTCATGCACTTGATCCAGTTGGTGAAGGGTTGCATGAAATTTTTCCACTGTTTCCTTTAGACGATCCCTTGATTCTTGTTGCACTCGGCTATCATAAGTAGGATCATAGTGCTCCTGGATTGATGGATATGGAGATGGTGTATATTGAGGTGGCGGTTCTTGGGAGTAATTGGGGTGGAATTGGGGTGGGTCTATATATGGTTCATACGGTGCATAGTGTGGTTGGTATGGTGGATTTGGGTTGGGGTCATATGGAGGTGAATGGCGGAAAGGGGCTTGTGAGTATGGTGGTCCAAAGTCATGTTGAGGAGGGGGTTTATAGGCATATGGTGGTGGTTATTGATAATCAAAAGGGTACTCACCATAGCCGTTATCTTGGTATGCATCACAGAATAGTTGTTGATAGTCCATTAGAGGTGGTTGTTGCCATGAGGGTTGATCAAATCCTTGTGGCTCCTCCCATTTTTTATTTTTCCATCCTTGATGCATGTTATCATTATAATTTCCTCTTCCTGCAACATAATTATAACCAGACTTATAGCCAAAGGGGTGAGAGTTCATAGTAGTAGGAGAAAATAGAAACAAAAACTGACAAAAAGAAAATATTTTGAAAAAGATTTGATTTTTGAAAAAGATAGGATAAGATTTTGAAAAAAGATATGATTTTTGAAAAAATATATGATAAGCTTTTGAAAAAGATATGATTTTTGAAAAAAGATAAGATAAGATTTTGAAAAAGATATGATTTTTGAAAAAAGATTTGAATTTTGAAATTTAAAACTAAGATAAGATAAGATGAAAAATTTTTTTTTTAAATATTTACAATAACCAATAATAAGGCAGACGTTTGTAATTCCCCGGCAATGGTGCCATTTTGACGAATGGATTTCCTATCAGTAAAGAAATATAAAAATATGATCGCGTTGTAAGTATAGCTTCTAAACCAACAGAAAATCCTTTCGTACAAACGTTTGGTTGTCACAAGTAACAAAACCCAATAAATTTATAAACCGAAGTATTCAAACTCGGGTCGTCTTCTCAAGGAATTGTAGGGAAGTATGATTTATTATTAATTATGAAAAATAGTATTTTGGGTTTTGAAAAGGTTTTAAAAAAAAAGAAATGGTTTGCAGAAGTTAATAAATCAATAACTAATAAAACTCTTGGCAAGGTATGAAAACTGGAAGTCTTATCCTAGTTATCCTTATCAATGGTGATGAGAATTATATTTCTACTACCACTAAGTCAACCTCTAACTATGAAGGTCAGTTAAGTGGACAAATTAATTTAACACCTAAAGTCCTAGTCAACTCCTCAAGGAAAGGCTAGAGTTACATGAATCTAAATTAATCAGCAAAGATATTAATTATCAATCACGATGAGTTTGACAACTCAAGAGTTACCAATTAATCAACCAAAGCCAATAGTAAATAATCTAAATTATAAATAAGGAAAAGCAATCATGAGTCTAAAATACCTCAAATTATATTATTACAGAGAATCCTAACATGAAAAGTTCATAAACAAATAAAAGAGAAAAATAACTTAAAAGAATATTGAACCTGAGATGAAGAAGAAATATTCCTAATCCTAATAGAAATCCTAATCCTAAATCCTAAGAGAGAGGAAAGAGCCTCTCTCTCTAAAAACTACATCTCAATTATGAAAAGTGTATTATGATCTCCTCCTTTGAGTCTCTGCATGTTCCCTGACTTTAATCTACGTTCCTGGGCCGAAGCCTAGGTCAAAATGCGGCCCAAAATTGTCTTCAGCGTATTCTGTAATTTCTGCAGTTCGCGCATGTCACGCGTACGCGTCAGTCACGCGTTCGCGTCACTCAGCATTTTTTATTCCACGCGTGTGCATCGTCCACGCATTCGCGTCACTCGTGTAGCTTCCAATCCACACGGTCGCGTCAGGTACGTGAGCGCGTCACTGTGTTTTCCTCCATTTCGTGCAGTCGCGTGAGCCATTCGCCCGCGTCGCTTCTCGCTGGACATCTCCTCAATTTCTTGTGTTCCTTCCATTTTTGCAAACTTCCTTTCCATTCTCTCAGCCATTTCTTCCCTATGAGGCCTGAAACACTTAACACACATATCACGGCATCGAATCATATGAAGGAAAATAAAAATATACAATTAAAAGATCTTTAGGAAGCAAGTTTTCAATCATAGAACAATTTGGGAAGGAATTGTAAATACATGCTAATCATATGAATAAGTGGGTGAAAAGCTTGATAAAATCACTCAATCAAACACAATATAAACCATAAAATAATGGTTTATTAATAGTTCCTTTGATTCTCATTAAAGACCTTGCTAGCATAGTAAATAACATGTACTAGCTTGTCTTTCCTCTATCATAGGACAGCACCAATAGCAAAATCAGACGCATCACACATTAGTTCAAAGGGAAGATCCCAGCTTGGTGGTGCTATAATAGGTGCAGAGGAGAGTTTCTTTTTGAGTTCATAAAAGACTACCATGCACTCCCTATAGAAAACTAAGGGAGTATTCGAGACAAGTAGGTTGCTAAGGGTTTTGCAATCTTTGAAAAATCTTTAATAAACCTCCTATAGAACCCAGCGTGTCCCAAAAAGCTTCTGATTGCTTTGACATTGCAAGGTGGAGGTAATTTTTCAATTACTTCCACTTTTGCTCTGTTTATTTCTATGCCATCTTTTGAAATCTTGTGACCAAGAACTACCCCTTAAGTCACCATAAAATGGCACTTCTCCCAGTTTAAAACCAGGTTGGTTTCTTGACACCTTTTTAGCACAAGAGAAAGATGGTATAGGCAATCAGAATATGAGTTCCCAAACATAGAGAAGTTGTCCATAAATACTTCTATGAACTTCTCAATCATATCTGAAAAAATGGAGAGCATGCACCTTTGGAATGTTGCAAGTGCATTGCACAATCCAAAGAGCATCCTCCTATAAGCAAAAATGCCATATGGACAAGTAAATGAAGTTTTTTCCTGATCCTTGGGGTCTACAACAATTTGGTTGTAGCCCGAATATCCATCCAGGAAACAATAATACTCATGTCCTGCCAATCTTTCAAGCATTTGGTCCATGAAGGGTAGGGGAAAGTGATCCTTCCGGGTGGCTTCATTAAGTTTCCGGTAGTCAATGCACATACGCCATCCAGTTATTGTCCTTGTGTGTATCAATTCATTCTTCTCATTTGCCACAACAGGGATCCCTCCCTTCTTAGGGACTACTTGCACCGGACTTACCCAAGGGCTGTCTGAAATGGGGTAGATCACCCCTGCTTGCCACAATTTCAACACTTCTTTCTGAACAACTTCATCCATAGTTGTGTTCAGCCTCCTTTGTTGCTGTCTTGAGGGTTTGTCATTCTCTTCAAGTAAGATTTTATGCATGCATATTGAAGGACGGATCCCCTTTAAATCAGCAAGTGTCCAGCCTATGGCATCCTTCTGTTGTCTCAGCACTTGGATAAGTTCCTCTTCTTGTTCCTTACTCAAACTTGAATTTATGATTACTAGGTGAGTGTTGTTAGTACCCAGATATGCATATTTCAAGCTGGGTGGTAAGGCTTTCAGCTCTAGTTTTGGTGACTCAGCATCTTTGTTGTCTTTGGTAGTTGGCATGATTGAGTTCCTCATGGTTGCTTGTGGTAGTTCTCCATCTGGTGCTTGTTCCAGCTCAATGCTTTCTCCACATTGTTCTTCTTCCATGACTTCTTGAACCGTCTATTCTATGGTGTCTACCAGCATGCATTCTCCTATGGATTCCTTGGGGTAACTCATTGCTTTAAAAACGTTGAAGACAATTCTCTCTTCATGCAATCTCAAGACTAGTTCCCCTTTCTGTACATCAATGATGGCTCCAGCAGTGGCTAGAAATGGTCTTCCTAGGATAATTGACGCGTTGGCCTCTTCTTCCATGTCCAGCACAACAAAATCAGTAGGGAAAATGAATTCTCCTACTTTCACTAGCAAGTCTTCCACCACCCCATGTGGAAACTTAAATGTTCTGTCAGTCAATTGGAGTGTCATTCTTGTTGGCTTGGCTTCCTCAATCTTCATCATTCTCATCATAGTTAGGGACATAAGATTTATGCTAGCTCCCAAATCACACAAAGCTTTCTCAATAGTGATGTCCCCTATGATGCCGGTGATTTGAAAACTCCCTGGGTCTTTCAGCTTTTGAGGCAACTTCTTCTGTATGATGGCGCTGCATTCCTCAGTCAGTACTATGGTTTCTTTTGCCTCCTAGTTCCTCTTTTTGGTTATGAGCTCCTTTAAGAACTTGGCATAGAGTGGCATTTATTCTAATGCCTCAGCAAATGGTATGTTAATTTAGAGCCTCTTGAAGATCTCTAGGAACTTAGAGAACTGACCATCTTTCCCATCTTTTCTCAGTCTTTGTGGGTATGGTGCCTTTGGCACATAGGGCTTCAAGACTGGTTTTGGTGGAGGTGAAGCTGGGATCTCCCCTTCATCCTCGTTCCCATGTTTTGATGCATCCTCTTCATGATTATCTTTGCTTGGGGCTCCTTCCTCTACAACCTTCCCATTTCTTAGAGTTATGCCTTTGCATTATCCTCTTGGGTTAGCCATGGTATCGCTGGAAAATGTGTGTATGGGAAGTGGGATTTTCTTGGACAAAATCCCCACTTGTGCTTCCAACTTTGAGATTGCTGCACTTTGATTTTTCAGATTTGACATGTATTCCTCTTGATTAGCATATATCCTTCTGTCAGTTTGTGCTTGTCTGTCCATGTGGGAGGAGACTACCCCTGTAATCTGGGATGACAGTTGTGCTATTGCAGCCTCCATCCTATCAAAGTTGCTCTTGATTTCGCATGATTGCATAGTTGAGGATGATGCATCTTGATTGAGGTTGTTGTGTATGGGTTGGTTGTTATGGTATGATGTGTTTTGTGAGTTATGGTAGGGTCCATAGTTCCCTGTTTGATGTTTGAGGTTGTGGTTGGGATGCTGATTTGATGGATAAGGCTTGTTGTAGTCCTGGTTTGTGGTTTTGTTGATTTCCCCACCTAAAGTTTGGGTGATTCTTCCAACCTGGGTTGTATGTCTTAGAGTGTGGGTCATATGGTGCTCTGGATGAATTGTTCACATAATTAGCTTGTTCCCAGTCACCTTCAGATTCTGGTGTATTCCCTTCTTTTTGAGGAGTTTGGTCTTGAATGACTGAGGCTTGGTTGGCCTCTATCCTCTTGATTAAGGCTGCTATTTGTGCTGCAATTGCCTTGTTTTGAGCTAACAGAGCATCTATATAATCGAGCTCTAGCACTCCCTTCTTCTGAGTCCTTTCTAAGGCATAGAAATACTCATTTTCAGCTACAGTCTCAATGACATCTATGGCCTCTTCAATGGTTTTCTTTTTGTTGAGTGAGCCTCCTGAAGAATGATCCACTGCCTTCTTTGCTTCATAGGATAGTCTCTCATAAAGGATATGTAGTTGTACCCACCCATTGAACATTTCCAGTAGGCATCTTCTTGTCTGATCTTTGAATCTCTCCCAGGCCTCATAGAGTGTTTCTCCATCTTGTTGTCTAAAAGTTTGCACCTCAGCTCTCAGCCTATTGATTCTTTGTGGAGGGTAAAATCTTGCAAGGAATCTATTCACGACCTCCTTCCATGTAGTTAGGCTATCCTTGGGGAATGATTCCAACCACTTTGCTGCCTTATCTCTGAGTGAGAAAGGGAACAAGAGTAGTTTGTAGATGTCAGGGTGTACCCCGTTGGACTTTACAGTATCACATATCCTCAAGAATGTGCTGAGATGTTGATTAAGGTCTTCTTAGGCACTTCCTCCATATGAGCAATTATTCTGAACAAGTGTCATGAGCTGAGGCTTCAGCTCAAAGTTATTGACATGAATTGTTGGCTTTAGGATGCTGCTGCCACAATTCCCTGGGTTTGGGTTGATGTATGAGCCTAAGACTCCCCTTTCTTACACATCATGATTGACTGGGCCTCCTCTGGCATGGTTATGAACTTCCTCCTCATGATGATTCTCCATATTCTCCTCCATGTTTGTTTCAAAATACTCTTCCTCTTCCTCAGCACCAACGACTCTCTTCCCTCTTTCTTCCCTCCTTAATCTAAGGAAGGTCCTTTCAGGTTCAGAATCAAAGGAAGTTGAATCTCCACTTCTCCTACCTGTCATACAACCAATCAAGGCAAAAAGCACGAAAGAAAATGGATGAAGAAATTACTTTTGTTAGAGTAGTTCTTAGTGTGAGTGGTGCAATTGATCAAACAGTTAGAAGAGTGGAAATATGGATAATCAAGGAAGAAGGAAATAGAGCTAAAAATAAAATAAAAAAATTGCTAAATAAAAGAAATTAAATTAACAAGGAATTTAAATTGCTTAATCTAGCTCTCCAACCAATTTAATCACTGTCAAATTTAAGCCAATCCCCGGCAACGGTGCCATAAAGCTTAATGACCGGAATTCACTACCCACATATAAAATGAATCCGTTCTTTTGGCAAGCGCACCAAAATTGTCGTCAAGTAATAACCCACAATGGAGTGGGATCATATCCACAGAGATTAATTGGATTAAGCAAGCAATAGTTGATTAATTATCCTAGTTAGACTATTCATAATTGGGTGATAAGCATCCAGAAATGTAAATGACATGAAAGTAAATGAAAGCAATAAAGTGCAAGAAAAGTAAATGGCAAGGAAAGTAATGTACAAGAAAGTAAAGTGCTGGAAATGTAAAGTGCATAAAATATAAATAACCATAAAGTAAATAAAAGAAAGGAAAATAAACATTGGGATCAAGAGGTATTGCATTCTCTAGATTAATTGACTTCATCTCATCTTCAATCATGCAGCTCATTGACCTCTTGGCAATCATGATTGATTGAACCCCAATCCCTTGGTGATTCAATCTCTCAAATCTTGATCAATAGCCAATTCCTTGGTCTAATTGCTCATGAGAAGACATGAAGAATGGTCCCTGATTATACCACACACTTTCCTAGATCCAAGTAGAGGGATGATTATATATCACCATATCCAAACACCAAAACCCAAATCTATTCAAGTGTGAGAAAGAATTTCAAGCATGGTTTTATGTTTCCTCTTCCAAGGTTCCCATAAAACTCAATTGCATTCAATCTCTTTTCCAAGATAATTGAATGCTAGAATGAAGAACAAAATTCTTTCAAGTAAATCAAAGAGAGATGAAGAAAAGAAGAAGAATAAAAACAATCAATCCATTGAAAAATAATAGAGCTCTCTTTCCCAATGGAAAGAGTTAGAGAGATTCATAGCTAACATATTTACAAGGTAAGAAAGAAAAGAGAAGAAATTGATGGTGAACGAAGAGGGTCCTAAGACTTCCTCCAATCCAACATGAGTAATTCTATGAAGCTAAGGCCCTTATATAGGCTCTCCTAAATTACAAACTTAAATGAAATTAAAAGCAAGTTACAATGAAATGAAAATAAACTATTCTAGACTCTTCTTGTGGCCTAGATTGATTGATAAGTATGGCTTAAATGAGAGTTGGAGTGGGCTTGATTGAAGGTTGAGGGTTGTAGGGAGAAGTTGGCGTGTGGTTCCAAGTGCCACTCCCACTTGATTTTGCCCTTTGGAGTATGACCCACTTTGCAACGTTGAAAGTATGGAGTTGGCTGGGCTTCAAAATGAATGTCTACTATAAATTATTATATATTTTTGGAAATCTCTGGATGTTATCTTTCCAACGCCTTTGAAATCAACTCATTTGGACCTCTGTAGCTCAAGTTATGCCCATTTGAAGGTGGATAGGTCAGTCTGTCAGGTAGCCCGGCGTGCCACGCCCACTCTCTGGCGTGCCATGCCCATATATTATGAAACTGGCGTGCCACGCCCACTCTTTGGCGTGCCATGCCTTAAATGATGCTCTCTTGCCATTAGAACTGGTGTGCCACACCCAGAACCCCAAGTGGCACGCCCATTATGAAAATAAAGCTGGCGTGCCACGCCTTCGATATCAAGTGGCACGCCCATGTTTTGCAATGCTGAATTAATGGCCTTTTGTACCTCCATTTTTAACGTCCATCCAAGAGTGTTATATATCATTGGATCTTGATGTCATATTTCCAACGCCACCAAGATCACATCATTTGAACTTCTACAACTCAAGTTATGTCCCTTTGAAGAAGAAGAGGTCAGACTGATAACTCTGCAGTGACGTCTTTTGCTCGCTGTGTTTTTGGGGTCAATATCTTCATCAATTCCAGTGTCCATCATAAAGTGTTATATATGGTTGGAAAGCTCTGGATGTCTACTTTCTAATGGCACTAGAATCACCCGATTTGGAGTTGTGTAACCCAAGATATCTTCATTTGATTGAGAGGAGATCAGGCTGGCATATGCCCCGGCGTGCCACGCCCACTTCTTGGCGTGCCACGCCCATAGTGGGGCTCAAAATCACTCCTCTGGAACTTAAGCCTGGTGTGGCATGCCCAAAATACCAAGTGGCACGCCCTCTTTGATATCTTGGCTTCACAAACTTGGCGTGCCACGCCCATAGCACCAAGTGGCACGCCATCTTTGAGACTTGGCTTCACAACTTGGCGTTCCATGCCCATAGCTCCAAGTGGCACGCCCATGTGAAATTCTTCAACCTTCTTTGCTGGAATGTTGGCTTGGCGTGCGACGCCCATAGCTTCAAGTGGCACGCCTAACTTCATATGTTATTTTCTTTCCTTTTTGTTGCTCTTTACACCTGAAATTCAACACAAACCCATTTCAAAGCAATGTACCATAATATATATCATTTAATTCATGAAATTGCATTGATAAATGAGATTATGCTCTTTTATGGTCCTTTTAGATAAGAAAAAGGGTACATGATGCGCAGTCATCAAGTGCACAACCCCCAAAGCAGGTATCTTATGAAGAACTGGACGAAACAACTCAAGAAGCAGGTTTCCTTGATGATGATAATCACAAGTCAAGTTCTCCTTCAGGTATCTTATGAAGAACTGGACGAAACAACTCAAGAAGCAGGTTTCCTTGATGATGATAATCACAAGTCAAGTTCTCCTGGTAATGAACTTGCATCCGCAAGTGAATTCTTTGAGATAGAAGAATCTTCCCCAAGTGAATACGAAGATGATACAGAGGTAGACTTTTCTCAACCTCCTAATTATGACTCAAGTGATGAGGAAGATATCGAAGACTCTGATCAAGACGTGGTTGCAGTTGAAGAAATTCGCAAAAAAGTGGAAGAATTCACAGAAGACTACAAGGGAGTAGAGCTTGCAAAACCACTGGACACACCTATCCCAAGGCCATTACCGCCCAATACAAACTTCAAGTGGGTAAAATCCTTAGCTTTTATCTTTACTTTTCCAGTTGAATATGGTTTACTTGAAACAGATGGCCAACTTAGAGCTCTTTACGGCTTTAAGAGTAAAAGGGAAATGACTCGCACTCATAGTTGGTATGAAAGATTCAATGAGGTTTCACACTTCAATTTGAGGAGCAAGGATTGGTACAGAGTTTGATTAGTTAGGTCTCGGACGATGTTTGGTCATCCTGGTGAGAATACAACTTTCAAACCACCCGGCTGGAAAAATATAAATCGAGACAAAGACGGATGCAAAAGCAAGGTTTGGGATCCTGGAATCTGTTCTGACATTCATCACCCCGGAAGCCTGAGAACCTATTTGAAACTGCTCAAGGGCTTTACATGCCTTGTTTGGGACCCCGGAGACTGTTGGAACTCCAAACATTGGTGGATATTTTTGGATGAATACAAACACAAGCCACCATAACAGGAAGCTCATCAAATGTCCAACTTAAGGACTTTAACCAAAAGCGCTAGGTGGGAGACAACCCACCATGGTATGATCGTTCCATTTTCAATTTTATTTCGTTTTGTTTATTTTTGAGTTTTTTTAATTTTATTTTATTGAACCTGGAATTATTCATAGCATCCACATTAGCATTGTATTTTGCATCCTACATATATATATATATATATATAAATCACACCATGCGAGCGCGCAGGCCACGTGTGGACGTCGATTAGAAATCAGTGTAAAGATCCAACACCCAGAAAGTTGGGCTGGAATCGTGCGGCTGGTGTGCATTTAGCAAAAATTGGCCCACGCGAACGCGTCACTTTCACTTCACACAACCCACGCGATAGCGTGAGCGACGCGCACGCGTCGCGTGAACATTTTAATTGAACAGAGAGTTGCGCCGCAACAATGCTGGAATCGTGCGTTTAGCACAATTCTGAGTAACGCGTACGTGTGTCTCACGCGAACACGTCAATTTCATTATCCCCCATTCACGCAATCGTGTTAATGACATTTCCGTGTCGTTGCATTTTCGCATAATCCACGCTGCCGCTTGCTCGCGTGGATTTGAAATTACTTACCCTAACCACGCGAAACCATATCCCTCCCTCGTCACCACTTTCCCTCCTTTCTCCCCTCTGCACTCCCTCTTCACCCCTCCCCAACCACCTAACCACCATCACCCCCAGCCACCCCTACCGCCGTACCACCCTGCGACATCCCCTCTATCTTCTTTCTTCTCTTTTCCTCCCCCACCTCTTCTTCCCTTTCACTCCCTCCACTGCCGTGCCACCTCACTGAGCCGCCACCACCGCGCTACCTCCCATCACTACCGACTACCACCATAGCCCCACAACCCTCGCCCCCATCTTCTTTCCTTACCCTTCCCTTAACCTTAACCCAGCACCACAAACCCACCCCTGCCACCACCTCGGACCGCCACCACGCTACCCCTCCCATCACCGCCGCGTCAGCAACACCATCACCAAATTCCCTCCATCTCTCCGTGTCTGATTACTATTCATACACACACCAGGTTCTACCGAATACCGATTCCTCTATCATTAGTTAGTTAGTTGCATATTTTACAGTTTTTGTTCAAATTAGGATAGTTAGAGATGTATAATTGTAGTGGAATTTAGGTGATTAAGTAGCTAGGATGTGGTTAGTGGAATTAGGCCTGATAATTGCGCCGTTCTTATTACCTGTTTCGTAATTCTGAATTTGCTGTGATGATGATGATGTTCATATGTTGTTCTTTCATGTTTGATGCTGCTGTTAACCTGTTCTCTAATGTTCTTGCTATTTGTTAATCTTTTCAGCACTATTTAAATGACATATGAACTGATTTTCTTGCTGTCTATTACCTAGGAACATCCAATTTTAGCCGGAATGCTGCCCAAATTTTTCAGCAAATTGTTTCACTCAACTCCATTCATGTATTGGTTTTGGCAATTTAGAATTTTGCACTAATTGGCTATAACCAAACCAATTCATGAATGCATGGGCTAACATTCTTATTTCTTTCTGGTTCCCTGGTTAATAAATTACATTATTGATGATTTCATTTTAATTTTGCAATTCTTTTATCTATCTGAATTATCATCAATAAACTGACATCTTTGTTTGAATATGAGTTGATTGTTCTTTAAATTTGTGAATTTATTGTTAACTAGGAAACCCATTTTCATGCCACTTACTTTAACTTTCTTTTTACTAACTAACTGCTTTAAATTTCTAACTTTCTGACTTCTCTTTTTACCTAACTACTTTAACTTTTTAACTCAAGGCATGATTACTATTTTTCCTAATTAACTTGAATTCCACTTATCATATATTTTGGATTGTGATTTTTATTTTCAGACTTTTAACTCGAATACAATCCAAAATGCACATATATTTGACTCAATTCATGCTTCTACTGCTCTTTTGCCTTTATGCATATATTGATAATTCCTACTTGCCTACTTATTTTTCTGCTTTCATTCTTCAATTATATCCTGCTACTTCCGCTTTTCAGGATGTCTGATCCCAAAAGTAAGGGAAAGGCTAAGGCCACTAAAGGCAAAAGGAAGAGAGGCGAATCCTCTATGACCATCCTCGATATTTTGCATGATGATTCTTGACGGGAGAAGAATTTTAATCCGCAGGAAAAGGCTGATCAATTAGTACCTGCAACAAACTAAATCAAGTTTGCAAACCGATACTGTGAACTGGAATATCCTGTCTTTGCAACTTCCAGGAACCTCTACCTAGAAAGAACTCTTAAAATTCCAGAAGAACTCACCCAGTACACCTCCGACCAGATAAAACAGCAAGGCTAGTTCTTCTTGGAAAGAAACTTGACTAAAGTTAATGCTTCCTGGGTCAGAGAATTTTACTGCAACTATTTCAAGACTTCCCTGGATGCAGTGCACCTCAGAGGGAAGCAAATCTTGATCACTGAGGAAGCTATTGAGGACATCTTCCAGCTTTAGCCTAAGTCAGATCAGCCTAACGGTTACCAACAGGCTAAAGAGGATATGAGGTATATGCGATTTGACTGGGACGCAGTCCAACAGAGAATAGCCCTTGATCCTACTGCCCCATGGGTCATGAGAAAAAGTACAGTGGTACCTAAGGTAATCAAGCTGATGTATTTGAATGATGAGGCTCGGCTTTGGCAGCAGATTCTGAGTAATTACATTATGCCGAGCACTCATGAGACAGAGGTACCCGCTGCTATGATCACCCTCATCTGGTGTGTGATGGAGGGTAAGGACCTATATCTTCCCCGTTTCATCAGGTATTATATGGCCAGGGTCCATGTCAGAGGCACTCTCCCTTTCCCTTATCTGATCACCCAGCTAGGCCGCCAAGCTGACGTGCCCTGGGAGCTTGCTGATGAGAATCCAACTGCTATAGACTACAAGAAGACTATCCCTCATAGCAGGAAGTTCCAAGCCTTGGGTTACAGGCCGCCTTTCCTTTCTGCTTCTGCTGAGGCAGCCACATCTTCAGCTGCCCCTTCAGCATCCACTGCCCCAGCTCCATCCCCTGCACCTCCACCTATTCCTGAGCCCGTTTATCATCTGGTGCACTGACTCTTTGACCACTTGGATCAGATGGAACACCGCCACAGGTGACGTTATGAGAGGTCTGAGCGTCGCCACAAGCGCCGCTATGAGCACCTCAAGTTGATGATTCGATCCGACAGCGACATCCCCTCCGAGCTTGACACACCTTCTGAGACATCTGAGGCGGAGGCGAGTGATCATGAGGAGGAGGCACATGCCCAGGCTGAGCAAGGAGGACCTGAGCAGGCTGCACTACACCATGAGGAGAACCACCAGATACAGACCGCAGATCCGGAGATTTCTCTACAGATAGAGCCTCCGCTTCAGCAGGTAGCTCCTCCTACACTCACAGAGACTTCAGACCCTCAGCCTACCACAGAGACACCGGCAGCCCATCCTTCCAGAGATGACACTTCTTCACACCTAGCTTGATAGAGCATCAAGGACGATGTAATAATTTAAGTGTGGGGAGGTCGCCATCTCTGGCGAATCTTTTTGGTGAACCACTATAAGACTCTTCTATCTTATTTTGTTCATTTTCTGTATTTTATTTTATCTTTTAGTACTTGCAAATTTTTCTTTTGCTTTTGCTATATTTTTATTTTATTTTTGCATTTTGCACTTTGGGCTGTATATATCTTAGATATTTTAGCTTAATTTGCACTTTTAGCTTATTAGTTATAGAATATGTAGATTAACTAGTATAGTTTACCCTTTTAGCATATGATAAGTTAGTTTAATTGAAAATAAAAGAGTAAACTAGAAACTTTAGTATAACAGAATCAAAACAATCCACACACCTTATATATATATAACAACAAATGTGAGTTAGTTAACAACATTTCTTCAAGGAGGAACACTAAGATTTTAAGGGCCACCTTAAGATTTACATTGAGTTGAATGAAAACTCTTGATTTCTACTTGCATGACATACATAACTGATATATGATTTCCGAGCTAGAAATCACACAACCTGTGAGTTTTGAGCTTAATTGTATGGTTACATCCAACCATAGATTTCATTCTTGTGTGTTTCGCACTTCTTTTCTATGCTTGCAATCTTTACTTTGTTTTAATCTATATGTCCAATATAGAATATAGATACATACCAAGAGATGATTTAGGCCATTATTTTTAATTTTGCTCACTTATCCCAAATAGCCTACCCTTTTAATCACCTTTGTTAGCCCTTTGAGCCTTTTTGACCCCCTTTTCTGTTTTATAACCACACTACTAGCCTTATGCAGAAAAACAAAATAAAAAATCCCAAGTTGAATCATTGGTTAGCTTAAGATAGATATTGTGTATAATTTAAGTGTGGGAAATCTTATGGGAACATGGGATGATAGGAAAAAAAGGGGGAATTAAATTGAATAAGTTGTTTCAAAATTTGGGAAGCATGCTCATGTGAAATCAAATTAATTAAATTACCATGTGCATTCAAAAAAAATTATTTTATTAAGTAATTAAATAAGGGGATACAAAAATTACCCCAATGTAAAAATAAAAAAAAAACCAATGCACATGGGACAAAATTCAAAAATAAATTTGGTGCATGAGCATGCAATACAAAAGTGGGAAAATTTGGGTAGCTAGGTAAAGAACTTTTGATGAGCAGATAATTTATACGCTTTTTGGCATTATTTTTAGTATGTTTTTAGTATGTTTTAGTTAGTTTTTATTATATTTTTATTAGTTTTTATTTAAAATTCACTTTTCTGAACTTTACTATGAGTTTGTGTGTTTTTCTGTGATTTCAGGTATTTTGTAGCTGAAATTGAGGGACCAGAGCAAAAATCTGATTCAGAGGCTGAAAAGGACTGTAGATGTTGTTGGATTCAGACCTCCCTGCACTCGAAGTAGATTTTCTAGAGCTACAGAAGCCCAATTGGCGCGCTCTCAATTGCGTTAGAAAGTAGACATTTTGGGCTTTCCAGCAAGATATAATAGTCCATACTTTGCTTGAGATTTGATGGCCTAAATTGGCGTTCCAAATCAGCTCAAGACTGCCCGGCGTTTAACGCCGGAACTGGCACAGAAGTGGGAGTTAAACGCCCAAACTGGCACAAAAGCTGGCGTTTGACTCCAAGAAAAGTCTCTACACATAGAAGCTTCAATGCTCAGCCCAAGCACACACCAAGTGGGCCTAGAAGTGGATTTTCACGTCATTTACTCATTTTTGTAAATCCTAAGCTACTAGTTCTCTATAAATAGGACCTTTTGCTATTGTATTTTCATCTTTGGACGTCTAGTTCTTAGATCATGGGGGCTGGCCTCTTGGCCATGCCTAGACCCTGTTCTTATGTATTTTCAACGGTGGAGTTTCTACACACCATAGATTAAGGTGTGGAGCTTTGCTGTACCTCGAGTATTAATGCAATTACTATTGTTCTTCTATTCAATTCAGCTTATTCTTATTCCAAGATATTCATTCGCACTCAAGAACTTGATGAATGTGATGATTATGTGACGCTCATCACGCGTGCCTGACAACCACTTCCGTTCTACATGCAAACAAGGCTTGAATGTGTATCTCTTGGATTTCTTAATCCGAATCTTCGTGGTATAAGCTAGAATTGATGGCGGCATTCTTGAGAATACGAAACGTCTAAACTTTGTCTGTGGTATTCTGAGTAGGATTTAAGGATTGAATGACTGTGACGAGCTTTAAACT
>NC_029775.3:62661609-62667598 GCF_000817695.3 Arachis duranensis | reverse complement strand
TCATCATTCTCACCTATGAACGCGTGTGACTGACAACCACTTCCGTTCTACCTTAGGCCGGGCGCATATCTCTTGGATTCCTTAATCAGAATCTTCGTGGTATAAGCTAGAATTGATGGCGGCATTCAAGAGAATCCGGAAGGTCTAAACCTTGTCTGTGGTATTCTGAGTAGGATTCAATGATTGAATGACTGTGACGAGGTTCAAACTCCTGAAGGCTGGGAATTTATGTTTTATTCATCTTTTAATTATCAATCCTCCATAACCATTTGAATCCACCTGACTGAGATTTACAAGATGACCATAGCTTGCTTCATACCAACAATCTCCGTGGGATCGACCCTTACTCGCGTAAGGTTTATTACTTGGACGACCCAGTGCATTTGCTGGTTAGTTGTGCGAAGTTGTGATAAAGAGTTGAGATTGCAATTGAGCGTACCATGTTGATGACGCCATTGATGATCACAATTTCGTGCACCAACTTTGAAATTATATAAAGGGTGTATATGTTAGGTGAGATCTTAGACTAATCAAGGATTCACTTTGTTAGCTCATTTAGCCTTAAATATACACCCTTACCCTTACCTTAGCCCCGTTACAACCCGGGAAAAGACCTCATGATGTTTGTATGTCTATATTCAATATTTGTTGATTGGTTAGATGAAGAACAAGGTTTTAGAAAGCATGACTAGAAAAGAAGAGAGTGATTAACCCCAAACACTAAGTGATTAGAGTGTAAACACAAAAATCCAGTGAGGGTTCAACAGCTCATTCTCATATATCCACATTAATTATTAATTGTCTTGCAAGTTTGTGACCTATCTTAACCCAACTCAATTGTGACTGTGCTTTAATATGGTTTGGCCTTAATTGTACATATATGATTCCTTGAAGATATGAAGCAAATTAACCACATGTAAGCTCTCTATATATAGGTGGAGAGTAACTAGAATTGCATGATTCATGTAGGTAGCTTGCATTTAGAATATATTACATTGCATAATATTCCACCATTTTACCTTTACTCTTTTCTCTTGGATTTAGCATGAGGACATGCTATTGTTTAAGTGTGGGAAGGTTGATAAACCCCTATTTTATGATTCATCTTGTGCTTAAATTGAGTGTTTTTATCAAATCTTCACCCACTTATTCATGTAAATTGCATGGTTTTACTATTCCTTCCTTGTTTTATGATGTATGAGAAAACATGTTTCCTATGCTTTAAAAATATTAAATTTAATTACCTTATATTACTATATGATGCCGTGATTTGTGTGTTAAGTATTTTCAGCATTCATAGGGTAGGAATGACTTAGAGGAGAGAAAGGAAACACGCAAAAATGGAAGGAACGCACAAAATGGAGTTTTCGAAGAATCGGCAGCAACGTGAACACGTGGACTACGTGGACGCGTGCTTAGCGCAAAAAGCAGCAACGCAAATGCATGGACGACGCGGACGCATGCCTTGTGCAGAACACAATTGATGCGGACCCGTGACTAACGCGGACGCGCGGAAGAGCAAAACTCCAGATGACGCGAACGCGTGACCCACACATACGCGTGATAGACGCCACGTGCAGAAATTGCAGAAAATGCTCCTAGCGATTTCTGAACCCTCTTTTGGCCCAGATCCAAGTCCAGAAGCACATATTAGAGGCTATAAATTGGGGAATCCATCCATTCATCAACAACAATTCATAAAACTTTCAAATTCACAATTTTAGGATTAGATGTAGCTTTTAGAGAGAGAGGTTCTCTCCCCTCTCTTAGGATTAGGATTAGGATTTCTATTAGGATTAGGATTTCATCTTCTTCAATCACAGGTTCAATGTTCCTTTTACTT
The DNA here is from genome assembly GCF_000817695.3 of Arachis duranensis. Lineage (NCBI taxonomy): Eukaryota > Viridiplantae > Streptophyta > Magnoliopsida > Fabales > Fabaceae > Arachis > Arachis duranensis. Next base: position 62,665,755 of record NC_029775.3, on the reverse strand, counting down.
ATTTTCTCAATTTGGTTTATAAACTCTTTATGTTTGGATTGATTTTCTTTTATTAATGCAATTTGAGGTATTTCAGATTTATGATTTTATTTAGCTTTTTACATTCTTAGCTTTGGTTGATTAATTGGAGACACTTGAGTTATCAAACTCAGCTGTTGATTGAAATTGGAATTACTTATTGATCTGGATCACTCTAAAGATAGTCCTTCATAAGGATTGACTAAGACTTGAGGATCAAGCTAATTAGTCCACTTGACCTTCTTTTGTTTAGTAAAGGCTGACCAAGCCGAATTAAAACCTTATTTCATCATACCTGATAAGGATAACTAGGATAGGAATTCCAGTTCTCATACATTGCCAAGAGTTTTCTTAATTATTAATTTATTTTTCTTGTCCTTTAAATTACTTGTTCCTTATTTTAAAAACCCAAAATAAAATATATCTTTTTCCATAACCAATAATAAATCATACTTCCCTGCAATTCCTTGAGAAGACGACCCGAGGTTTCAATACTTTGATTATCAATTTTATCAGGGGTTTGTTACTTGTGACAACCAAAACTTTTGTACGAAAGGATTCTCTGTTGGTTTAGAAACTATACTTACAACGCAAACTTATTTTTATAAATTCTTTAACGATAGAAATCAGGTCGTCACGCACCAATTGGGCTTCTGTAGCTCCAGAAAATCCACTTCGAGTGTAGAGAGGTCAGAATCCAACATCATCTGCAGTCCTTTCTCAGCCTCTGAATCAGATTTTTGCTCAGGTCCCTCAATTTCAGCCAGAAAATACCTGAAATCACAGAAATGTGATTCTTGCATAAAAACTAATGATTGCTCATAGATACTGAGCAACTTGCTCTTCAACAATATCTTCGACCTCTTCAGAGGAAGAATACTCATCAGAGCTCATGAATGACAAAAGTAAGTTCCGTGGAATCTCTATGATTTCTGTATGAGCCTCAGATTCCTTTGGTTCCTCAATAGGGAACTCCTTATTGGTCAGTGGACCTCCCTTGAGGTCTTCCTCACTGGGAATCACTGCCTTTTCGGCCATTTTGGTTATAGTTATGGCCTTGCAATCTCTTTTGGGATTTTCTTCTGTATTGCTTGGGAGAGTACTAAAAGGAGTTTCAGTAACTCTTTTACTCAGCTGACCCACTTGTGCCTCCAAATTTTTTATGGAGGACCTTGTTTCATTCATGAAACTGAGAGTGGTTTTAAATAGATCAGAGACTATGTTGCTAAGCCAGAGAGGCTCTGCTCAAAATTCTCTGTCTGTTGCTAAGAAGATGATGGAAAAGGTTTTCTATTGTCAAACTTATTTCTCCCACCATTATTGTTGTTGAAGCCTTGTTGAGGCTTCTGTTGATCATTCCATGAGAAATTTGGATGATTCCTCCATGAAGGATTATAGGTGTTTCCATAGGATTCTCCACTATAATTCATCCCTTCCATTGCAGGATTCTCAAGGTCATAAGCTTCTCCTTCAGAGGAGGTTTCTTTGGCACTGCCGGATGCAGCTTGCAATCCAGTCAAATTCTGGAAAATCATATTGACTTGCTGAGTCAATATTTTGTTCTGAGCCAATATGGTATTAAGAGTATCAATCTCAAGAACTCCTTTCTTCTGAGTCATCCCATTATTCACAGGATTTCTTTCAGAAGTGTACATGAGCTGGTTATTTGCAACCATCTCAATGAGTTCCTAGGCTTTTGCAGGGGTTTTCAGATGAAGATATCCACTAGCAGAATGGTTGATGAGCGGATATTTTATACGCTTTTTGGGGGTAATTTCATGTAGATAGTATGTTTTAATTAGTTTTTAGTAGAATATTATTAGTTTTTAAGCAAAAATCATATTTCTAGACTTTACTATGAGTTTGTGTGTTTTTTTGTGATTTCAGGTAATTTCTGGCTGAAATTGAGGGAGCTGAGCAAAAATCTGAGTTAGGCTGAAAAAAGACTGCTGTTGGATCCTGACCTCCCTACACTTGGAATGGATTTTTTGGAGCTACAGGAGTCCAATTGGAGCGCTCTCAACGGCGTTCGAAAGTAGACATCCAGGGCTTTCCAGCAATATATATTAGTCCATACTTTGCGCGAAGATAGACGACGTAACTTGGCGTTGAATTCCAAGTACATGCTGCTGTCTGGAGTTAAACGCCAGAAACACGTCATGATCCGGAGTTGAACGCCCAAAACACGTTATAACTTGGAGTTCAACTCCAAGAAAGGCCTTAACTCGTGGATATCTTTAGTCTCAGCCCCAGCACACACCAAGTGGGCCCCAGAAGTGGATTTCTGCACCAATTATCTTAGTTTACTCATATTCTGTAAACCTAGGTTACTAGTTTACTATTTAAACAACTTTTAGAGATTTATCTTGTACCTTATGACATTTTCAGATCTGAATTTTATACACTTTGACGGCATGAGTCTCTAAACTCCATTGTTGGAGGGGTGAGGAGCTCTGCAGCATCTCGATGAATTAATGCAATTGTTTCTATTTCACTCAAACGTGTGTATGGTCCGATCTAAGATGTTTATTCGTGCTTAATTATGAAAGAGGTGATGATCCGTGACACTCATCACCTCCCTCAATCCATGAACGTGTGCCTGACAAACACCTCCGTTCTACATCAGACTGAATGAACTTCTCTTAGATTCCTTAATCAGAATCTTCGCAGTATAAGCTAGAATTAATGGTGGCCACTCTTGAGGATCCGGAAGGTCTAAACCTTGTCTGTGGTATTCTGAGTAGGATTCAAGGATTGAATGGTTGTGACGAGCTTCAAACTCGCGATTTCTGGGCGTGATGACAAACGCAAAAGGATCAATGGATCATATTCCAACATGATCGAGAACCGACAGCTGATTAGCCGTGCTGTGACAGAGCATCTGAAACGTTTTCACTGAGAGGATGGGAAGTAGCCACTGACAATGGTGACACCCTGCATACAGCTTGCCGTAGACGTTCTTTACAAACAATTGAGTTGAATATTACATTGCAGAAATTCAGAGGACAAAGCATCTCCAAAACTCCAACACATTTCCCATTACTGCACAACAAGTAACGATTTTATTCTCTTTCATTTTTCCAATCTAATAATTCCAACTGATAATTCTGATTGACATCCTGACTAAGAATAATAAAATAAATATAGCTTGCTTCAAACCAACAATCTCCGTGGGATTCGACCCTTACTCACGTAAGGTATTACTTGGACGACCCAGTGCACTTGCTGGTTAGTTGTGCGGATTGCAAAAAGTGTTATTGCAATTTCGTGCACCAAGTTTTTGGTGCCGTTTCCGGGGATTGTTCGAGTTTGAACAACTAAAGGTTTATTTTATTTCTTACATTAGGAAGATTTTGGTAATTGGGTCAGAGTCTTTTATTTTCTTTTCAAAAATATTATTTTTCTTTAGTAATTTTTAGTTTCTCTTTGAGTCTAGTGTCTTATTCTAAGTTTGGTGTCAATTGCATATTTTGTATTTTTCTTTAAAATTTTCGTATTAGTGTCTTTGTTCTTCATTGATCTTCAAGTTGTTCTTGTTTATTTTGCTTATTTGATCTTGAGTTTCTTTCTTGTTTTGTGTCTTTTCTTGTTTTTCTTGTGATTTTTCAAAACATTAACTTTCAAAAAATTTTTTACTTATATCTATAAATATAATACATCTTTAAAATCAACATTGAAGTTACTGCCCAATTGGCTGGAGCATTAGGGGTTGTTCTTGATAATTGGGTATCTTCTTTGGAATCTTTTTCAAAAATAATTTTTTTTGATTGAATCTTGTGCCAAACTCTAAGTTTGGTGTTTCCTTGTTAATTTTTCTTTAATTTTCAAAAATTTTTCTTGGTTTTCTAAAAATTTTAAGTTTGGTGTTCTTTCTTTTGTTCTTGGTGTTCTTGTGAATCTTCAAGGTGTTCTTGAATCTTTATTGTGTTTTAATCTTAAAATTTTTAAGTTTGGTGTTCCTTGGTGTTTTCCCTCCAAAATTTTCGAAAAAAGGAGCATTGGATCTAAAAATTTTAAGTCTTATGTCTTTTGTGTGTTCTTCTCTTTCATCATAAAATTCAAAATTCAAAAAAATATATCTTTTCTAACTAATTTTGAACTACATTTTCAAAAATTTTATATAAAAAT
>NC_029775.3:62657784-62660092 GCF_000817695.3 Arachis duranensis | reverse complement strand
CTGACTTTGTGGTGCTGGAAATGGAGGAGCACAAGAGTGCAACTCTCATTCTAGGAAGACCTTTCCTAACAACTGGCCGAAACCTCATTGATGTCCAAAAAGGGGAAGTAACCTTGAAAGTCAATGAGGAGGAGTTTAAGTTGAATGTTGTCAAAGCCATGCAACATCCAGACACCCCAAATGACTGCATGAGTGTTGATATTATTGACTCTCTGGTAAGAAAGGTCAATATGGCTAAAAGTCTCGAATCAGAGCTAGAGGACATCTTTAAAGATGTCCAGCCTGATTTGGAGGAATCAGAGAAAATAATAGAACCTCTGAAAATCCCTCAAGAAGAGGAGAAACCTCCAAAACCCGAACTCAAACCATTACCACCATCCCTGAAATATACATTTCTGGGAGAAGGTGAGACCTTTCCTGTAATTATAAGCTCTGCCTTAGAGCCACAGGAAGAGGAAGCACTAATTCAAGTGCTAAGGACACACAAGACAGTTCTTGGGTGGTCCATCAGTGATCTTAAGGGTATTAGCCCAGCTAGATGCATGCACAAGATCTTACTGGAGGGTAACGCCAAGCCAGTAGTTCAACCACAAAGGCGGCTGAATCCAGCCATGAAAGAAGTGGTGCAGAAAGAGGTCACTAAATTACTAGAGGCTGGGATTATTTATCCTATTTCTGACAGCCCCGGGGTGAGCCCTGTCCAAGTTGTCCCTAAGAAAGGTGGCATGACAGTGGTTCATAATGAAAAAAATGAACTGGTTCCTACAAGAACGGTTACAGGGTGGCGTATGTGTATTGATTATAGAAGGCTCAATACAGCCACCAGAAAGGATCATTTTCCTTTACCATTCATAGACCAGATGCTAGAAAGACTAGCAGGTCATGAATACTACTGCTTCCTGGATGGATATTCAGGTTATAATCAAATTGCAGTAGATTCAAAAGATCAAGAGAAAACGGCATTCACATGTCCATCTGGAGTATTTGCATACAGAAGGATGCCATTTGGCCTATGCAATGCACCTGCAACCTTTCAGAGGAGCATGCTCTCAATTTTCTCTGATATGGTGGAGAAATTTTTGGAAGTCTTCATGGATGACTTTTCAGTATTTGGAGACTCATTCAGCTCCTGTCTTGACCATCTAGCACTTGTTCTAAAAAGATGCCAAGAGACTAACCTGGTTTTAAACTGGGAAAAATGTCACTTTATGGTGACTGAAGGAATTATCCTTGGGCACAAAATCTCGAACAAGGGGATAGAGGTGGATCAAGTGAAGGTAGAGGTAATTGAAAAATTACCACCACCTGCCAATGTTAAGGCAATCAGAAGCTTTCTGGGGCATGCAGGATTCTATAGGAGGTTTATAAAGGATTTTTCAAAAATTGCCAAACCTCTGAGCAACCTGCTAGCTGCTGACACGCCATTTATCTTTGATAAAGAGTGTCTGCAGGCATTTGAGACTCTGAAAGCTAAATTGGACATTACCATCTGAATTAATGTGTGATGCCAGTGACCATGCCATTGGTGCAGTGTTGGGACAAAGGCATGACAAGCTTCTGCATGTCATTTACTATGCCAGCCGTGTTCTAAATGATACACAGAAGAATTACACAACCACAGAAAAAGAGCTACTTGCAGTGGTTTACGCCATTGACAAATTCAGATCCTATTTAGTAGGATCAAAAGTGATTGTGTACACTAATCATGCTTCTCTTAAATATCTACTCACAAAGCAGGATTCAAAACCCAGACATATAAGATGGGTGCTGCTCCTGCAAGAGTTTGATATAGAAATAAGAGACAGAAAAGGGACAGAAAACCAAGTAGCAGATCACCTGTCCCAAATAGAACCAGTAGAAGGGGCGTCCCTCCCTCTCATTGAGATCTTTGAAACTTTTCCGGATGAGCAACTCTTTGCCATCCAGGAAGTGCCATGGTTCGCAGATATTGCAAACTACAAGGCAGTGAGATTCATACCCAAAGAGTACAGTAGGCTGCAATCCAAGAAATTGATCACAGATGCAAAGTACTATCTTTGGGATGAACCATATCTCTTCAAGAGATGTGCAGACGGAGTCATCCATAGATGTGTGCCTAAGAAAGAAGTGCAGAAGATTCTATGGCACTGCCATGGATCACAGTATGGAGGACATTTTGGAAGTGAACGAACAGCCACAAGAGTCCTCCAATGTGGCTTCTACTGGCCTACTCTCTATAAAGATTCCCGAGCGTTTGTACTTAATTGTGACAGCTGCCAAAGATCTGGCAATCTGCCTCACAGTTATGCCATGCCTCAACAAGGGATCC
>NC_029775.3:62654394-62657253 GCF_000817695.3 Arachis duranensis | reverse complement strand
AATTAAAATCCCGGTGGAGAGGTCCATATGTAATTACAAGTGTATCACCATATGGATACGTAGAGCTTCAGGATAATGAATCTAACAAAAAGTTCATTTTTAATGGACAGAGAGTTAAACATTATCTTGAAGGCAATTTTGAGCAAGAATGCTCAAAACTGAGACTTGATTAAAAGATCAGTAATAGTCCAGCTAATGACATTAAAGAAGCGCTTGCTGGGAGGCAACCCAGCCATTCACAAAATTTAATTTTATTTGTTTTTTCTAATTGATTAAGTTTTATAGGTAGATGCCAGAGTATCTTCAAAAGGTGAAATAGCAATTGATTGAAGTCACAGAGTTACAGGGAAATTTGGAAAGCTTACTGGCATCAAAAAGCCAGTAAGAAACGTTTTGGGCGTTGAACACCCAAAAGAAGCACCCACTGGGCGTTCAGCGCCAGTAAGGGTAGCCATCTGGGCGTTAAACGCCAGAAGGGAGCATCTTCTGGGCGTTGAACGCCAGAAAGAAGCACCTTCTGGGCATTTAGCGCCAGATTGATAGCATCCTGGGCGTTTAGAAAAACGCCCAGTAACAAAGGACTTCCTGGCGTTCAACGCCAGAAAGAAGTAGCAGCTGAGCGTTGAACGCCCAGGAGAAGCAACATTTGGGCGTTAAACACCCAAAACATGCAGCGTTTGGGCGTTTAACGCCAGGATGGTAGGGAGGAGGTAAAATTCGTTTTTCTTCAAAAATTTTCTAATTTTTATGTTTTAATTCATGATTTCTTGCATAAACATGTTTCAAATTATCATCCCTCAAATCAAATTAGTTTTCTAAAAATCCTAATTTCTAAAGACTTTTTTTTTTTTAAAAAAATATGGCTTTATACATAAACATAAACTTTTTTCAATCCAATCCAACTCTTTTTCCAATTTCTTTTCAAACTTCATTATCTTTTAAAATCTTTTCTAATTTATATATTTCAAATTTATTTTTAAAAATCATTCATATCTTTTTAAATTATATCCTTTTCTTATCATGCTTATCTTTTATAAATCATATCTTTGATCTTATATCCTTATCTTCTATCTTTTTCTTATTTTCGAATTACCCACCCCCTCCCTTTATAACCACTTTCGGTGCCTCTCTCCTCATCCACCATTCCACACTTGCTCTCCTCCTATTCCTCTTCTCTCTTTTCTTTTGCTTGAGGACAAGCAAACCTCTAAGTTTGGTGTGCTTATCCGTGATCACAAAAACATTCTCACTTTGATCATGGCCCCTAAAGGAAAACAACCCAACCCAAGAGGCAAGAAAGAGAATATTCCAAAGCCACTTTGGAATCATGGGAAGTTCTTAACTAAAGAACATTCAGACCACTACTACAAAATAATGAGTCACAGATCAGTGATCCCGGAAGTTAAATTTGACCTGAAGGAGGATGAATATCCGGAGATCCAAGAATAAATTCGAAACAGGAACTGGGAAATCCTAGCCAATCCTGAAACGAAAGTGGGAAGGAACATGGTTCAGGAGTTCTATGCTAATATATGGCAGACAGACAGGCAAAGAATAATTGGAGCTTCTCTCTATGACCATCGGACCTTAGTCAGAGGAAAGATTGTTCATATCCATCCTGACAAAATCAGGGAGATCTTTAAGCTCCCTCAACTGAAAGATGACCCAGACTACTTTAATAGGAGAATGATGAGGGTAAATAAAGGTCTGGACAATATTTTAGAGGATATATGCATCCCTGAAGCCAGGTGGACCACCAGCACGACTGGCATCCCAAATCAACTCAAAAGAAAAGATCTCAAACCAGTAGCCAGAGGCTGGCTGGATTTTATTGGGCGTTCCATATTACCCACCAGCAACCGTTCTGAAGTTACTGTTAAAAGAGCAGTGATGATTCACTACATCATGTTGGGAAAAGAAGTAGAGGTTCATCAACTGATCTCGTGTGAACTATACAAAATAGCAAACAAGAATTCCAAGGACGCCAGATTGGCCTATCCAAGCTGAATTTCTATGCTCTGCAGAGATGCTGGAGTGAAGATGGGAATAACAGAGTATATCTCAGTTGAAAGGCCAATCACTAGAATATCAATGGACAGACAACAGCTGCAGGATGATCCAATCAAGGGGAGAGCACAGGAAGTCCTCCCAGAACTTCCTCAATTCGAATATTGGGAACATATTAAAGCATCTATTTCGAAATTGTAAGAAGCTATGAACCAAATAAAGGAAGAACAAAACAATCAAAGTAGCATGCTTTGCAAACTGCTTAAGGAATAGGAAGAGCAAGGGCGTGATCTAAGGGAGCTGAAGCGCCAGAAATTAATCCTTGAAAAGCACCCCACAGACTAGAGGAACATCTACTTCTCAAAACATAGGTTGTTGAGTTCTAATTTTAGCTTTAACTCTGTGATAGTGTTATTATAGACATTTACCTTAGAAGATATATAGTATTAGTAGTAGTAATTAGCATATCTATTCTGGTTTTATTTCCAATTAAGTTATAATTTATTTTTCTCATCATCATCAGACATGAATAAAATAGTAGATTTTTAGAATAAAGAAGTAATTTATATTTTTTTCAAGTTCTTAATAATAAAAATTATAATTAATTACATGTGGTGGCAATACTTTTTGTTCTCTGAATGAATGCTTGAACAGTGCATAATGTTTATCTTGAATTTTATGAATATTGGCTCCTGAAAGAATGAGGAACACGAAAAATATTATTGATGATATGAAAAATCATGAAATTGATTCTTGAAGCAAGAAAAAGCAGTGAAAAAAAAATTACAAGAAATCATTGGATCAAGAAAAGGAATAAGAGCCAACAGCCCTTAAAACCAAAAGGCAAGGGTG
>NC_029775.3:62640853-62654314 GCF_000817695.3 Arachis duranensis | reverse complement strand
AAGTGCTTAGGGCCACGGCCAAGACTCATAAAGTAACTGTATTCAAGAATCAACATACTACACTAGGAGAATCAATAATACTATCTGAATTCTGAGTTCCTATGGATGCCAATCATTCTGAATTTCAAAGGATAAAGGGAGATGCCAAAACTGTTCAGAAACAAAAAGCTACAAGCCCCACTCATCTAATAAGAATTTGAGCTTCATTTAAAACTCTAAAATATTATTACTTCTTAATTTCTATTAAAACCTATTTTATTTATCTAGTTGCTTGAGGACAAGCAACAGTTTAAGTTTGGTGTTGTGATGAGCAGATATTTTATACGCTTTTTGGGGGTAATTTCATGTAGATTTTAGTATGTTTTAATTAGTTTTTAGCAGAATATTATTAGTTTTTAAGCAAAAATCATATTTCTGGACTTTAATATGAGTTTGTGTGTTTTTCTGTGATTTCAGGTGATTTCTGGCTGAAATTGAGGGAGCTGAGCAAAAATTTGAGTTAGGCTGAAAAAGGACTGCTGATGCTGTTGGATCCTGACCTCCCTGCACTCGGAATGGATTTTTTGGAGCTACAGGAGTCCAATTGGAGCGCTCTCAACGGCGTTGGAAAGTAGACATCCAGGGCTTTCCAGAAATATATATTAGTCCATACTTTGCACGAAGATAGACAACGTAACTTGGCGTTGAACGCCAAGTACATGCTGCTGTCTGGAGTTAAACGCCAGAAACACGTCATGATCCGGAGTTGAACGCCCAAAACACGTTATAACTTGGAGTTCAACTCCAAGAAAGGCCTTAACTCGTGGATAGCTTTAGTCTCAGCCCCAGCACACACCAAGTGGGCCCCAGAAGTGGATTTCGGCACCAATTATCTTAGTTTACTCATATTCTGTAAACCTAGGTTACTAGTTTACTATTTAAACAACTTTTAGAGATTTATCTTGTACCTTATGACATTTTCATATCTGAATTTTATACACTTTGACGGCGTGAGTCTCTAAACTCCATTGTTGGGGGTGAGGAGCTCTGCAGCGTCTCAATGAATTAATGCAATTGTTTCTATTTCACTCAAACGTGTGTATGGTCTGATCTAAGATGTTTATTCGTGCTTAATTAAGAAAGAGGTGATGATCCGTGACACTCATCACCTCCCTCAATCCATGAACGTGTGCCTGACAAACACCTCCGTTCTACACCAGACTGAATGAACTTCTCTTAGATTCCTTAATCAGAATCTCCGCGGTATAAGCTAGAATTAATGGCGGCCACTCTTGAGGATCCGGAAGGTCTAAACCTTGTCTGTGGTATTCTGAGTAGGATTCAAGGATTGAATGGCTATGACGAGCTTCAAACTCGCGATTGCTGGGCGTGATGACAAACGCAAAAGGATCAATGGATCCTATTCCAACATGATCGAGAACCGACAGCTGATTAGCCGTGCTGTGACAGAGCATCTGGAACGTTTTCACTGAGAGGATGGGAAGTAGCCACTGACAATGGTGACACCCTGCATACAGCTTGCCGTAGACGTGCTTTACAAACAATTGAGTTGAATATTACATTGCAGAAATTCAGAAGACAAAGCATCTCCAAAACTCCAACATATTTCCCATTACTGCACAACAAGTAACGATTTTATTCTCTTTCATTTTTCCAATCTAATAATTCCAACTGATAATTCTGATTGACATCCTGACTAAGAATAATAAAATAAATATAGCTTGCTTCAAACCAACAATCTCTGTGGGATTCTACCCTTACTCACGTAAGGTATTACTTGGACGACCCAGTGCACTTGCTAGTTAGTTGTGCGGATTGCAAAAAGTGTTATTGCAATTTCGTGCACCAATGGTCCAATGACATCTTAGACAATTCAGACAGACCATCATAGAATATGCATATGACGCTCCATTCTGGAAGCATGTCAGAAGGACCCCTTTTGATTAGTTGCTTGTATATTTCCCAAGCTTTATAAAGGAATTCACCTTCTTTCTGTCTGAAGGTTTGGACATCCACTCTAAGCTTGTTTAGCTTTTGAGGTGGAAAGAATTTGGTCAAGAAAGCATTGACGAACTTGTCCCAAGAGTTCAGGCTTTCTCTAGGTTGTGAGTCCAATCATGTTCTAGCTCTGTCTCTTACAGCAAAGGGGAAAAGCATAAGTCTGTAGACCTCAGGATCAACCCTATTGGTCTTAACAGTATCACAGATCTGTAAGAATTCAGCTAAGAACTGATGAGGATCGTCCGATGGAAGTCCATAAAACTTGCAATTTTGCTGCATTAGAGAAACTAATTGAGGCTTAAGCTCAAAGTTGTTTGCTCCAATGGAAGGAATTGAGATGCTTCTTCCATAGATTTTGGAAGTTGGTACAACGTAGTCACTAAGAATCTTCCTTGCATCTCTAGCATTGTTGTTAGGTTCGGCTGCCATGTCTACTTCTTTTTCAAAATTCTCTGTGAAGTCCTCTCTGGAGTGTTGTGCTTTAGCTTCTCTTAGCTTCCTCTTCAGAGTCCTTTCAGGTTCAGGATCAACTTCAACAAGAATGATTTTATCCATGTTTCTGCTCATATGAAAAAGAAGAGAACAAAGGGAGTAGTGGAATCCTCTATGTCACAGTATAGAGATTCCTTGAGGTGTCAGAAGAAAAGAAGAATAAATGAATGAGGTAGAAAGTGAATAAGACGAATTTGAACACAGGGGGGGGATAAGGTTCGAATTTTAAGTAGAAGAGAAGTGTTAGCAAATAAAGAGAAACATATGAGAGTAGAGAGTATTCGAAAATTAAAACTAAAACAATTAGTTAATTAAAAAGATTTTTGAAAAAGTGGTTAGTGATTTTCGAAAATTGGAAGTGGAAAAGTGGTTAGGAGGTTTTGAAAAAGATAAGATATAGTAATTAGTTAAAAAGATTTGAAAATAATTTTGAAAAGATAAGAAGTTAGAAGAAGATTTTGAAATTAAAATTTAAAAAGATATGATTGAAAAAGATTTGATTGAAAAATATATGATTCTAGAATTTAAAAATTGATCCTTTCTTAACAAGAAAGTAACAAACTTGCAATTTTTTTAATCAAAACATTAATTGTTAGCAAAGATTTTTGAAAATGTGATATGAAAAGGATAAGATTTTAAAATTACGAATTAAAACATGAAAATTTGAAAAAAAAATTGAATTGGAAAAGAAATTACCTCACTTGTGTCATCCTTTCGTTAAATGCCCATAATGCTATCCATTCTGGCGTTTAACGCCCATTTAGCTGCCTCTTTGGGCGCTTAACGCCCGGCCAGATACCCAGGCTGGCGTTAAACGCCATGAATCCTTCTTTACTCGGCGTTTTTCTGAACACCCAGAATGCTGCCATTTTTTATGTTAAACGCCCAGAACGCTTCCCATTCAGGCGTTTAATGCCCAGAATGATATCTTTACTGGCGTTAAACGCCCAGAATGATAGCCATTCTGGAATTTTAACGCCAGTGAGCTCTTTTTCTTGTCATCCTCTACTTCATGTTCTGATCTTTCATTTCTCTGTATTATTTACTTGCAAAAATATATATTTTTTTATTTTTTTGAAATTTTTTTATGAGGAGAGAGAAAAACAACAAAATAAATCATAACAGAAAAATTTAAGATGAAAACCAATAGTGCATGCAAGAACACTTTGAATGCCAAGATGAACACCAAGAACACATTGAAGATCTTGATGAACATCAAGAATATATTTTTGAAAATTTTTAAGAAGAGAAAAACATGTAAGACACCGAACTTAGAAATTTTGAATGTTTAGACACTATGAAATTGAAGATGCATATGAAAAACAAGAACAGACACAAAACAAGAAAATCTAAATATTAAACAAGGAGACTCATCAAGAGGAACTTGAAGATCAAAGAGGGACATAATGCATGAAATTTCAAAAATCTAAGAAAAAAAAATAAAATAAAAAAATGCAATTGAAACCAAACTTGAAATTTGACACTAGACTCAAACAAGAAGCACAAATTTTTTTTTTTGGTTTTTATGATTTTGATTTTATTAATTTTTTTGTATTTTTTTTTAAATCTTTTTGAAAAGAAAATAAAAGTTGAAACAAGAAAGAAGATTACCTAATCTAAGCAACAAGATGAACCGTCAGTTGCCCAAACTCAAACAATCCCCGATAACAGCGCCAAAAACTTGGTGCATGAAATTGTGATCACACTTTTCACAAATCCGCACAACTAACCAGCAAGTGCACTGGGTCCTCCAAGTAATACCTTACGTGAGTAAGGGTCAATCCCACGGAGATTGATGGCTTGAAGCAAGCTATGGTCATCTTGTAAATCTCAATCAGGCGGATTCAAATGGTTATGAGGTATTGATAATTAAAAGGTAAATAAAACAGAAAATAACATAGAGATACTTATGTAATTCATTGGTGGAAATTTCAGATAAGCGTTTGGAGATGCTTCATTACTTTTGAACCTCTGCTTTCCTATTGTCTTCATCCAATCATGAATCCTCCCTTCCATGGCAAGCTGTATGATCCTCTCAGTGAAAATGGTCCATCTACGATTTCTGTACGGCTAATCGACAGTCGGATTTCTCGTCTCGGATGAAAAATACCAGGCACAGTTACCGCATGGCTAATCATCTGTCGGTTCCCACTTGTGTCGGAATAGGTTCTCTCTATCCTTTTGCACACTGTCACTGCGCCCAACAGTCATGAGTTTGAAGCTCTTCACAGTCATCCCGTCCTAGATCCTACTCGGAATACCACAGACAAGGTTTAGACTTTTCGGATCTCAGGAATGCTACCAATTGTTTCTAGCCTATACCACAAAGGTTCTAACCATGTGGACTCGGTCCGTGGATTAGAGATCCAAGGGATTATACTCCAGCTATCGTCCAATGACTATGTTGAACATTATGTAGACCGCTTGTGGTTGTCAGGCACACGGATCTTGGCTAAGCAAGTAATGAAGATAGTGGGTGATTGTCACGGGTCACCCTTTCATTCTGACTTAACTGAATTAAATATGAGAGTATATCTTGCAGAAGAAGTAGGCATGAATTGAAAGAGAAACAATAGTAATTGCATTAATTCATGAAAAACAGCAGAGTTCCTCACCTTAATCTATGAGGTGTAGAAACTCCACCGTTGGAAAATACATAAGAGAAGAAGGTCTAGGCATGGCCGAATCTCCTGCCTCCCAAAAGTGATCAAAATAAAAACTCTGACTCCTTTTATAATAGTAAAAAGTGCTATTTATACTAAACTAGTTACTAGGGTTTACAGAAATTAAGTAACTAAGTGCAGATAGTGCAGAAATCCACTTCCGGGGCCCACTTGGTGTGTGCTTGGGCTGAGCTTTGAAGCTTTCACGTGCATAGGCCATTCTTGGAGTTAAACGCCAGCTGAGGTGTCAGTTTGGGCTTTTAACTCCAGTTATAGTGCCAGTTCTGGCGTTTTACGCCAGAAAGGGGTCTCTAGTGGGCGTTTAGATGCTAGTTTGGGCCATCAAATCTCGGACAAAGTATGGACTATTATACATTGCTGGAAATCCCAAGATGTCTACTTTCCAACGCAATTGAGAGCGCACCAATTGGGTCTATGTAGCTTCAGAAAATCCACTTCTAGTATAGGGAGGTTAGAATCCAACAGCATCTACAGTTCTTTCTCAGCCTTTGAATCAGATTTTTGCTCAGGTCCCTCAATTTCAGCTAGAAAATATCTGAAATTACAAAAAAACACACAAACTCATAGTAAAGTCCAGAAATGTTATTCTTGCATAAAAACTAATAAAAATATACTAACAAGTGACTAAAACTTACTAAAAACTACCTAATAATAATGCCAAAAAGCGTATAAATTATCCGCTCATCAGTCTTGAACCACTTCTTCTGGCTTAGTTGTCTCAACTTTCTCCCCTTGTATCAACTCTTGCTTCAACTCCTCTTTTTCACCTTGAAGCTCCAAACTCACTCCCTCACTATGCTCCTTGATTGCGCCTCCACATTCAACAATGGTAGTGCCTTGATCATATGAGCTTAGGTGGAAGGCTATGTGGCTAATGGCTTCATTCATAGTGGCCATCTTGGCTTCTAGCTCCTTAAACTTCTTTTCTATCCCCTCTTGTTGACTTTGGATATGAGAGGCAATATCTCTTAGTTTTAGCATGAAGGCTTTATGGGAGGCGGTGGTGGAAGAGAGGGTTTATTGTTTGAGGAAAAGGTATTGTAGTTGGAAGGTGGTTCATATTGGTGAAAGTTTTGAGGTGGTGTATGAGAAAATTGTGGTTCATGGGAGTATTGGTGTTGGAATGGTGGCTCTAAGTATGGTTCATATGGTGGTTGGTATGGTGGATATGGGTTAGGGTCATATGGAGGTGTTTGGTAGTAGGGGGCTTGTGAGTAAGGTGGTTCAAAACCATGTTGAGGGGGTGGTTCATAGGCATATGGTGGTGGTTGTTGACAACCACAATGAGGGTCACCACATCTATTAGATTGATATGCATTAGGGGTGGAATTATACCTATAAGGGACCGGGGGATGTTGTTGCCAAGGAGGTTGATCAACCCTTTGAGGCTCCTCCCACCTTTGATTGTTCCATTCTTGATGCATATTATCATTGTAGTTCTCATTTTCTACAACATAATTTGAACCAAACTCATAGCCAAAACGGTGAGAATTCATAGTAGCAAATAAAAACAAAGATAACAAAAATAAGCAACAAAGTCCTAAGCCTAACAAAAACTAACAAACAAGCAATAGGCAAACATATTCACATATTCACAATAGCCAATAATATAACACCATTGCAATTCCCCGGCAACGGTGCCATTTGATGAGAAGAATTTGTTGTGTTGGTGAATAATTTCTCAATGAATTCTCGTTGCAAGTATAGTTCTAAACAAACAAACAATCCTCCCAATCCAAATTTGTTTGTCATAAGTAAAAAAACCGCAATAAAAATAACCAAAGTATTTAAACCTCGGGTCATCTCATAAGGAATTGCAATGAAGTGATCAATTAATGGCTATGAAGGAATAAGGGGTTTGATTTATAAAAGGGACAAGAAAATATAAAAGCAAGAAAGTAAAATGATAAGAACTAATAAAATAAAGGAAAAGAACTCTTGGCTAGACATAGGTAATTGAGATCACCATCCTTGTCTACAAACCATATATTGACAATTATGAGGGACCAACCCATTAAGTCTACTCCTATGCTTGAAGTAAGTATAATGTCTACTTCAAGGCATTAAGTACGTCAACTAAGCTTGATCAACATCAATCCATAAGTCCTAACCTAGCTACCAATTGACTTAGTTGTAGGCTAGTGTCAATGGTTATCAAATTGATCACTAAGTGTTCTCAAATCAGCAATTCAATGAGACCCAATGACGCAAGGTCACTCAATTCCCTTAGCCTAGGCCAAGAGTAAAGAAACCTACTCAAAAACTAGAGAAAACATTTTATCAGACACCTAGAGTGCAAGAAAGGTAAACATCACAAAATGCAAGAATTAAAAATCTCATAACTAACATAAGCAAGAAGTCAACAATAACCATGAAGATAAGAAATAAAAGACATGGAAATATAAAATTACATTAAAGAAAAATTAAATCCAACAAGAGTGCATGAAAATAAAAATGACATAAAAGGGAAATTAACCACAAGAACTAGAAGAACAAAGATGTAATAATAAGGAATTAAAAAGGAAAACCAAATCAAAACAAGAATTAAAACTTTGATCTAAGAAGAATTAACCTAAACTACCCTAAATTCTAGAGAGAATGGAGAGCTTCTCTCTCTAGAATTCTAACCTAAACCATGATGAAAACTAAAAACTATGACTACTTGGTTCACTCTCCTCCAATCCTTGGGTTCAATAGCATCAGAAATGAGTTGGATTGGGCCCAAAATGCTTTAGAAATCGCTGGCGACAAGTTGCCTTTAGTGAGTCACGCTGATCCTGCGATGCGTCCACGTGGGCCGATGCATACGCATCTTTAAACGACAGGCAACTATGACAAATTTTATATCATTTTGAAGTCCCGAATATTAGCTTTCCAATGCAACTAGAACTGCCTCATTTGGACCTCTTTAGCTCAAGTTATGATCGATTAGGTATGAAGAGGTCAGGCTTGACAGCTTTGCGATTCCTTCATTTCTTCATGAGTTCTCCCACTTTGCATGCTTTTCTTCATTCCTTCAACCCAATCTTTGCCTTCTAATCCTGAAATCACTTAACAAATATATGAAGGCATCGAATGGAATTTAAGTGAATTAAATTTAGCTATTTTAAGGCCGAAAAAGCATGTTCACACTTAAGCATAAATTAAGGGAGAATTACAAAACCATGCTATTTCATTGAATAAATGTGGAAAAAGTTGATAAAATTCCCTAAATTACTTTATGTCCTTAGCCTCATGGGGAACACCCATCGCAGTAACCAAATCCGTTACCAAAGCCAAAAATGGGAGGTTGCCCTTAGCCTGGACACGACCCATTGCTTGTCGGATGAGGAGAGGGATGTTGATGGGCCTTTCAATGAGTATGCACCAGACAAGAAGGGCCAAGTCCGCTATGATGGATGACTCATAAGTGCTCGGAAGTACATAGTGGGACAAGATTTGGTCCCACACTCGAGCCTCCAAAGCAAGTGCGCATGTGTCAATGCACTTAGGCCGGGGCCTGAGTCTCTCTTGGGTCCAATGTGTTTCTAGTTGGGCAATGACCCTAAAGATAGAATCCCAATCAAAACTGCATGTGCAGCACTGTAGTAGGACTTCTTGGTAACTATCCATCCCATCCGGAACTGGCAAAACCTTATGTATCCTCTGAATGGCTTATTCCGAAATGGGGACTTACTCCCGGCGCACAAAAACTGATTGAAGAGAAGGTGAGTGGTAATTAGAGTAGAACTCCACCACCCAAGAAAGATTTGCTTCCTACGGGGTAAGACAAACTGAACAAGGTACTCCAGAGGAACGAGGTGAGGTTCAGAGTGGTAATTCCTTTCATGCAAAACAAGGATCATGAGCTCACAAAAGTGATTGGTGAGCCTTACGGAGTCTTTGGCAAGGTTTCCCTTCTGTTACTCATCAATATGAATGATCCTTTTCACCCTCTTGGAAGGCGGCTTAACTTTTGGTGTAGGGCACGCCTTGGTAGTTATTCTTCGAGGTGCCCTTTTTGTAGGCGGCTTTTTCGAAGCCTTTTCCTTGTCCTTTCTGATGGCCATCCTGAAAAAGGAAGGAAAAGCGAAAAACATTAAACTCAAAGAAACAACACATAAATAATAACATGAAAATGAGAAATAATGCCACAAAGGAGTAAAGCGTCTTGAAGACATGACAGCTGCAACATGTAAACAAGAAAATAATATAATTATGGGGCACATCACTAGCATGAGATGCAAGAGTGAGAGAAGCATGCAAGTATAAGGCATGAGAAGAATAAGCTCAAGCATCAATAACAACACAAAGTAACACATGCAAGAAAGATAATAAGCACAAGAAAATGATTCACCTAGTCTAAC
This sequence comes from Arachis duranensis, assembly GCF_000817695.3. Taxonomy (NCBI): domain Eukaryota; kingdom Viridiplantae; phylum Streptophyta; class Magnoliopsida; order Fabales; family Fabaceae; genus Arachis; species Arachis duranensis. The sequence continues at coordinate 62,644,791 of NC_029775.3, read as the reverse complement.
TCTAGGACAATGAAGCATGCAAATGGAATAAAGTGGAGTTAGAGAAAGTGGAATCAAAAATCTTGCAATATGGTACAAGGAAGCAAGTCATGGGTAATGAGCATATGAATGGTAAAAATGAAGTACAATAGGCTCAATGCACAATAAAAAAGCAAGTGTAATGAGAAAGGAACACTAAATGGAAAGCATAATGTCAAAATGAACTAAAAATATCATAAGTGCTTTTCAACAAACACTTGGTGTGCAACATTCAAACAATAAGCAAGTTGGAAAAATTCAAAAATGTAATACCCAAAATGAAATACCAATAATTAAAACAACACCACAAAACACAAATAAACCAAGTGATATCAAAATATCCAACCAATGCAAGCAATATAACGAAGTTCAACACCCATGGAAAAATGCAAAAAGAAAGAGAAGAGACAAAATGAAATGTAAATAACAAAATCAAAATGTAATTAAGAAGAAAGAAAATAAAGTAATAGCATGCATTTAAAAAGAAAGGAAGATTGAAAAGCAAAAGAAAAAGAAAAGAAATAAAACCTTGAGAGGAAGAAGAAAGCGAAGTTGAGTGTAGGTGAGAAGAAGAGAAGAAAAGAAAATGTGGAACCGCTGGAGGTGGTGGTCACTGGTGGTTGAAGTTGCTGGTGGTTGTGGGTGGAGAAGAGGTGATAAGAGGGGAGAAGAAGAGAGGAAGAAGGGAAAGAAAAAAGGAAATAAAGAGAGAAGAGATGCGTCGGTGATGCGACGCGTACGCCTCATCCATGCATACGCGTGGAAAATGGAAACAGGGTAGTGACGCACAAGCGTAGACCACACCCACGCGTGGTTAGCAGGGATGGAAGAGGACGCGTACGCATCAGGTGACGCGCGCACGTTGGGGTAATTGTGTGCTGTGCACAGAAGCAGTGCAAGGTTCGCGCAACTCTCTGGATTTTTGTACCAGGAGTTGCAAAATCCGCAATCGATGCGTAGGCGTTGCCCACGCTTATGCGTGGGTGTGCCAATGATCCAGTGACGCATATGTGACATATGACGCGCGCCCGTGAAGTGAGTTTGTGCTTCACGCACAAGGGCAGCATTACTCCGGCACAACTCTCTGGATTTTATACCAGGAGTTACAACTTGATCACATGACGCGTGCGCGTCGCCCACGCTTACGCATGGGTGTGCAGAATGAACAAATGACGCGTGCGCGGCACCGACGCTTACGCGTGGGGAGGACTGTGCTCCCAGCATCATTCTCGCATAATTCCAATGTAACTCTCGGGTTTTTTGTACCAGGAGTTTTGGAGACACATCGACGCTTGCGCATGGGCCAACCCCCTTTTTTTCATACAAATGAAGAAGGCCAATTATAATACAATCTTGGCAGTCATTCAAGCTAGATAGTTCAAACCAATCAAAATTTCATGCAATACTCAAAATGAAGTATTTTCTTCAATATTATCAATTCAACCAAACCAAGATCAAGGAAATCCTCATGAATATCACAACAATTCAACAAAATCTAGCATACCTAAACAAACTCAACAATATCAAGCAATCACAAAATCCAACAAGGGTTCTAAAACTATTTGCAAGAAATTATGTACAAGGAAGATCATACCATGGTGGGGTGTCTCCCACCTAGCACTTTTCTTTAACGTCTTAAAGTTGGACAGTAATGAGCTTAAGCTTCCTCTTCTTTCGGTGCATCCTCAAGTAGGAACACCTCAACTTCCCTTGGTGACTTGTAGCCATGAAACTTCTTTACTCTATGGCCATTCACTTTGAATGTTACACCACTTTGAGGGTGGAATAATTCGACTACACCATAGGGCTTTACCTCCTTCACTCTAAAGGGACCATCCCACCTTGAACGGAGCTTTCCGGGCATGAATCTGAGTCTTGAGTTGTAAAGAAGAACTTCGTCACCTTCTTGAAAATCTTTCTTGCGGATATGGTGATCATGGAATGCCTTAGTCTTCTCTTTGTAGATCCGTGCATTCTCATATGCCTCCATCCTAAGACATTCAAGTTCCTCTAGTTGCAATTTCCTGGCTATACCCGCCTTGGTGAAATCCATATTGCACTGCTTAACTGCCCAATAGGCCTTATGTTCAATTTCCACCGGGAGGTGGCATGCCTTCCCATAGACAATCCGAAAGGGACTCATCCCTAACGGAGTCTTATAGACCATCCTATATGCCCACAATGCATCTCCCAACCGAGAGCTCCAGTCTTTCCTTTGTGGACTCACCACTTTCTCCAAAATCCGCTTGATCTCCCGGTTGGACACCTCCGCTTGCCAATTGGTTTGGGGGTGGTAAGCGGTTGTAACCTTGTGTAGTATCCCATATCACTTGAGTAGTGCTTCTATCTTCCTATTACAAAAGTGAGTACCTTGGTCACTCATAATTGTTCGCAGCAACCCATAGCGGCATACAATATTGTTTCTAATGAAAGAAACCACATTATTAGCGTCATCAAGGTGGGTAGGTATCGCTTCTACCCACTTTGATACGTAATCAACCGCTAAAAAAATGTACATATATCCACTTGTGTTAGGAAATGGCCCCATAAAGTCTATGCCCTATACATCAAAGATTTCACAAAACAACATTGGTTGTTGAGACATTTCATCCTTTTGGGATGCATTTCTGTATTTTTGACATTGGTGACATGACGTACAAAATTAGTTAGCATACTTGAACAATGTTGGCCACCAGAATCCGTAATCCAAAACTTTGTTAGCCGTCCGTTGTGGGCCAAAGTGGCCACCATACTCGGATGAATGGCAAGATTCAAGAATGGGTTGGAATTCAGATTCTGGGACACATCTTCGAATTACTTGGTCTACTCCCCTTTTCCACAAGTGAGGGTCATCCCAAACGTAATATTTGGAATCACTCCTCAACTTATCTCTTTGATGTTTTGAAAAGTTGGAAGGGAAGATATTGGCTACCAAGTAGTTTGCCATTAGTGCAAACCAAGGAAAACTATCCGAAACAGCATGCAAACTATCCAAAGGGAATGAGTTGTCAATCGAAAATGGGTCATATTTAAGATTTTCAAGGCGGTTCTGATACGTAAAAATTAGATTTCACGTACAACCGGCAAGTATACCGGGTCGTATCAAGTAATAAAACTCACAAAGAGTGAGGTCGATCCCACGGAGATTGGTAGATTAAGCAACTTTAGTTAAATGGTAGATTTAGTCAAGCAAACATAGTTTTGATTTCATGAGCATTTTGATTTTTGAACATAATTGCAAGAATTTAAATGGCAAAGAATGTAAAGAAATAGAAGAGAGAAATAAAGTGAAAGTAAATAACGGAAACTTAAATTGCAAGAAACTTAAATGACATCAAAAGTAAATCGCAAGAAAATAAAGTGTTGAATTCTAAAGAGCAAAAGAGTAAATAGCAAGAAATAAAGAAACAGAATGTAAATGACAAGAATAATAAATTGCAAGAGTGTAAGAGGGAATTGGGCAATGGGTATTCAAACACTAAGAGCAAAAGAAATGAAAATTAATGATAGAGAGAATCATTAGGGATCAGAGATGCAAGTTTTCATGAATTGATGTTAGTCAAATCCTTCTCAATCATGGGTATAGATCCATGGCAAGTGGGTGATTGAATCCCAATCTCTTGGTGATTCAATCTCTCTCAACATAACCAATTGCCACTCTCGTGATCTAATTGTTCATGAGAAGAGATGAGGCTCAAATCTAATCCAGCCACACAATTCCCATAATCTCAACCAAGGAGAGTTACATCTCACATACTAACCAAGGTGTATTGATTAAAGAAATCATGAAAGGATGAACTCTAAACTGAATTATGTGGCTCATTCCTCAAATTCACCACACAATTCTCATAGATTAACCCCTCTCTCGATGGTGGTTGAATCTTTGAAGAGCAAGAGTTCCCTCTTTAGATCAACCACTA
>NC_029775.3:62639110-62640843 GCF_000817695.3 Arachis duranensis | reverse complement strand
AAGTACAAACTCAATCTCTATTTATATTAGTCCCAAAACTCTTTCAAAGATCTTGAATTGGGTTAGCAATATGGGCTTCCTCTTTGTTGAATTCTTGGCTCAATTGGAAGAAGTGTTGCTAGACTTGGAAAGGAAGAGTTCATTCATCATGCTTCTGGCCCATTGGCTTGGGGTTTTTGTCAATAACGCTGGCCTTAATGCACGTTGGCAACGTGCATCACAATTTCCTGGAAGTGAAGTTTGAGACTTGGGCGTTGCTAGCCCAAGTTGTTGCTAACAACTTGCTTTTCCTCTTCTTGGCTCTACTTTCATGCTAAATGTAGCCCAGAATTTGAGTGTCAATCCTCTGCTTCAATATGGACTATCATACATCATTGGAAAGCTCAGAGTGTCTTCTTTCTAATGCATTTGGAATTATCTCAATTTGATTTTTCTAGCTCAAGTTATGCTTCCTCAAAGAAGGTAAGGTCAAGCTGCCAAGTTGTTGCCAAAAACGCACCTTCACTCCCAAGTTGGCAACGTGCCCGTGCCTAACCTCCCAAGGCAGGGACTTGGGGCTGGCGTTGTTGCAAAACACGCCCCCTTGCTAGCACGTTGGCAACGTGCTCGTGCCCCCCTCCAGGGCTCATCTCTAGCCTTCTTGAATTTCAACTTCATGTTCTTGTTTTTAGGGCCTAAAGATGACTCTGGTTTGGCTTCAATTTTGTGCTCCACCATAGACTATTATATATGGTTGGAAAGCTCTGAATGTTAGCTTTCCAACGCAACTGGAAGCACTCAATTTGGATCTCTGTAGCTCAAGATATCTTCCATTGAAGAGGACATGGTCAGGCTGCCTTGTTGGAGTTGTTGTGGATAACGCCCCTATATTCCAAGTTAGCAACGTGCTGCCTTCTTTCTTTACCATCCAAAGCTTCCTGGAGTTGTTGCTAAACACGCCAATGTTTTCTTGAGTTGGCAACATGCTCGATGCTTCTTCAAGGCTCTAAACATTGCTTCCCACGTTGGCAACGTGGCTGGCAAAGCATCCTGGCGTTGGCAACGTGGTTGGCGAGGCTTCCTGGCGTTGGCAACGTGGTTGGCAAGGCTTCCTAGCATTGGCAACGTGGTTGGCACCAAGACTTGGCATTGGCAACTTGATTGGCACCAAGACTTGGCTGGCAGCACATTCTGGCGTTGGCAACTTAGCTGGCAGCACATTCTGGCGTTGGCAACTTGGCTGGCAGCACATTCTGGCGTTGGCAACTTGGCTGGCACCCAAGACTTGGTGCCTAACCAAGCAACCATTTCTAGCGTTGCCAAGGAATACGCCAATGATAGTGGCGTTGGCAACGTGCTCGAGGTTGTTTCCTATGGTGCCAAAGTTGCTTGGCGTTGCCTTGAATAACGCCAGTGAAGTAGCACGTTGGCAACGTGCTCGAGCTTCCTGGCTGGGCAAAGTTCCTTGTTTGTGTGGCGTTGCCTAGGGACACGCCTATGGTTCCTGGCGTTGGCAACGCCCTCGAAGCTCCTTCATGGCCCAAGTTCCTTGCTTGTGTGCGTTGTCCATAATAACTCACTCCTTTCTCCAAGTTGGCAACGCCAACTTCTCTTCCAAGGCTGCCTGGCGTTACCTTCAACAACGCAGCCTATTCCTCAAGTTGGCAACGCCAACTTTGCTTCCAAAGCTGCCTGGCGTTGCCTCCAACAACGCACCACATTCCCAAGTTGGCAACGCCAACTTCTTCTTCTTG
>NC_029775.3:62634246-62635036 GCF_000817695.3 Arachis duranensis | reverse complement strand
TAAGTGTTGTAGAACACACTTTTGCCATTACTTCAAGATTGGCCACACCAAACTTAGTGCCTTGCATACACCATGTACTAGTCTACTTAATCATTATTGATTACTAAAGTATGAAAATAAAATACTCCCTGTGCATGGGTTGCCTCCCATGAAGCGCTTGTTTATTGTCCTTAGCTTGACAATGCAACTTCCTTGCTTATGTTAGCATTTGCACACTTTCTTCCTTGCTCCAGGGGCCACCAAAATAGTGCTTCACCCTATGTCCATTGGCTGTGAAGGTTTGTTTTGAGGCTTCATCAAGTAATTCGACATAGCCATGAGGTGATACTTTGGTGATGGTGTATGGCCCAGTCCATCTAGACCTCAACTTCCCAGGGAAAATCTTCAATCTTGAGTTGAATAGCAACACCTTTTGGCCCGGTTCGAATGTTCTTTGAGAGATCCTCTTATCATGCCATCTCTTTGCTCTCTCTTTGTATATTTTGGCATTTTCATATGCCTCCAATCTGAACTCCTCAAGTTCATTGAGTTGTAGCAATCTCTTCTCTCCTGCTGCTTGAGCATCTAAATTCAGAAGTTTGGTGGCCCAAAAGGCCTTATGTTCAAGCTCCACAGGGAGGTGGCATGCCTTTCCATACACCAGCTGAAATGGGGATTTTCCTATGGGTGTCTTGAAGGCTGTCCTATATGCCCAAAGTGCATCATCCAGCTTCCTGACCCAATCCTTTCTTGTTGTTCCCACAGTTTTCTCCAAAATCCTTTTTAGCTCTCTGTTGGCAAGTTCAGCTTG
>NC_029775.3:62631449-62633578 GCF_000817695.3 Arachis duranensis | reverse complement strand
TGGCTCACAAACTCCCTAGCATCCTTGAAGATTGAAGGCCAGTAGAAGCTACTTTGGAGGGCCTTTGCAGCTGTTCTTTCAGCCCCAAAATGCCCACCATAACTAGAGTTGTGACAATGCCATAGTATGTCCTTCATCTCACCTTCTGGCACACATCTTCTTATCATTCCGTCTGGGCATCTTTTGAACAAGAATGGTTCATCCCAGAAGAAGAACTTAGCCTCATGTAGCAGCTTCTTGACTTGTTGTTTTGTGTACTCTTGTGGAATGATTCTTCCCGCCTTGTAGTTGGCCATGTCTGTAAACCAAGGGACATGTTGAATGTGCAAGAGGTGTCTCATTTGAAATTCTTCATTTATTGATTGAAGGTTGTCTTGGAGTGCATCTTGTGGTAGCCTTGACAAGTGGTCAGCAACTTGATTTTCATTGCCCTTTCTATCTTTTATCTCAATGTCAAACTCTTGTAGGAGTAGCACCCATCTGATTATCCTTGGTTTGGCATCCTGTTTTGACATAAGATACTTAATAGCAGCATGGTCAGTATACACTAAGACTTTAGATCCAATCAAATATTGTCTAAACTTATCAAAAGCATATACTACGGCTAGTAACTCTTTCTCTGTTGTGGTGTAGTTTCTTTGAGTTTCATTCAATACCTTACTTGCATAGTAGATAACATGAAGCTTCTTTTCCTTCCTCTGCCCCAACACAGCACCAATTGCAAGGTTGCTTGCATCACACATGAGTTCAAAAGGTAGTCCCCAACTTGGGGGTGTGATGATTGGTGCTGTGGTGAGCTTAGCCTTTAGAAGTTCAAAAGCATGTTTGCATTCATCATCAAAGAAAAAAGGATTGTCTACCACCAGCAAATTACTTAGTGGCTTTGCTATTTTGGAAAAATCTTTGATGAATCTCCTATAGAAACCAGCATGCCCTAAGAAACTTCTAACGGCTTTCACACTAGTTGGCAAAGGAAGTTTTTCTATAATTTCTACTTTTGCCTTGTCAACTTCTATTCCTTTTCTTGAAATTTTATGACCAAGAACAATGCCTTCGGGTACCATGAAATGGCATTTCTCCCAATTCAAAACTAAATTTGTTTCTTGGCACCTTTTCAAGACCAGGGTAAGATGGTTCAAGCAAGTATTGAAAGAATCACCAAAAACAGAAAAATCATCCATAAATACTTCAATAATTTTTTCTACCATGTCTGAGAAGATTGATAGCATGCACCTTTGAAAGGTAGCTGGGGCATTACACAGTCCAAATGGCATTCTCCTGTATGCGAAGACCCCAAAGGGACAAGTAAAGGAAGTCTTCTCTTGATCCATGGGGTCAACCACTATCTGATTATACCCAGAATATCCATCAAGAAAACAGTAATAGGCATGGCCAGCCAACCTTTCAAGCATCTAGTCAATGAAAGGTAGAGGAAAGTGGTCTTTTCGTGTGGCATCATTCAGCCTCCTATAGTCTACGCACATCCTCCACCCTGTCACTGTTCGTGTTGGAATAAGCTCATTCTTCTCATTAACAATGACAGTCATCCCCCCTTTCTTAGGTACTACTTGCACTGGACTGACCCATGGGCCGTCAGATATAGGGTAGATGATCCCAGCTTTACACAACTTCAGGACTTCCTTTTGAACCACCTCCTTCATTGTGGGATTCAATCTACTTTGGGGTTGTACCACTGGTTTGGAATTCTCCTCTAAAAGTATCTTGTGCATGCATACAGCAGGGCTTATGCCTTTCAAGTCATCAATGGTCCATCCCAACGCCTCTTTGTGAGCTTTCAAAACCACAAGGAGCTTTTCTTCTTCCTCTGCATTCAATGTGGAATTGATGATCACGGGGAAGCTGTCCTTCTCACCAAGGAATGCATATTTAAGATGAGGGGGTAGTGGTTTCAACTCTTGTTGTGGTGCCTCTTCTTTCATAGCTTCACTTGGTTCCTCTGATGCTTCCAATTTGTTCTCTTCTTGTCCCTTGATGTTATGGACTTCCTCTTGTTTCATTTGATGGTTCGTGTCAAGCACTTCTTCAACCAAGGAGTCTACTACATCAATCCTCATGCAATTCTCTTTCTCAACAGGGTGTTGCATTGCTTTGAAGACATTTATGGTCAT
>NC_029775.3:62585096-62626158 GCF_000817695.3 Arachis duranensis | reverse complement strand
GCAACGTGGTTGGCAAGGCTTCCTGGCGTTGGCAACGTGGTTGGCACCAAGACTTGGCGTTGGCAACTTGATTGGCACCAAGACTTGGCTGGCAGCACATTCTGGCGTTGGCAACTTGGCTGGCAGCACATTCTAGCGTTGGCAACTTGGCTGGCAGCACATTCTGGCGTTGGCAACTTGGCTGGCACCCAAGACTTGGTGCCTAGCCAAGCAACCATTTCTGGCGTTGCCAAGGAACACGCCAATGATAGTGGCGTTGGCAACGTGCTCGAGGTTGTTTCCTATGGTGCCAAAGTTGCTTGGCGTTGCCTTGAATAACGCCTATGGTTCCATTCAGCGTTGTTTGCCTGCGTTGTCCTCAAACACGCCCCTCATCTCTAGGCCAGCAACGTGCTCGAGGCTCTAAACTAGCTCCCCAAGATTGCTTGGCGTTGCTTTAAATAACGCCTATGGTTCTTGGCGTTGGCAATGCCAGCTTCTCCTCCTCTTGGGCCAAGTTTGCTTGTGTGCGTTGCCTTGAACAACGCCTCTTCATTCCCACGTTGGCAACGCCCTCGAGCTCTCCTTGGCTCAGCTCTTTGCTTGCCTGTGTTGCCATCAAACACTCACTCCTTTCTCCAAGTTGGCAACGCCAACTTTTGCTTCTCCAGGGCTGCCTGGCGTTGCCTTCAATAACGCCCCCTTTTCCCATGTTGGCAACGCCAACAACTTTTTTTTTTCTTCTTGCCCAGCTTGCATCATTCTTGCTTCCATGCTTCCTTGTTTCATCACCTATCATCAACAAAGGAAATAGCTTCAAAGTCTTACCAATTCATGCAATAAATTTCATGAGATTCATTCATACTCATTCATGTATGTATTCTTTAAATCATTTGCATGAATTTGGCTAGCATCAACATGTTCTTTGGTGTTCTCATGCATGAAGATAAAACTCATAAAAGGACTTGTTTATTTAGAGAAAATGAGTGAAATTAAGCTAAAACCAACTAAACTAACTAGCTAATATAACAAATATGCAATTGCATCAGGTTCAGATGGTCCGCAACTAAATTTTGTGACCCACTTTGATCCCTAATCTCAATGTCAAACTCTTGCAAGAGCAAGATCCAACGTATAAGCCTAGGTTTCGACTCATTCTTTGTCAACAAATACTTTAAAGCTGCATGATCTGTATATACCATTATTTTCGAGACTAGCAAGTAAGATCTATCCAATGCATGAACAATTGCTAAAAGCTCTTTTTCCGTAGTGGTATAATTGGATTGTGCCTCATCCAATGTCTTTGAGGAATAAGCAATAACGTAAGGGAACTTACCATCTTGCTATGCAAGCGCGGCACCTACGGCATGATTTGACGCGTGATGATTGGATTTTTGATGGTTTAGAATTTCACAAATGAATTCTCATAGCAAGTATAGTTCCTAAACCAAACAATAATCTTTTCATACAAAAAGTTGTTTGTCACTAAAACAAACCCTAAATTTATAAACCGAAGTATTGAACCTCGGGTCGTTCTCCCTAGGAATTACAATAAAGTGTCTTGTTATTGGTTATGAGTTATTTTGGGGTTTTTGAGATTTTAGACAAGAAATATAAATGGCAAAGAAAATAAACTAACAACTAACAAAGCTATTGGCAAGATATGAGAACTAGAAATCCTATCCTAGTTATCCTCCTCAATTGTGACCACAATTTATTCATTGCTACCACATAGTTAACCTCTAACTAAGGAGGAAAATCAAGTGGATGAATCAATTTGATTTCTCAAGTCCTAATCAACTCCTAAAGGAAAGACTAGCTTTAGAGGCATTCAAATCAATTAGCAACTTCTAATTATCAATCAACAAAGGGATTAGATAACTCAAGAGTCACTAATTACTCTACCAAAGCCAAGAGAAACAAAAGCTACACTAAAATCCAACCAAGCATTTCATCAAACACTTGGAAGGTACAAAAGAAAAGCAAAGTAAATTGACAAAAAGAATGGAATCTAACAACAATTATTGAAAAGAATTAACAACAACAATCAAAAGAAACATATTTATTATGAATTACCTTGAATTGAATGGAAAGAGAATGGAAGGAACAAGAGTAGATCAACAACAAAGTATAGGAACAACATAAAGGAAATTACAACAAAAGAATAGAAGAAGAATGAATGTAATAACAAGGAATTGAAAGGTAGAAGTAGAAGAGAACATGAATTAAAACCTAGATCTAGAAATTCTAATCTTAACCTAATCCTAATTCTAGAGAGAAGTGAGAACTTCTCTCTCTAGAAACTAACTCTAACTACTAAACTAAGCTAAACTAAACTAATGGTAACTAAGTGTAAAAGTATATTGATTCTCCTTCAATCCTTGGCTTAAATAGCATCAGAAATGAGTTGGATTGGACCCACAAGGCTTTAGAATTTGCTGGCCACGTATTGCTTTAAGTGGATCATATGGCAGCAACGATGTGTGCGCGTACAGTGCACGTGTGCATCACCATACGTGTAGCAACTATGGCAAATCTTATATCATTTCGAAGCCCCGGATGTTAGCTTTCCAACCCAATGAGAACCGCATCATTTGGACCTCTATAGCTCAAGTTATGGTCGATTAAGTGCGAAGAGGTTAGCTTGACAGCTTTTGTGATTCCTACATCTCTTCATGAGTTCTCCATTTTTACATGCTTTTCCTTCATTCCCTTGATCCAATCTTTGCCTCCTAAATCTGAAATCACTTAACAAACATATCAAGGCATATAATGGAATCAAGGTGAATTAAATTTAGCTATTTTAAGACCTAAAAAACATGTTTTCACTCTTAAGCACAATTAAGGGAGAAGTTATAAAACCATGCTATTTCATTGAATAAATGTGGGTAAAAGGTTATAAAATCTCCTAAATCAAGCACAAGATAAACCCTACAAATGGGGTTTATCAACACGTTGCACATGATCTCAAACGGCTGCGTCCAGTCAGGGCCCCTCACAATTGGTGTCGTGGTAAGAGCTCTCCTCAACTCCTCAAATGCTTCTGCACAAGGACTATCAAACTCAAAGTCTACGTCCTCTTGGAGTAGGCACAATAACAGCAATGCAATCTTGCTAAAATTCTTGATAAAGCACCTATAGAATCCTGCATGCCCCAAAAAAGAATGGACCTCCCTCAAAGAAGAGGGGTGAGGTAAACTGGTAATGACATCAACCTTGGTCGGGTTCATAGAAATGCCCTTATCAGAAACTGTGTCCTAAGACTATGCCTTGTCTCACCATGAAGAGACATTTTTCAAAATTAAGGACAAGGTTAGTGTTAACACACATCTCCAAGACCTTGGCCAAGTTCTCTAAACAACTATCAAAAGAAGTCCTATATACACTGAAATCATCTATAAAGACTTCCAGACAAGTCTCCATAAGATCGGAAAAGACACTAGTCATGCACCGCTGAAAAGTGGCAAATGCATTGCATAACCCAAATGGCATTCTTTTGTAAGCAAAGGTGCCAAAGGGACAAGTAAAGGTAGTCTTTTCCTGATCCTCAGGAGCAATATGTATCTGGAAGTAGCCAGTAAAACCATCAAGAAAGCAGTAATGAGATTTACCTGCAAGTCGGTCCAACATCTGGTCAATGACTGGCAAAGGGTGATGGTCTTTCCTTGTTGCGGCATTCAACTTCCTATAATCAATCCATACACGCCAAGCATTTTGCACTCTTGTGGTGACCTCTTCACCATCATCCTTCTTGATAGCAGCGATTCTTGATTTCTTTGGAACAACTTGAACTGGGCTCACCCACTAACTGTCGGAAATCGGATAGATATTACCCGCATCAAGTAGCCTTGTGACTTCCTTTTTCACCACATCAAGAATAGTGAGGTTGAGCCTCCTTTGAGGTTGTCTAAGCAGCCGAGCTCCCTCTTGGAGAAAGATTCGATACATGCACATACGAGGGTCAATTCCCATAATGTTGGCCAAGCTCCAACCAGTTGCTTTCTTATGCTTCCTTAGGGCCTCTAGGAGATTCTCCTCTTCTTGGCTAGAGAGCTCAGTAGAAATGATTACCAGAAACCTTTGGTTGTCTTCAAGGAATGCATACTTCAAATGAGAAGGTAGAGACTTTAATTCACTTTTCGCTTCAAGTTGAGGTTCCTTTTCACCAAGATCATGAAGCTGATTCTCCTCAACTTTCTTTTGTTCATCCTCATGTTTATCCTTCTCTTCAACAACAAGATAGTACAACTTGTTTTGATCTTCCCTTTGTATCTTCACTACTACCTCATCAATCACATCACATCAGAAACTGGAGTGCTCTTCAAGTGGATGTCTCATAGTCTCTTCCAAGTTAAACTTGATGGTCTTGTCATCTACCTCAAAAGGGTATGTGTCGATAAAGGCATCCAATTTAAATTTAGAGGTCTTCAAGAAAGTTCTACCAAGCAAAATGGAGGAAGAACTTCCATTATCAATCAAAGGCATTTCAAGGATATAGAAATCAACCGGAAACACTAAATCCTTGATTATCACAAGCACATCTTCCGCTATCCCTACTATGGTGATTACACTCTTATCGGCTAAAACAAATTTGGCGACTGACCTTTTCAATGGAGCTAAATTCAACCTTGCAAATATAGAAAGTGGCATGATACTTAGACAAGCCCCTAAATCGCACACGCAATCATAAAATGCAACTCCACTAATCCAACACGCCACTAAACATGGTCCGATGTCACTACACTTTTCTGGAATAGACTTCATCAATGAAGAAATAGAACTACCCAATGACAATGTTTCCAACTCACCAATCCTATCTTTCTGTGTGCACAAGTCCTTTAAAAACTAAGCATATTTCGAAATTCGTTGAATGGCATCAAGAAGTGGAATGGTTACCTCAACCTTCTTGAATACTTAAAGCATGTTGGGATCAAACTCCGGAGTTTTCTTGGCCTTCTTTACCATGGAAGGGAATAGGATAGGAATGGATTCATCCATTATGGCCTCCTTCTTGGGTTCCTTTGGACTCACCTCTTCTTCCTCTTGCTTTGTGTCTACCTCCTCTTCTTCATGTGGAACTTCAACAACCACTTCCTCTTCATGAATGTCTTCCATGGTCCTAGGAGGTATCTCCTCCAATGTAGTCCCCGACTGTAGAGTGATGGTGTTGAGACCGCCCTTTGGGTTCTGAAGGGGTTGGGGTGGAAGGCTAGAAGAGGTTGAGGCTTGATTGGTGTTGTTGGAGGGAGGTAAAGACATCCTTGAAAGCATTTCAGTGATGTTGGACAATTGAGCATTTATGTTACCAAATTGAGTCTTATTGTTCTCTTCATGTTTTTCTACTATAATTCTAAGTCTTTCTTGCTCATGGTAGAGTGCACAATTAGAATCATCAATTTGGTTGGTAGAAGAGGAAGATAATTGGTTGGATTGTTGTCTTTGGTGTGGTGCTTGATATCTAGAGTGGTTGTTTTGCTTTTGGTGAGATGCTTGGTATGATTGGTTATGGTTTTGGCTGGCTTGATGGTTGTTCTTGTGATATTGGGATGAAGATTGGTGGATTTGGTGAGAAGAGGAATTGTTCCATCTTTGGTTTTGATTGTTCCCTTGTGCATTGTCCCTCCACTTTTGGTTGGAACTGTTACTATAAGAGTAATTGTTTTAGCCTTGAGATTGATAGGGTGGACGGTTGTTGTAGTTCACATTTGCTACTGCAAGGGTATAATCCTCTTGAACTTGGTGGCATTGGTCGGTGTAATGAGTGGTACTACAACATAATCCACATACTCCAGGAGGCCCTTCGATTTGGAGGATTTGGGTTAGGGCTTGGACGGCTTGGATGGAGTAGAATTCCTTTTGTTCCTTGCGCATCTCTGTGAGGAGAGTGGTCATGTCCCTAAGCACTTTGGTCAAAGTTGATTCGGAAGGAGGTGCTTCCACCACACCCTTGAGGGGGTTATTCCTCACCTTTACATGTTGTGTACCCTCGGCGACATCATTTATCAAGCACCAAGCTTCCACCGCCGTCTTGTTTTTGGAAAGGGAACCACCGCTAGAAGCGGTGAGCAATCTTTTATCCACCACACAAAGACCTTTGGTAAAATAGCTAATTAGCAAGTGAGTGTCCAATCTATGGTGTGGACAAGATTCCAATAGTCTCTTGAATTGAGTCCAATACTCATATAGGGTCTCTTGGTCCTTTTGCATTACACCGGAGATTTCTTTCTGGATATAGTTGGTCTTCTCCGACGGAAAGAACTTATCTAAAAACTCTCTTCTCAACAAATCCCATTCGGTTACAACTTCATCCGGTTGGGAGTAGAACCACTCTTTTGCTTGCCCCTCAAGAGAGAAGGGGAAAGAAAAAACCATGATGGCAATCTCATCGGCTCCATGCCTTCGAGCCGTAGAACAAGCAACTTAAAAATCTCTTAGATGTTTGATGGGGTATTGGCACGGAAGTCCATGATACTTGGTGAGCAAATTAATCAAGCTATTCTTTAACTTAAAGTTCGGATCAATATTTAAATATCTAGCTTGCAATGGTTGAAGAATAAGATCCGAAGCCCATTGTTTGTGCAAGGTTATCCTTCATGGCTCCGCCATGAAATTTTCACCTGTAGGATGAAAAGATGTATCAGTGGTATCAATAGAAGAATAGGAAGTTGCGGACTCTAAGTCGTTCTCGGTTCCACCTAGTGGTTCAGAAGGTTCCTCAAAAGGGACCGAAGCACTAGCCGTATAGCTCAACTGCTGCCTAGCTTGTCGAGTGTGAAACAAAGTTCTTTCAATCTCAAGATCAAGCTCGGATAAGTTAGAGTTCGGTTGAGATCGAGTCATCAAACTTGGGAGTCAGAGCTCATGCATTAAAGAAATCTAAACTAAAAACAAAATATTGAAAGCAAGTAAACTATCTACACAATTCACATATTCACATAACCAATATCAAGGAATATGTTACAACCATTCCCCGGCAACGGCGCCGAAAATTTGATGCCAAGATTTATCGTTGGTAAAGAATTTAACAAAAATAGTTACGTTGCAAGTATAGTTCTAAACCAACAATGGATCCTCAAATCAAATTTTAATATGGTTGTCACAAAGTTCAACCCCAATAAAGTAAAATGAAGTATTCAAACCTCGTGTCATCTCACAAGGAATGGGCAAACATGTGCATCAATATTGGTTAGAATTCCGGGGTTGGGAGTCATAAACAAGAATTTAAACTACTAAACTTAACATGCAAGGAATCTTAAAGTGCAAGAAACTAAATCAAATAACTAAGGTATGAGCAAATTCAAGCTAATAAGAGAACATATAAATCTACTTCTATTCTAGCGCTAAGTAAACAATTAACTAACTATAACAAGAATTAAGCAATTGGAATTTTTGGGTTTCAAATATTAATAACAAAAGGAACTCTTGGCTAGGCATAGGAATTGGGATCACCATCCTTGTCTAATAACCATATCTTGACAATTATGAGGAACCAAGATCATTAAGTCTACCTCTATGCTTGAAGTATGTATAATGTCTACTTCCAAGCTTGAAGTACGTTAAATGGCTTGATCAATCTCAACTCATAAGTCCCAATCCAACTACTAATTGACGTAGTAGTAGATTAGTGTCAATGGGTATCAACTTGACCACTAGGGTTCTCAAATCACCAAATAAATTATACCCAATGACTCAAGTTTGCCCAATTCCCTTTGCCTAGGCCAAGAGTAAAGAAAACTACTCCATAATCAAAGGAAACATTTCATCAAACACATGGTATGCATTAACAAAAGACATATTCAAATTGCAAATAAATTGAAAATTATAAGTACTCACTAACAAATATCAATGGAAAACAACTCAAATAACACTATCAACCATGGAAACATCAATGCACTAATGGAAATTCAAAATACACATAGTTCATAAAATAAGAAGAAAAGGGAAAATAACAAGAAAACGTGAATTCAACACAAGATCTAAACAAAATCATAACTAGAAAACTCAAATTAAGTAATTGAAACTAGAAATTAACAAAACCCAATTCAGAATTTCAAGAAAGGAGACTCAAAACAAACTAGATCTAGAGAGAAGTAAGAGTTTCTCTCTCTAGAACACAAGTACCAAAAATAGCTAAAATTGTGTGTATAGTGTG
This sequence comes from Arachis duranensis, assembly GCF_000817695.3. Taxonomy (NCBI): domain Eukaryota; kingdom Viridiplantae; phylum Streptophyta; class Magnoliopsida; order Fabales; family Fabaceae; genus Arachis; species Arachis duranensis. The sequence continues at coordinate 62,618,027 of NC_029775.3, read as the reverse complement.
TATCATTGATTCCCCACCTTCTCCCTTCAATTCCTGGGTATTTTCCATGCAGAATCAAGATGGATTTGGACCTGGAGCTCCCCAGAAATTGCCAGTCACGATTTCATTAATGAAGTCACGTGCTGGGCATCACGCGTGCGCGTCAGCTACGCGTGGGCATCATCTGAGTTTTGCAAGCCACGCGTACGTGTCAGCCACGCGTACACGTCAGTCTCCCCTAAAATTCAACAACCGCCAATCCCTTGGTCACTTAATTCTAATTAGAGGGTGATGTTCAATTCTAGTTTATATGCCACAAAAACCCTAATTACCCAAATATAAGAGGATTATATGTCACGTATCTGTTGAAATGTCATCATATCATGTTTTTCTATACTTTTCATACAAGAAATTGATAATTAGTGCTTAAATATTGCATTCTTTTGTGCTTAAATAGTATATTTCTTTGATCTTTTGATTTGATAAACTTTGTAGAAAATAAGAAGAAAAAGAAGCAAAAAAAGCACAAAATAAGCTAAAAAAGAGAAAAAAAGAATTTTGGGGCACACTTTGAAGTTTGAGCACGCTTTGGACATTAGGCCACGCTTTTTGAAAATAAAATGTGGCGCTCTTAAGCTTGGAAACAAGGCCAAAACAAGGATAGCGCTCACTTAGCGAGCACTTTGCTCACTCTAGTGAGCATTGTCGCGCATCAAAGCAAGGAAGGCAAGGGAAGGCAAGACTGGCGCTCAAAGAAGTGAGCACTGTGCTCACTTAGTGAGCATTTTCGGGCATTTCTTTAAGCCTTGTGACAGCATGACCATGCCTTCTTCAAAGGACCATAACTTGAGCTACAGATGTCCAATGGATGCACTTCTAGTTGCGTTAGAAAGCTGACATTCAGAGCTTTCCAACGATATATAACAATTTATATTTGGCACAAAATTGAAGCACAAGTGATAGGCATCTTTAAGGCCCCAAAAGCACTCACCAAGGAACCAAACATGCAAAAAGGGATTCACCAAGGCTCGAAGGGGGAGGCACGCATCAAGCCAAGGAGTAGCGCTCAAATATTGAGCACAGCACTCACTTAGTGAGCACTAGGGAGCGCTACACTAAAAATGGCATGCTTGGCCAACGGGAAGTGAGCACAATGCTCACTAACTAAGCGGAGCACTCCCCTGGGAGCTAACCCATGCCTCCAACTAAATTGAACCAAGCCACTCCTGAATCATTCATTCAAGGCCGATTTTGAAAAGCCCATTGACACATCAAAGCAAGCAAAACTTATGGACATCACTCAAAGGCACAAGAAACAATTAGATTAGGAATTTCATTTTAATTGTAATTTGTTTTCAATTTCATTTTCATTTTTCATTCTTGTAAAAAGCCTATAAAAAGGCATCAGTTTCATTTCATTAAAAAAGGCTGGATCTGCTAGAGAGTAATAGGAATAGGATTAGAGTAGGAAACTCTCTTTGATACACTTTTATCTTTCTGCATTTTTTACATTTCAGGTATTGAATTCAATTTGGCTTATGCAAATTTTAATTTCCTTCTCTGCTACAATTTCCTTTTCTGCTACAATTTCCTTTTCTACAATTCACTTTCTGCAACTGTACATTTGAAATTTGTTGTGATCTGAATTTAATTCTCCTGTAATTTAATTTTTCTGCAATTGTTCTGAGCTTTGATTTACTGCTTTCATTTAATTTTCCATCATCCAGCCCCTTTACAATTACTGCAATCTACATTTCTTGTTCTTCAAACCTCTCTCAATTTACTTCCTGCAAGTTAGATCTCCTGCAATTTACTTTTCTTGCTCTTTAAGCTTTTGTCCACTTTACTTTCTGCAATTTACAATTCATTGCAATTTACTTTCTGCCAGTTCAATTTCATCCAATTTACCAATGTTAGCTTGACTAAACTAATCACCCACTAAAGTTGCTTGATCCATCAATCCCTATGGAATCAACCTCACTCTAAGTGAGTTATTACTACTTGATGCGACCCAATACACTTGCCGGTGAGTTTTGTATGGAAATATAATTTTCCCTCATCACGTTTTTGTGGCCGTTACCGGGGATTGATTTAGATCGACAATGATTAAGTGGGTGAGAAGTCTAGATTAAGCATTTTCTTTGTTTTTGTTTTCTGTTTTAAGTTGATAGCAAGGTGTTTGTGTTTTTGCCTAACTAAGCAAATCTCATCTGAGACATGAATTTCAATTTTCATTGGTGTTGTGTTTTATAAAATTCAAATGGAGTTCAACTCATCTTATGATCAAAAAAATTTTATGGGATATTACCCACCATCACTGATGAGCGGATAATTTATACGCTTTTTGGCATTGTTTTCATATAGATTTTAGTATGTTTTAATTACTTTTTAGTATATTTTTATTATTTTTTGAGAAAAATTCATATTTCTGGACTTTACTATGAGTTTATGTGTTTTTCTATGATTTCAGGTATTTTCTGGCTGAAATTGAGGGATCTGAGCAAATATCTGATTCAGAGGCTGAAAAAGGACTGCTGATGCTGTTGGATTCTGACCTCCCTGCACTCGAAATTGAGTTTTTGGAGCTACAGAAACCTGAATGGCGTGCTCTCAATTGCGTTGGAAAGTAGACATCCAGGGCTTTCCAGAAAAATATAATAGTTCATACTTTGCCCGAGTTTAGATGACACAAACTGGTGTTCAACGCCAGCTTTTTGCCCTATTCTGACGTTAAACGCCAGAAACAAGTTGCAAGCTAGAGTCAAACGCCAGAGACAAGTCATCCACCTTGGCAAGGTTAGCCTTTCCTCATCTCATTTGTCACCTATGCAATTCGGCTGGGATTGACATAGAAGGAGACATCCTCATTGAAGAGGACAAGCCCATCACTAAGAAAATGATGGAGCAAACAAGAGAGCCCACTCATGGACCTCAACAAGAGCATGAAGAAATTCCTTATGAAATCCCTAAGATGCCTCAAGGGATGCATTTTCCTCCACACAACTATTGGGAGCACCTCAACACCTCTTTGGAAGGCTTAAGTTACAACATGGACCAACTAAGGATGGAGTACCAAGAGAACTCCATCATTCTCCATGAGATTAGAGAAGATCAAAGAGCTATGAGAGAGGAGAAACAAAGGCAAGGAAGAGACATAGAGGAGCTCAAGAGCACCATTGGTTCTTCAAGAGGAAGACGCCACCCTCACTAAGGTGGACTTATTCCTTAATCTCCTTGTCTATTTATTTTTCTATTTTCGGTTTTGAGCTTTATGTTTGGCTATGTTTTGTGTCTTTATTACATGATCATTAGTGTCTAGTGTCTATGTCTTAAAGCTATGAATAATTCCATGAATCATTCACCTCTGTTAAATGAAAAATGTGCCTAATTACAAAAGAACAAGAAGTACTTGGATTTCAAATTTTATCTTGAAATTAGTTTAATTATTTTGATGTGATGGCAATACTTTTTGTTTTCTGAATGAATGCTTGAACAGTGCATATTTTTTATAGTGAAGTTTATGAATGTTAAAATTGTTGGCTCTTGAAAGAATGATGAATAAAGAGAAATGTTATTGATAATCTGAAAAATTATGAAATTGATTCTTGAAGCAAGAAAAAGAAGTGAAAAGGAAAAATCTTGTGAAAAAAAATGGCGTCAATAAAAGAAAAAAAAGAGAAAGAAAAAGAAAAAAAACAAGCAAAAAAAGCTAATAGCCCTTTAAACCAAAAGTCAATGGTAAAAAGGATCCAAGGCTTTGAGCATTAATGGATAGGAGGGCCCAAGGAAATAAAATCCAGGCCTAAGCGGCTAAATCAAGTTATCCCTAACCATGTGCTTGTGTCATGAAGGTCCAAGTGAAAAGCTTGAGACTAAGTGGTTAAAGTCGTGATCCAAAGCAAAAAGAGTGCGCTTAAGAACTCTGGACACCTCTAACTGGAGACTTTAGCAAAGCTGAGTCACAATCTGAAAAGGTTCACCCAGTTATGTGTCTGTGGCATTTATGTATCCAGTGGTAATACTGGAAAACAAAATGCTTAGGGCCACAGCCAAGACTCATAAAGTAGCTGTGTTCAAGAATCAACATATTGAACTAGGAGAATCAATAACACTACCTAAAATTTTGAGTTCCTATAGATGCCAATCATTCTGAATTTCAAAGGATAAAGTGAGATGCCAAAACTATTCAGAAGCAAAAAGCTACTAGCCCCGCTCATCTAATTGGGACTAAGTTTCATTGATATTGTAAGATTCATTGTATGTTCTCCTCTTTTTATCCTATTTGATTTTCAGTTGCTTGGGGATAAGCAACAATTTAAGTTTGATGTGGCGATGAGCGGATAATTTATACGCTTTTTGGCATTGTTTTCATATAGTTTTTAGTATGTTTTAATTACTTTTTAGTATATTTTTATTAGTTTTTAAGCAAAATTCACATTTCTAGACTTTACTATGAGTTTATGTGTTTTTCTATGATTTCAGGTATTTTCTGGCTGAAATTGAGGGATCTGAGCAAATATCTGATTCAGAGGCTGAAAAAGGACTGCTGATGCTGTTGGATTCTGACCTCCCTGCACTCGAAATGGATTTTTTGGAGATACAGAAATCTCAAATGGCGCGCTCTCAATTGCGTTGGAAAGAAGACATCCAGGGCTTTCCAGCAATATATAATAGTTTATACTTTGCCCGAGTTTAGATGACGCAATCTGGCATTCAACGCTAGCTTGCTGTCCTATTCTGGCGTTAAACGCCAGAAACAAGTTTCAAGCTAGAGTCAAATGCCAGAAACAAGTTACAAACTGGCGTTTAACTCTACAGAAGGCCTCTACACGTGAAAGCTTCAATGCTCAGCCCAAGCACAGACCAAGTGGGCCCGAAAGTGCATTTCTGCATCATTTAATTAATTCTGTAACCCTAGTAACTAGTTTAGTATAAATAGAACTTTTTACTATCGTATTAGACATCTGGGGATGACCTTTTGGAATATCTTTGATCATTGTTTGTCCTTAGACATTGGGGGCTGGCCTCACGGCCATGCCTACCTTATTTTCACTTATGTATTTTCAACGGTGGAGTTTCTACACATCATAGATTAAGGTTTGGAGCTCTGCTGTTCCTCGAGTATTAATGCAAAGTATTATTGTTCTTCTATTCAATTCATGCTTATTCTTATTCTAAGATATTCATTCGCACACAAGAACATGATGAATGTGATGATTATGTGACACTCATCACCATTCTCTCTCATGAACGCGTGATTGACAACTACTTCCGTTCTACATGAAAACAAGCTTGAATGTATATCTCTTGGGTTTCTAATCAACGATTCACATCGACTCCCCTTTGACAATGGGGCATCTGAATTTGAGATTAGAATCTTCATGGTATAGGCTAGAATCCATTGGCAGCATTCTTGAGATCCGGAAAGTCTAAACCTTGTCTGTGGTATTCCGAGTAGGATCTGGGATAGGATGACTGTGACGAGCTTCAAACTCGCGACTATAGGGCCTAGTGACAGACACAAAAGGATAGTAAATCCTATTCCTACACGATCGAGAACCAACAGCTGATTAGCCATATGATATCTATGCATGGTATTTTTCATCCGAGACAAGAAATTCGACAGTTGATTAGCCGTACAGAAATCGTAGAGGACCATGTTCACTGAGAGGACGGGAAGTAGCCATTGACAACGGTGACACCCAACATACAGCTTGCCATAAAAAGGAGTATGAAGGATTGGATGAAGGCAGTATGAAAGCAGAGATTCAGAAGGAACAACGCATCTCCATACGCTTATCTGAAATTCCCACCAATGAATTACATAAGTATCTCTATCTTTATTTTATGTTTATTTATCTTTTAACTATCAAAACTCCATAACCATTTGAATCCGCCTGACTGAGATTTACAAGATGACCATAGCTTGCTTCAAGCCGACAATCTCCGTGGGATCGACCCTTACTCACGTAAGTTTTATTACTTGGACGACCCAGTGCACTTGCTGGTTAGTTGTGCGATGTTGTGAAAAAGAGTTGAGATTACAATTGTGCGTACTAAGTTGTTGGCACCATTGAGATTACAATTTCGTGCACCAATCACCAATTTCTAACGATGGCTGGGAAGATCACCAACAAATTACATATCCTGAGCACTCCAATATATGGAGATATGTCTCAGAACCACAAAGAGAATCGTATGGGATACTTCCCACCACCACAAAATGATTCAAGTCATTATTCTAATGGTGGCTGGGAGTATCACCAAGAAATGATAGATGATGAAGCAATTCACATAAGATATGATCCAAAACCACAAGATGATTTATGTCATCATCCTCATGGTAGCTGGGCGTATCTACAAGAGTATGAACAATCAAGTGAAATGAACTATTTCCCAGAGCCACAAAGTAACTCATATTGCTATGATACTAACATAAATTGTGGCTGTGAAGGGAATTCCAATGTTTCATCTTCTGTTCATCAAGGAACATCATCATTTGATTGTGCTGTCAATACATACATGGAAAATTGTCCCCCAAGGCAACAAGGTGATCCATACGGTGATGAATTCCACAATTCTTCAAGTTGTGCTTGGGAGAATCAAAATCAGAAAGCATTTGACAATTCATATTCCGCTTATCAAGAGCTATCATCACTTGAGCAAACCTTCAATTCATTCATGGAATGCTGTCAAACCTCACCTCCCAGTTTTTCATCTGAAAATTCTTCATCACTTAACTATCCCTTGACACAAAATCTCTTCCAAAACTCACAGTCCACACAAACTTCCATGAACCAAAGCCTCTTAAGGCTTGAAACCATGCTTGAAAGATATGAAAGGGAAGCACAGAGATCCTGGAATGACCAAGAGAACTCCTTCAAAAACATGGAAGTGCTAGTAAACCAAATGTTAAGTGCAAGGGAGGAAGTGGAAGAACAAGAAAGTGAGGAAGACAATCAAGGAGATCCAAACTCAAGTGAAGCAGAAAGTTGCATAGAAGAAGGGCTCATGGAACCACCAATTCAAAAGGCTCTGGATGAAGATAAAACTCCAATAATCACACAGCAACCGAGTCTTGAATCCAAAGAAGTGAAGGCAACTAACGAGAGCACCAATCCTACCCTTGATCCAGCAAGCAAGCTTAATCAAGCCATTAACAAAAAGAAGCTTGCTGAGGAAAGACCAAGACATGGGACACTAGTTGGTTCATCTCCCCCCTTGAGGTCATTCCTCTTAACAAACTGGAAGAAGAAGAAGAAAGTGAAAAACATGTCAAGCTAATGACACTAAAAGAGTGCTTGTTGGGAGGCAACCCAACCTTAGCTAACATTTCATTCCTCTGCTTTGTTTTCTCTGTCTGTTTTGTTTAAAATCCAATAAATTGGCATATGATTACATTCTAAGTTTGGTGTTGCCCTGCAATAATTTGTTTTCAATCTTTCTGGATGATTGCACCAAATCAAAAATCAAAGTGTCACATTAAGATTCTAAGTTTGGTGTACCACTTATTTTTCTATACAATTCATTCAGCAACACTGGTGCACGAAATTGCAATCACACCCTTGCAATCTGCACAACTAACCAGCAAGTGCACTAGGTCATCCAAGTAATACCTTACGTGAGTAAGGGTCGATCCCAGGGAGATTGTTGGTATGAAGCAAGCTATGGTTATCTTATTAATCTTAGTCAGGATGCCAACAAGGTTCTTTGAATTTAATTGTAAAAAATGAAAGTGTTTGGAATAAGTAATTGTTACTCAATAATGGAGAATATGTTGGAGTTTTGGAGATGCTTTGTCCTCTAAATTTCAGCTTTTCTCTTGTCCTCCTCTTCACACACGCAAGGCTCCTTCCATGGCAAGCTGTATGTAGGGCGTCACCGTTGTCAATGGCTAATTCCCATCCTCTCAGTGAAAATGGTCCACATGCTCTGTCACAGCACGGCTAATCATTTGTTGGTTCTCGATCATGTCGGAATAGGATCCATTGATCCTTTTGCATCTATCACTGCGCCCAACAATCACGAGTTTGAAGCTCGTCACAGCCATTCAATCATTGAATCCTACTCGAAATACCATAGACAAGGTTTAGACTTTCCAGATTCTCATGAATTCCGCCATAAATTCTAGCTTATACCACGAAGATTCTGATTAAGAAATCTAAGAGATACTCATTCAATCTGATGTAGAACAGAGGTGGTTGTCAGGCACACGTTTATGGATTGAGGAAGGTGATGAGTGTCACGGATCATCACCTTCTTCATAGTGAAGCGCGAATGAACATCATAGATAGGAACAAGCATGTTTGAATGGAAAACAGAAATAATTGCATTAATTCATCAAGACGCTGCAGAGCTCCTCACCCCCAAGAATGGAGTTTAGAGACTCATGCCGTCAAAGAGTATAAAATTCAGATCTAAAAATGTCAAGAGATACAAAATAAGTCTCTAAAAGTTGTTTAAATACTAAACTAGTAACCTAGGTTTACAGAAAATGAGTAAACTAAAATGGATAGTGCAGAAATCCACTTCTGGGGCCCACTTGGTGTGTGCTGGGGCTGAGACTTAAGTTTCTCATGTGCCTGGGCTGTTTCTGAAGTTGAAAATCAGGTTGTAACCTGTTTCTGGCGTTGAACTCCCACTTGCAACCTGTTTCTGGCGCTGAACGCCAGACTGCAAGGCGTTTAACGCCAGTTTACGTCATCTATCTTCGCAAAAAGTATGGACTATTATATATTGCTGGAAAGCCCTGGATGTAGACTTTCCAACCCAATTGAGAGCGCGCCAATTGCACTTCTATGGCTCCAAAAAATCCATTCCGAGTGCAGGGAGGTCAGAATCCAACAGCATCAGCAGTCCTTTTTCAGCCTGAATCAGATTTTAACTCAGCTCCTTCAATTTCACCCAGAAAATACCTGAAATCACAGAAAAATACACAAACTCATAGTAAACTCCAGAAATATGAATTTTGCTCAAAAACTAATAAAAATATATTAAAAACTAACTATAACACACTAAAATCTACATGAAATTACCCCCAAAAAGCGTATAAAATATCCGCTCATCAAATACCACTTGTCTGCATAATCATAAGGCCCTTTGCAGTGTTATCTTTTTTTAGTTAGACAATTTTAGTTTTCTCTTTGTTTTAGTCATTTCCTTGTTTTTAATGCTTTCTTTTATTAACTATTTTTGTTAATACATCACCAAGAGATCCTTATTCATGATAGATTCTTGGCTTGGTAATTGTATTAACATATGATAGTTTCCTTTGTTTAGTTTTAGTTCAAATAAATGGACATGTGATTGCATTCTAAGTTTGGTGTTGCTATGCAACAAAATTTGCTTCCAATCTTTACTGGATACTTGCATCAATTCCAAGTGAAAGTGTCACACTAAGTTTGGTGTGCCACTCATTCTTTATGTAATGTATCAAGCACACCATCTTATTTTTGCAATCACAGTGTCTTTATTTCTCTGTGCCTTCATGGTTATCTTTGATTTTGCTTGCTTAAAACACATGTACTACTAACATTTCATTATTTAAGACACTCATGATCTATTTTAGCCCCATTACCACTGTTCTAAACTACTGCTTGAGGATGAGCAAGCATTCTGAAGTTGGTAGGGGAAGGAGAAGAATGGGAGAAAAATGACAACAAAAGAGAAGATGAATTATAAGGTTGTAAATGATGTGTGGAAAACGATCCAACACAAAACTCACCGGCAAGTGTACCAGGTCGCATCAAGTAATAATAACTCACAAGAGTGAGGTCGATCCCATAGGGATTGATGGATCAAGCAACTTTAGTGGGTGATTAGTTTAGTCAAGCTAACATTGAGTGAATTGTGTGAAGTTGATCAACAGAAAGTAAAATTACAGAAATCTTAAAGATGCAGAAAGTAAAGTTGCAAGTAACTTAAATAACAAGAAAGTAAAATAGCTACAACTTAAATTGCAAGAAAAGTAAATTGGCAAAATCTTAAATGACAAGAAATGTAAATTGCAGAAAATGTAAAGGGGGTTGGGTGCAGGGAATTTAAAATCCAACAAGAAAATGTAAAGAGCAATCAAGTAGAGAAGTAAAAGATGAAATAAGTGCAGCAGATTTAAACAGAAATGGAAAATTGCTTGAAGAAGCAACACAGAATGTAACTCAGCTTGATTTTGAAATTTAAAGAGACAAGATCTCAGGGAATCAATGAGACTATAAAACAAGTCTAGATCTCACTCCCTTCCTTGATCCAACCAAGAAACAGATTGAAGAAGAAATAAAGATGGAAGCCGTAAATGAGAATGCAGATTCAACTTTCAATTCTTAGAAATTATGCAGAAGATGAACAAAGATTGAAACAGAATTCCTCCAACCTCAATCCAAAATTTCAAAACAGAAATGAAAACTAAGAGAGAGAGCTCTCAAATCCTAATACTCCCTAGTGGAGCTAGCCTCCTTTCAAAGATGGAAATGATGTCTTATATAGGCTTTACAAAATGAAATTGAAATGAAAAGCAAATTAAATGAAAATCCTAATTCTAGCTTGTTCTTGTGCCTTTGAGTGATGATGTGGGCTTAGCTTGCTTTGGATTTGAGGAGAAATGGGTTTGCTTGGCCTTGATTCAATTTGGAGAGGAATTGAATTTAAATGAGATTTTGGTTGAATTTTGGCCCATGATGCTCCCAGGAGGCTGCCCTGCCCTTGTGGAGGGCAGGGCAATGTTGCCTTGGTGTGTCTTGTGCGCACACCACGTTCCTTGACCGTGCCATGATGCGCTTGTGTGCGCCAAGCCTAAGCCTTTACTTCCTTGAAGGTCTTGTGTTCGAAACTTGGTGGAGGAAGTTGTTGCAATTTTTCCTTGAATTTTCCTGAATAGAACATGACATTGCCCTCCAAGAGGGCATTCTGCTCTCCTTGAGGGCAGACTTCCTTGGTTTCCTTGTGTCTCCCTCTTCGAGCCTTAGTGGAAGCATTTTGGTTTATTTTCGCTTGTTTTTGGCCCTTAAAGATGCTTTCCGTTTCTGCCTCAATTTTACACCAAATATGGATTTCTATATATCGTTGGAAAGCTATGAATGTCAGCTTTCCAACGCAACTGGAAGCACATCAATCGAACGTCTGTAGCTCAAGTTATAGCCCTTTGAAGTAGGCATGGTCATGCTGTGAGCGCCCAGATTTTAACTTAGCGAAAATTTACTTTATCCTCACTTTGCTTCATCATGATTCTGCCCTGCCCTTGGCAAGGGCAGGGCAGTGTGCGTGCTGGTTGTTTTCTTCTTTAATTTGGTCATGGGCCACGCTTTTAAAAGCGTGGCCTAAGGCTCCAAAGTGTGCTCCAACTTCAAAGTGTGTCCCAAAGCTCTTTTTTTCTCCTTTTTTTGTGCTTCTTTGCTTCTTTTTCTTCTTATTTCCTACAAGATTTATAAAATTAAAAGATCAAGGAAATGTACCAATTAAGTATAAAAGCATTCAATATTTAAGCACAAATCATCAATTTCTTGTATGAAAAAGCATAGAAAAATAGGTATATGATGACATGTCATCAGTAAAGTTCCTTTTTCTCTCATTTGTTTTCAGCACTTTAAATTGCATGATTGTCTTTATCCTCTCTGTATGCATGTGTGATATGAATAAGCATAGACTGAATTTTGATTTGCAACATGTTGCTGTGACATTATGACTACCAACTTGAGTTTTGTGAATTCAAAAGCAATAAAGCATCATGATCATAAACAAACAAGGAATTAAAGAAGAACTTAGCATGTGCATACAAGTATTGGAAGGCTAGCATGATTAATTGTTGCTCAATTGCATTAGATTTTATTTAATTGAAGTTTTCATCTGGGACATTTTGTGAAATCTTTTGAAATCATGAAAACCTTGAAGAAGCAATTACAAATTAAAGCAAGAAAAGAAAAAGGAAAAGAATGAGGAAGATGAAGGCTCTGAGTACCAATGATAATTTCATTGTTAAGTACTTGTGGTGTTTATGTATCAAGCAAAAAGTTTGAAAACAAAACACTTAGAGTCAAGGTTAGGCTCAAGTGCAAATGCACTCCCTCAAAGCTCAAGGCTATGAGCATCAATGATTAGAGAGTTGAGAAAAGAAACAAATGAGCTTAAAGAAGTCCTCTAATTAAATGCTTGTGGTGCTTATGTATCAAGTGGTAATACTTGAAGACAAAGCATTTAGAAGTCATAGCTTTGTTATCAACTCATGGGGTAAAAGACCCAAAAGGAGAAGGTAATAAGAAAATAAAAAGCTTGTTTCATAAAATGAGCTAGATAGAAGCATCAATCATTTACATTTCTTTTGTGATTGTAGCTTGCATAAGAAAACTATCTAACCATGAACATTGAGTTGCTATTCTCCTTACCTTCGATTGTCAATCCTTATTGCATGATTCTTTTCTTGCTTGGGGACAAGCAAGGTTTAAGTTTGGTGTTATGATGACATGTCATCATATCATTTTTTTCTATGCTTTTTCATACAAGAAATTGATAATCCATGCTTAAATATTGCATTCTTTTGTGCTTAAATGGTATATTTCTTTGATCTTTTGATTTGATAAACTTTGTAGAAAATAAGAAGAAAAAGAAGCAAAAAAAAGCACAAAATAAGCTAAAAAAGAGAAAACAAGAATTTTGGGGCACACTTTGAAGTTTGAGCACGCTTTGGACATTAGGCCACGATTTAAAAAGCGTGGCCCATGAAAATAAAACGTGGCGCTCTTGAGCTTGGAAACAAGGCCAAAACAAGGATAGCGCTCACTAAGTGAGCACTATGCTCACTCTAGTGAGCATTGTCGTGCATCAAAGCAAGGAAGGCAAGGGAAGGCAAGACTGGCGCTCAAAGAAGTGAGCATTGTGCTCACTTAGTGAGCATTTTCGGGCTTTTCTTTAAGCCTTGTGACAGCATGACCATGCCTTCTTCAAAGGGTCATAACCTGAGCTATAGATGTCCAATTGATGTGATTCCAGTTGCGTTGGAAAGCTGACATTCAAAGCTTTCTAATGATATATAACAATCTATATTTGGCACAAAATTGAAGCACAAGTGATATGCATCTTTAAGGCCCCAAAACCACTCACCAAGGCACCAAACATGCAAAAAGGGATTCACCAAGGCTCAAAGGGGGAGGCGCGCATCAAACCAAGGAGTAGCACTCAAATATTGAGCACAACGCTCACTTAGTGAGCGCTAGTGAGTGCTACACTAAAAAAGGGCATGCTTGGCCAAGGGGAAGTGAGCGCAATGCTCACTAACTGAGCGGAGAACTCCCTTGGGAGCTAACCCATGCCTCCAACTCAATTGAACCAAGCCACTCCTGAACCATTCATTAAAGGCCAATTTTGAAAAGCCCATTGACACATCAAAGCAAGCAAAACTCATGGACATCACTCAAAGGCACAAGAAACAATTAGATTAGGAATTTCATTTTAATTATAATTTGTTTTCACTTTCTTTTTCATTTTTTATTTTTGTAAAAAGCCTGTAAAAAGGCATCAGTTTCATTTCATTAAAAAAAGGCTGGCTCTACTAGAGAGCAATAGGAGTAGGAAATAGAATGAGAGGAATTCAACCACCTCAGTTATGCTGGTGGCCATCTTATTTCTCTGGTTGTGCTCCTCCATGAAGACATTCATCTCCCCATGGTGCCACTAATGATAAGCTAAAAAGAGAGCACACTTTACAACACCAAACTTAAAAGTTTACTTGTCCCCAAGGAAAGAAAAACTCCAAGGTGTCAAAAATTCCTTTTAATTGCTCGTGCTCCTGTTCTAATCACTCTGAATGACCAAAACACATGTAAAACATGAAAAATTCTAAAAAAATTGAGATAAAGTAATTTAAAACCAGAACTAAAATAACTATAATGCTAAAATCAAAAGAACTATAAAATTAAAACAAAAGTAACTGGAAAACAAGGATACTAGTAGTTGGGTTGCCTCCCAACAAGCACTTCTTTAATGTCACTAGCTTGACACTTGATTATTGAATTTTCTTCCTCTTCTTCCAGTTGGTTAAAATAAATGTCTCCAAGGGGGAGGGGTGAAAATTAGTGCCCCCTGATATAAATTTCTCCTAACAAGATTTCTTTTATTGTGGTTAACTTAATTTGCCTTGCTTGTTGGGGTAGAGGTTGGATTGTTTTTTGCTGACCTTCTCTTTTTCATGGATATTTTCTTCTGTTTCTTGGTCAAAATCCCCTTTTCAGTGCTTTCTTTGGTTGCCTTCATTTCTTTGATTTCAAAATTTGGGTGTTGTGTGATGGTTGGAATGTACCCTTCATCAAGAATTTCTTGAATTGGTAGTTCAATTAACTCACCCTCTATGCCACTCTCTGCTTCATTAGGACGAAGGAAAGCATATTCAAGTGTTGGGGGAGAAGACTTCAATTCAAATGTGGGCAGTTCATTCAGATTTTTCTTCTCAGGAGCTTGCATACATAGAATTATAAGGACTTGTATGGCCTCTTCTGAAATTATTGGAATGTGCAAGCATGGAGTGTGCATGGCTTCCTCCTTTATTTGTGTATCATCCTCCTTTTTTTGTGCATCATCCTCCTTTGTTTTTGTATCTTCCTTTTCTTCCATGTGTGAGGGTGGAGAGTTCTCTAATTCACTGGAGTATGAACTCCTTTGATTGATTTTCTCACTTTCGTCCATAGGATCTTGCATTGTATCTCTTGGGAAGGAATTTGCTTGTTCCTCTTCCTGGGATTTGATAATCATCTCCACATATTTCTCTATATTTTTTACACTCATCTTCATATCATGTATGAATTCTTTCATGCGAAGCTCAAGAGCTGATGGTTCTTGAATAACGAGAGGAGGGTGGTTCTTGATATGCATAAGAAGGAGATGGTTCTTGATAAGAGTAAAAATAGGATGGTTCTTGGTATGGATAGGGAGATGGTAGCTCTTGATATGGGTAGAAAGATGATGGTTCTTGATATGTATAGAGAGGTGGTGGTTCTTGGTATGAATATGGAGATGGTAGTTCTTGATAGTTGGAACATGGAGCACTGAAGTTTCTTTGGTTTTGACTTTGCCAACCAAAATTTGAGTAGTTCCTCCATCCACAATAATAAGAATCACTCCTTGGGTGTGAGTAATAAGCCATGTGATCTCTCTCCATTATTTTTCCTTAGCACAAAGTACCAAACAGAATTAAACGCACCATGTGGTAAATAGGCAAGCAAAGAAGAAAGAACATAAAGGACAATAAAATAAAATATAAAGGAAAACAACAATAAATGAAAAATAAAATAAAGAAAATAAATAACTAATAAGCAAAAAGGAGTATAAAATTTAAACTCAATAAATAAAATAACTAGGAAGAATAAAACAACTAAGGAGACATCAAACTTAATTTCAGAAATTAAGAGAAAAAAATTTAAATAAAATAAATCAAAATATTTTATTTTTTAAATTTAAAGAAATAAGTTAAATGAAATTAAAGCAAAAATGTCTAATCTAAGAAATCAAACAACCAGTAGTTGTCAATCACAGGCAATCCCCAGTAACGGCGCCAAACACTTGGTGCAAAAATTATAACCCACAAACTAACCGGCAAGTGTATCGAGTTGTACCAAGTAGTGCCTCAAGTGAATGAGGGTATATCCCACGAGGATTGATGGATTAAGCAACAACGGTTAAGTGATTTACTTAGTTAGACAAATAGAAAAGAGTGTTGAGTGTTCAAATGCATCAAACACTAAATTCAGAAGATCAGAAAGCAAGCAGTAAATTGATAAGAATAATATATGGAGAAACAGTTAAGGCTTCAGAGATATCTATCTTCCGGATTGACTTTTCTTAGTAACTATTTTAATCATGCAAGATTTAATTCATGACAAACTATATGTGACTAAACCCTAATTCCTTAGACTTTTTTAGTCTTCCCTAAAATTCATCAACCACCGATTCCTTGGTCACTTAATTCCAATTAGAGGGTGAAGTTCAATTCTAGTTTATACGCCAAAAAAACCCTAATTACCCAAATATAAGAGGATTATATGTCACATATCCCGTTATGTCCAGATAATTAGAAATTTAGGAGAATATGTTTTCAAGCTGTTGTTCATGTAAAGAGCTTTTCTAAGTTATACAAGTACTCAATTAGAACCAAGGTCATACTTCCGCTCCACCCAGATTCATAAAATAAAGAACAAAAATAATTCTTGAATTATAAATTAGTACATGAATTAAAATAGAAAAGTAATAGTATCAATCCATACAATAGACAGAGCTCCTAACCTTAACAGTGGAGGTTTAGTTGCTCATGATTCAGGGAGAAAAACTAGGATTCAGTTAAATTGTAAATTGCAGAATGAGGTAGAAGAGAAGAGATGCCCGAAGGGATGATTCTTTTCCCTTTTATATCCAATCCTAATTAATGTAAAATATATTTCCAAAAACTAAATAATATCTTTTTCTAATTTATCAAAATAATAAAAGTTTAAATCAAAACTTAATAATTTATCCATGTAGGCCTTTGGACGAGATTGGGGACCACCAATTTCACTAGGGTTGGAGCCAAACTTGGAAGAATACAAGTTTGACGTGGACTAGGCAGAGGGTTCTTCCTTGGAATTGTTGGTTGTGCCGCCAAACTTGACAATGATCAAGTTTGGCGTGGACTGGTGCGCACATACTTTCCTTGGATCCTTTGAGTTAGCGCCGAACTAGAGTAAACTCAAGTTCGGCGTGGAGATGACAGCGTGTATTCTCCTTGGGGCTTCTTGGTGGCGCCAAACTTGAGCTTCCTCAAGTTTGGCGTGAAGTGATCTGTACGAAATGGAAAAAAAGGGGTATACTATTATATATCGTTGGAAAGCTCTGAAAGTTAGCTTTTAAATGCTTTTGAAATCACGTCAATTGGATCTTTGTAGCTCAAGTCATTTCTGTTTGAGTGCAAGGAGGTCGGGGTTGACAACATGATTCACTTTATTCCTTTTCTGCTACAAAACTCCGTCAAATCCATTCGAATGCTACCTGAAATAAACAGAAATTACAGACAACTCAAAGTAGCATTCATAGTGGCTAAAGGTAATTAAATCTTGATTAAACTCAACAATTTGAATGCAAATTTACTAGGAAAAGATAGCAAAGATGCTCACGCATCAAGGGATCCACCTGCAGAGCTATCCAATGAAATCTTGGATATTTTAGACAATACATCATAGAACACGGCTATGATTGACCACTCAGAGAGCATATCAGGAGGACATCTCCTTATCAATTGCTTGTATCTTTTCCAAGTTTCATAGAGGGATTCACCTTCTCTTTTTCTGAAGGTTTGAACTTCCACTCTAATCTTGCTCATCCTTTGAGGAGGAAAAAACTTAGCTAGAAAAGCATTAACAAGCTTTTCGCAAGAGTCAAGACTCTATCTTGGTTGGGCATTCAAACATAGCTTAGCTCTGCCTCTTAAAGCAAAGGAAAAGAGCATCAGCTTGTAGACTTCAGGATTAACGCCATTAGTCTTTACAGTATCACAGATCTGTAAGAATTCTGCTAAGAACTGATGTGGATCTTCCATTGGAAGTCCACAAAATTTGTAGTTCTGCTGCAGAAGAGAGACTAACTGAGGCTTAAGCTCAAAATTGTTAGATCTTCCATTGGCTTAAAATATTTTCTATTTTTTATTTTATTTATTTAATTAATTAATTTTCGAAAATTATTATTAACAATTTAAAAAGAATTGAAAATTAGTTAATGAATTTTCAAAAATAGAAGAGAGAGAAAAGGAAGAAGTTTTCGAAAATTAAGAGAGAGAAGAGTTAGTTAGGTAGTTTTGAAAAAGAAGAGAGAGAAAAGATTATATTATTTTCAAAAGTTAAGGAAGATAAGAGTTAGTTATGTGGTTTTGAAAAAGAAGAGAGAGAAGATAAGATATCAATTAAGTAAAGATTTAAAAAAATAAGATAGAAGATAAGATAAAAAGAGATTTGAAATTAAAATTTGAAACTAGATAAAGATAAGATTTTTTTAAAAGTTTTGAAAAAGATATGATTTTTTTTAATTTGAATTTTGAAAAAGATAAGATAAGATTTTTGAATTTTGAAAAAGATATGATAAGATTTGAAAAAGATATGATTTTTATTTTGGAAAAATTTTTAAAAACTTGATAACTAAGATATGATAAATTGACAAGATCAAATTTTAAAAATTGAAATCTGAATTTTTTTTCAAAAATTTCGAAAAGTATGTTAAAAAGATAAGAAAAGATATTTTTATTTTTGAAATTAATGATGAAAGGGAAAAACACAAAAAAAATACAAGACTTAAAACTTTTAGATCTAGTAGCCCTTTATGTTCGAAAATTTGGAAGGAAACACAAGGGGACACCAAACTTAAAAATTTTAAGACCAAAACACATACAAGACTCAAGAACACTTTGAAGAGTCACAAGAAAACAAAGAACAAAATTTAAAGACTCAAAAAACTCAAGAACATAACAAGAATAGCAAACTTAAAATTTTTAGAAAATCAACAAGAAATTTTTGAAAAATACAAAGAAAAATAACAAGAAAACACTAAACTTAAAGACTTGACACAAGATTTAAATAAAGAAAATATTTTTGAAAATTTTTTTGAAAGAAAGACTTGAAGAAAACGAAAACTTCAACAAGAACAAACACTAAAGACTCAAACTAAGAACAAAGATTAAACCAAGAAAATAAAAATATTTTTGAAAAGATTTTTGAATTTTTCAAAAAATTAAAGAGGAAGAAAAATAAAAGACTCAAATCAAAGTTATACTCTTGCAAAAATCAAAGACTCAACAAGAACAGAAATTGAACAAAGAAAAGAAAAATATTTTTGAAAAGGTTTTTAAATTTTTTTTCGAAAATTTTGAAGAAGAAAACAAAAATTAAAAGACTCAAACAAAAATAAAATTTACCTGATCTAGGGAGCAAGACAATCTGTCAGTTTGTCCAAACTCAACAATCCCCAACAACAGCACCAAAAACTTGTTAGCACGAAACCCCACACCTTCGTACTATTGTACCAGCAAGTGCACTGGGTCGTCCAAGTAATACCTGAGCGAGTCAGGGTCGATCCCACAGAGATTGTGGTTAGAAGCAACCTATGGTTATCTTGCAGGTCTTAGTCAGGAAGATCAGAAGGTTGTTGGATAAACTTTGAATGATTATATATCATATATAGAGTTGGAATAGAAATTAATAAAATGGTTTTAATTAAGGATAGGGTTGAGAGTTGGAGTTACCTTGCCTTTTTGAATTATCTCTGGTATTACTGTCTTTTCTCCTTGTGAATGATCTTCTTCTATGGCAAGCTATATATGATCAACGCCATGGGCCGTGGTCATTAATCTCCTCTGCTACAGATTGAACGCCATTGGCTGTGGTCATCCAATCTGGCGAAGGGTGAAGCGTTTAGCAAGTCATTCTCCTGGCGATCCTACTCAAAGTGCCACAGACAAGGTCGAATCTTCCAGATCAGAGAACCCTGCTTCTTTGGATTCTAGCCTAGACCACGGAGATTCTAATCTCCTCAGAAATTGGCTGAACTGGTGTTTCGAGAAGTCCCCAACGAAGTCGTGGATTAACTGTATTAGAGATGTATAAACATAACTGTTGGCTCATGCTTTCCAGTCACGTATTCACATGAACCCAAGTAGACCCGGGATTTGTCAGGCACGTTCGTCTTAATGTGATGAATAGAGCTAATTTGTCAGATCATCCTATTCACCACGATGATGATCGGATATACATCGTAGAAACAGATCAAACACGGATCGGAGAAGAATATTAATTCTTTTATTAATTTATAGGGCTCAATAGGGCTCCTCCCCTCAACCTAGGAGATTTAGAAACTCATACTGAAGTAAAAACACATTGTAAAACGAAAATAATGTCTAAAGTTCTCTAATGATTATGAAAAATACACTTTAAATACTAAACAGTTGACTAGTAAGGGTAAAACGGTCTATTAAGTGCTAAAGTCCACTTTTGAGGGCCACTTAGTGCTTTGATGAGATCCACGTGCTATGAGGTCACTTGGGCATAGAACGCCAGCTAGGGGGTCATCTTTGGGCATTTATACATTGGTCTCTGCTCTTTGGGCGTTGGACGCCTGTAAGGGGGCAGGTAAATGGCGTTAGACGCCAGCTTTTGGCCTTCTAATCCAAAGAAAAGTATGGACTATTATATATTTCTGGAAAGCTCTGGAAGTTAGATTTCCATAGCTGTTGAGAGCACACTATTTAGACTTCTGTGTTTTTCCATTAATCCTCATTGGAACGATAACCCAATCACCATGGTATTATTTAATACAACTCGGTGCACTTGCCGAATTTATCTGTATCATGGGCACTATATCCAAAGATTGTGGCGGGCGCTATATCCCAAGAGTGTGGAAGTGAGACAGAGAGACAATGTTCGGGTTAGCTACCGGATGTGTCGGGTCCCTGGAAAAGTAACCGACACATGAGCTTACAGCCAATAGGACAGACATTCATCATATGCATACTATATTTTTGTTTGGATTGATTACTTGCATTATGCCTAATTGTATAACATGCCTAAATGCTACTTGAGTTACTTGCTGTATATGCAACCTACTTGTGTTTTACTTGTCTGCATTTACTTGTATTTTCTTCTGGGATTGAGGAGGTTCGGTAAGCGGTGGTGATGGAATTGCATGGAGGATACGTTGGCGAAGGCTGTAGGATAGTGTTGATTGTTAGAGTAGAAATACCTTAAATTAGATAACCCTTTTATGGATTTTAAGATGTATCATATGCTTTAGGAAGTTCTAGAATTGTCTTTGGCTTTCCAAAATCTTATATCTTATCTATTGGGCACTATTACTATACTGAGAACCCCCGGTTTTCATACCATATATTATTGTTGTTTTTCAGATGTAGGTCACAACCCACCTCGGTGAGTTTTGCAGATGGTGATAGAGTGAAGAATGGCTCAAGCTTTTGTTTAATTTTTTATAGTATCTTTCTCTTTCGTATATTTTGTTGCCTTAGAGGCTTTTACTTTGGGAAACTTTGAGATATAGGATGTTAACCTTTTTTATATCAAAACTCTGTTGTATCTTTTGTTTAACTAGCCAGCCTAACTTCGCGGGCAGTGATTAGTTCCCTTTAGCTTTTATATATATGTATATCTTGTTTATCTATTATCTATTACCTTCTATATCTTGGAGCTTGTGCAAGGTCTTATGTATTTTGTTTTTATTCGTGCCAATGCGCTTTGGTTATCATGTGTGAATGCTTCACAATGTGTATCTCTGTTTTATACGTCTTTGATCTTCTATTCCTTTCATCGTCTTCTATTTTTATTATTTCTTGATTATATACTATTTTATGAGCTTTAGAACTGTCGTGATGCTTTATTGTCCTTAGTTTTTGGGTAAAGCTTAGGTTGATGGAGTGTTACACTAAGAATACAAAATTCTACTCTATAATTAAAAGAGGCATTTCATCAAACACTTGGAAGGCATATAATGAAAACATCATGAATTACTACAATTAATAAAATCTATGAATAATCAATGCAAGAATTCAATGATAACAACTCCAATAAGCAACAAGAAAACATAAAACATCAAATCCATTAAAGAAAAATTGTAAATTCAACAAGAGTTCATAAGATAAAAATGGCATAAACAAAAAAACTAACAAGAGAATTCTATCAAACAAACTTAATAGAATAATAAAAAGTAAAAAAAAACTAAATTAAAACAAGATTAGAAACTAAAATAAGAGATAATTAAACTGAAACCTTAAGAATTCTAGAGAGAAGTTAGAACTTCTCTCCCTAAAATTTTTACTAAACATAATAAAAACCTAAAACTATACAACTTGGTTGATCCATGCTTCAATGCTTCAGAAATGATTTGGATTGAGCTCAAAATGGGCTATAGAAATCGCGAATCACGTGCCATTTTAAGTGAGTCACGAAACTGGAATGATGCGTACCCACCTATGATGCGTACTCACATCAGGCATCCGTGTGACTCATGCTTATGCACAATCGGCAGATTTTCACAACTTCATTTCTTCATGAATTCTCCACTTTTGCATGCTTTTTTTCCCCTTTTCAAACCATTCTTGCCTCCTAAACCTTAAATCACTCAAACAAACATATCAATGCATCGAATGGAATAAAGGTGAATTAAATTTGATAATTTAAAGCATAAAAAAATTGTTTCTAACAATTAAGCACAATTAGGAGAATTTACAGAGATATGCATTTTCCATGAATAAATTCAAGATAAGTTCATAAATTCTAATCTTTTCAACCCAAAAATCATCGTAAAATATGGATTTATCAAACGACTACCAGGATCTTTAATGATTAGGCCTTTGTTTTTACTGTTCCATTTTATTTGATTTATTTGACTTTTAATTTATTTGAATATTTGATATTTAATATTATATAATTAGTTTCTATTATTTATAATTTGACTACTAATTGTGTGAACGAACGCTACATTTAATCTGAGAATGCTACATTTACCTGATGCTACGTGGAAGCACCAATTTTGGAGCCACTTCATCATAAGGCCAACAAGTCCACTCCAAGCACTTAAGGACTGAATTAGAAGGTGTATAAATAGGAGGAAATTTGATTTAAGATAGGGACTTGTTTTTTGAGGATCCTTTTATCTTTTTTTCAATTTTGATTTTAGTTTGCCTTCATCAGTTTTAGCTTTCCTTTAGTTCTTTCTTTGAGTTGAAGATCTGAGTTTATTTTCCCTTTTCTGTTCTTCATCTTCTTCTGGAATTTTTTTTATGCTTTGGTAGTAGAGAAATGATGAACTAAACACCAATTTCATTAGGGGGAGGAGCTCTATTGTAATGCCAATGAATCAATGAAATTCTTCTTCTTCTCAATTCAATTGTGTAGCTATTGGGTATCTTCTATTTGGATTGTGAGTTATTCACTCCAGAAGAGTGTAGGTGTGAGCCCCGGAAGGGGAATCACCTCATTAGAACCGAAGCTCTATCCTTCACTACTCTCTTGATCAATATTATTTGGGAGGAATTGAGATATTGAGAGTTAGTATGGCTAATAGATGAGAGAAATGTGCTCTAACTCTTCTCATGACAATTAGATCAAGGAATTGGCAAGATTGATTGTGATTAGAGAGATTGGATTGCCAAGGAATCGGGATCCAATCAATTTCAATCCGCCATAGATCTATGCATATGATTGAGGAAGGAGTTGAGACCCAATTGATTCATGAATGATTATAGTATCTCCAATCCCTGATGAATCATTTTCCCTGAATTTCTTTCACTTTGATTTCTCTGCACTTGCTGCAAATTAGATTTACTAGTTCTGTTTCGATTCTCAGTACTCAAATCCTTTTATTATTCATGCAATTTAAGTTTCCTTGCCATTTAATATCCATGCAATTTTAATTCCTGCATCTTAAGCTTCAATTATTTACTTTCCTTGCAATTTAAGATTCAGTTCTTCTACTTTCTTGCACTTTAAGTTTCAGTAATTTACCTTACTTGCCATTTGAGCTTCTGCTATTTTACCTCTAGTATTTAAATTCCTTGCAATTTACTTTCTGACAATCCAATTCATCAATATTAGCTTAACTAAATTCATCATATAACTAAAGTTTTTTAATCCAATCAATCCCTGTGGGATCGACCTCACTCTTGTGAGTTATTATTACTTGATGCGACCCGGTACACTTGTCGGTCAGTTGTGTGAAATCTTATTTTTCACCCATCAAATTTTTGGTGCCGTTGTCGGGGATTGATTTAGATTAACAATGATTAAGTAAGGTGATAATCTAGATTAAGCATTTTTCTTTGTTCTCTACTAAGCACATTGACTGTTTGAGTTTTTGATTCCATTAACCATAACCTCACTCTAGCACAGAGTGTCTTGCTCTTGTGTTTTTTTTTTGTTTGTGTTTGTATGCCAGGAGGAAGAAGAGGTCAATACACCTTATTTGATTCTGAGCCAGAGAGAACATTCTTGAGATTGAGATGAGAAGCAAGAGGGAAATGAGTTGTTGGAGAAGAATCAGAAGAAGAAGACCAAGAAATGGAGGGTGACATCCCTAATCCACCTGAGGATGTGACTAACAATAATGGCCAACCTCAGAGAAGAGTTTTAGCCTCCTATACTATCCCCAACCCAAGAAATTGTGGGAGCAGTATCTTAACCCCCAATGTCCATGCAAATAACTTCGAACTCAAGCCTCAATTGATTACCCTGGTCCAGAATAATTGTCAATATGGAGGAAATGCTGCTGAAGATCCAAACCAACACCTCTCTATGTTCTTAAGGATTTGTGATACTGTTAAAACTAATGGAGTCCACCCTGACATCTACAAGCTTTTGTTATTCCCATTTTCACGAGAGATAAAGCCACACACTGGTTAGAGACATTCCCAAAAGAAAGCATCACCAATTGGGATGATCTAGTCAGTAAATTCCTAGCCAAATTTTACCCCCTCAAAGAGTCATCAAATTTAAAACTGATGTGCAAACCTTCAGAAAGCAAGAAGGAGAGTCATTATATAAAGCTTGTGAGAGGTATAAAGCTTTGATTAGGAGATGTCTAGAAGGAATGTTCAGTGAATGGGTTGAGCTGCAAAATTTCTATGAGGGCTTGTCTCTAAGTTCAAGGAAAACCTTGGACTATTCTTCAAGAGGATCTTTACAAATGATGAAAACTGCTCAAGAGGCACATGATCTTATAGACATGGTGGCCAATAATGAGTACTTTTACTCTTCTGAAAGGCAAACAGCTCCAAAGAGAGGAGTATTTGAGCTTGATGGAGTTGATACCATATTGGCTCAAAACAAGATTATGCACCAACAACTCCAACAACAAATTAAAATGATGTTAAAAAGGATGGATGGGCTACAACTTGCAATAGTGAGCACCACAAATCAACCTCCAGTGGTGTGGGGACAACAAGAAGAGAGCTATAAGGAGCAACAGCCAAAACAAGTGCAATACATGCACAATCAAGGAGCTAGAACAAATGATTTCCATAGAGATACCTACAACTCATCTTGGAGAAACCACCCCAATTTAAGGTGGGGGAAGAACCAAAAATAGCAACCTTGGCAGAGAAACTCAAACCAAAACAATGCCAGAAACACAAACCATCAAACCCATCAAAACACTAACCAAAATTCATACAGGAAACCACAAAACAACCACCCTGCATCCAATTTCTATCCACCCAATAATCCCTCAGCTAACCAAAATAACTTTCACTTACCCTCAACATCCCACACTCAACCACAACCACCCCAAGAATCTCAAAGAATCTCCAATTTGGAGATAATAATGGAGAAAATGATCAAGCACAAATAACTAGCTAACAAGAACCATGAAGCTTCACTGAGAAATTTGGAGAGACAGATTGGTCAGTTGTCCAAGCAAACAGTGGCTGAAAGACTAACCAATGCACTACCAAGTGACACTATTTCCAACCCCAAAAAAGAGTGTAAAGCAATTCAACTTAGGAGTGGGAAGACACTGGAGAATGACATTGGCAGCAAGAAACAAGTAAAAGAGGACAAGCATGATCAAGAGACGTCCAATAAAAAGGAGGAAGAACCACAAACTTCAAAGAAGAGAGAGCAAGTAATGGAAGAGCATCCACAGTTGGAGAAGAAGGTGGTGAAGCCATACACACCTCCTTTTCCATACCCTCAAAGGTTCAAAAGAGAGCTTAAAGATCAATAATTTCCCAAGTTCCTAGAGGTTTTTAAGTAGTTGGAAATTAACATTCTCTTGCTGAAGCATTGGAGCAGATGCCTCTATATGCAAAATTCCTTAAGGAGCTCATCAACAAGAAGAGAAGCTGGAATGAAAAGGAAACAGTGATCGTGACCGAAGAGTGCAGTGTAGTGATTCAGAAAGGCCTGCCCCTAAAACTTAAAGATCCTGGAAGTTTCTTTCTATCATGCACCGTTGGTAACATGCCCATTGGTAAGGCCTTATGTGATTTAGGCTCAAGTATCAATTTGATGCCACTTTCCATGATGAGAAGGCTATCTATTATAGAGGTAAAGCCTACGAAAATGTCCTTGTAACTAGCAGATAGATCACTTATCAAACCTAGTGGAGTGGTGGAGAATCTCCTAGTTAAGGTAGAAAAGTTCATATTTTCAGTAGACTTTGTGATCTTAGATTTAGATGAAGAAGGAAACGATTCCATCATATTGGGAAGACCTTTTCTAGCCACGGCAAGGGCCATCATAGATGTAGAAAAAGGAGAAATGATCTTGAGGGCACATGATGAACAAATAATCCTGAATATTTTTAAGGAGATGCAGCACCCTGCTCAAAAGAAAGGTTGCATGAGAATTGAGGAGGAGGATTTAAATTGGAAAGAAAAACCCAAAGAATCATTCACCAACTCACCCCGGGTGCAAAAGAAAGACATTGAAGAAGAACAAAAGAATCATGAAGATAAAGAAGCTGAGGAAAGATTGCAAAAAGAGTCTACACATTTGAAGAAGGCTCTTGATATAAAGCCTGATGATAAGAAGAATGAGTCACCAAAGAAAGGGAAAAGGAACAGGAAAAAGGATCCAAGAGGGTGGAGAAATAAGAAAATCCCAACTGAAGGGTTCTTAGAGGGAAACAAAGTGAAGCTAATCTACCAACAGTGGGATACGTCTCCACAATCTGTTGATTATTACACTGTAAGCAAAGTACTCTCATTGGAGCACATAGAGATTGTTCATCAAAGCACAGGAAGAAGGCTCACAGTGAGAGGAGACAAGTTGAGGCATTATGATCATCAACCACCTTAATAAGGAACCAATGTCAAGCTAGTGACAATAAAAGAGCGCTCCATGGGAGGCAGCCCATGATTTAATACTCTTGCTTTTATTTTAATAATTAATGGTTCTTCTAGCATTAGTTTGAGCTTTCATGGGTAGATTTAATGGCTGCAAACATCATCTTAAGGCATATGTTTGATTCTTAAGTTTGGTTTGCCTAACGGCACTCCAAAGTGGCTCTCCAAACATAATGATCATATAACCATCTTAGGACATGCACTCATTCATTTTATTGAAGCATATAGATAAACCTTAAGTTTGGTGTTCTACATGGGCTATGAGTTTCAAGAAAGTCACATTTGCTCTAAAAAGCTCAAGTTCTTGATGGGATAAACCATGTCTTGCATCAATTTAGTGAATTTATTTTGTTTAAATAGAAAATAAACTGTTCCCTAGGATGATTAAACTAACAGTGGCAAGAAGCAAATATTTCATATGAATTAATGAGAAACAAGTTTGGTGTCCACCAAAACTATGTTGGCTCACACTTAGCACGGTTAGTAGTCATGTACAGGGATCATGTGCTCAAGAATTTTTCCTTCTATTTTGTTATTAATTTTACTCACTTACGCCATTTCTTTAGAATTCACTTTTGTTGCTTTGTTCAAATGGATAGGTATAAAGAAGATTGAGGCAAAACCATGTCAGGTACGGTTGTCCCAAGGAGAAAAGATAGGTCACATGTGCATGGTTGGGAAGCACAAATCTGCAAGGTTCGGCACGTAGGAGACCGAACCATATACCCAATAAAGAGGTGGTCCTCGTCCTCATCCACCTCTACATACAAACCGTTCATTCCATGATCTTCATAAAGACGTGCTCGATCTTCATCCTTCATTGCAACATAACTGAACCACAAACCCATTGTTTTGTTGCAATAATTCATGTCCTTGCTATAAATTGGCCAACAACACCTCTTGAGGCCACATACCTTTGCCTTATTCATATAACCCTTCCATACAAGCTACAACAATCTTCTTCCAACCCAAAATATCACATGGTACCCATATTTCTCCATCCTTACCCCCTGAACTATACTCTAACCCAAAGTATCCTGTGTTACTCCTTCTCCATCCAAATGGCTTCTTCAAGTTCCAGAAGAAGGAAAGGAAAGCAACCAGTTGAAGCCGAACCACCCACTTTTGATAACAGGAGATTTAAATCTCAGTTTCATAAGCACCAATATCATGGTTGGGTGGTGGAAAAGAAAATAATCCCAGAGGTCAGATTTAGAATGGAAGAGGGTGAGTATCCCATGATGAGGGAAATCATTGAAAAAAGAATATGGGAACTCCTCTGTGAACCCCTCACAGACATAAGTGCAACTATGATAAGGGAGTTCTATGCAAATGCAGCAAGACAAAGCAAAACTGAACCCCCTTACAAAAGTTATGTAAGGGGAGTGGAAGTTTCAATCTAGCCACAATCATGCAGGTTCTGCAAATAAGAACAATACTTTTCAAAGAGCCCAACTTTGATGAGAGAACAAATGGTGAGAATGATCCTGATGAGCTCATAA
This sequence comes from Arachis duranensis, assembly GCF_000817695.3. Taxonomy (NCBI): domain Eukaryota; kingdom Viridiplantae; phylum Streptophyta; class Magnoliopsida; order Fabales; family Fabaceae; genus Arachis; species Arachis duranensis. The sequence goes on along the minus strand of NC_029775.3, from coordinate 62,589,704 downwards.
ATGATGTATGTCTGGAAGGAAAAGATTGGGTGAGAGATTCAAACGGGGAGCCATGTCACTTAAAAAGGATGGACATCTCACTTGAGGCCAAAGGTTGGTACGAAATAGTGAGGAAATGAATCATCCCCACTGGAAACCCCTCTGAAGTTACTCTAAAAAGGGCAATCATAGTACATTGCATACTTACAGGAGGAGAAATAAATGTCCCTCAACTAATTGCAGACGGCATCCAAGAGATGGCTGAAAGCAGCAGCAAGTCATCTAGACTTGGCTACCAAAGTACCATATTGCATTTGTGCAATAGAACAGGGGTGCTTTTTGAAGATGCAGACACAGATTGGGTACAGGATGGAAGGTCACTCACCAGGCAGAGAATAGAAGGTGCCACTCATGAGCAAAGTGAGGGAAGACCCTAGAGAAGAAGAAGGAGATCCCAGATGGAAGAAGGACAGGCTTCCAACACAATGGATTTAAGCCAACTCTAAGATGCTATCGAGAAATTGTCTCAGCAATATATAAAAGATCAGGAACACCAGCAGTACATGAAGGCGCAGGAGCAGCAACAAAACTGGCAGCTAAGAATGATGGAGCAACAAGAAAACTGGCAGCTAAAGATGATGGACCAGCAAAGGGAATTCCAAGCAAGATCTCTGGATTAACAAAAGGAACAATCTGTGCAATCCCAAGAATCATTGGACAAATCGTTCCAGCAACAAGCTGAGCAAGAGAAGTATATCCAAGATCTTTTTTGATGGAAGAATATATACCACACTGCTGGAGAAGCTAAGCACCCAGACAGGGTGGAGTTTGACATAGAAACTCAAGCCAAGCTGAATTACATAGGCAGCTGCATGCCAGTGCTGAATCAGGAAATTATACCATATCATATGTGTTCTGAAATAACAGAAACACAAAAAGAAAGAGCCAAAAGAAATGTAGCAAGAATGGAACAAAGGCTGAGAGATGCTGGACTCTGGGAGCTGACAAAGCAATGTGAGAAACAAAAAGAAGCAAGCAGGAAAAAGCAGGAGCCAAAGAAGAAGGAGAAGAAAGGAGAATCAAGCAAAGGGAAAGACCACAAAAATTAGAGGTGGTGGAGTTTCTTTCATAATCTTAGCAAATAAGGAAGATGCACATCTGAAAAATGATATGCCTTCCAAGTTTTCATGCTGTGCACATTTATGATTAAGCTTTCATGTTCTGTACTCCTGTGTTTGGTTGTCTTCTGATTTTAAATGTTCATTCAGTTTTGTTTCTCTAGTTTCTCTGTAATTCAATAACTGAGATGCTTGATCTTTCACAACACTACAATCTTGAAAAATTGCTTGCACTCAAGATTTCAAAAATGCATCAGAGAACTTTTCTTTGAAAAGAAGGATTAAGGAATCAAAAATTCATTTTGAGGCAAGCAAAAGATTAAGAGAAGTGGTGGTTCTAGTTGTATGATTGTGTATTGAGATTGCATGTTTATGAAAACTTGCATGGGAGCTCATAGGCAGGAAGTAGAGTTCAAAGAAATGTTATGGAGATTCTCAAACATTTATTGATCCAAGAAGTAGCAACAAAAGCAAATTAAAGAAATAGAAAAACAAAAGAACATGGCAAAAGGCTCTGAGCACCAATTACTAGGAAGAAAAAGAAAGAAATAAGGACTCAAAGAGTTACTATCCTAGTTAAATTCTTGTGGTAGAATTGTGTCAAAGAGAGAGGCTTAAGTAAATCCTAAGGGATGCTTCAACACCTAATACCTTAAAACCAACTGGTTTGAGAGTATTGATTGAAAGCTTATCTAAAGAGCCGCTTTGAGACATGACACTTAGAGTTAATGCCAAAACACAGAAACCATGAGCTGCTTCAAGGTGATTACCTATAGAGAGATCTCCATAATATCATTTGAATAAAAGTCATAAAATCTAAAACTTCTAAGATGTAGGGACTAGTAAGCACTGAAGCCTTTGCATGAGCATATAATTTAGAGTTCACCCCACTATCACTTAATCACTTCACTCACAGGACATTACAAGTTATTCTTCAATCCATTCCAATTAAAGAACCTCTGTGCATAATTCTTTTCTCGCTTGGGTACAAGCAAGGTTTTAAGTTTGGTGATGTGATGACAAGTCATCTTATGCTAGTTTTACTAGCTTTTATACTTGCTTTTATTAGGTTTATTACACTTTCTTGCACACTAAGTAAGTGATTAGAGTGGAATTTCATGTTCATCTTGGCTCAATCAAACATGGTTGATTTTATAAAAAATCATACGATTTATGCACAATTTAGTTGATTATTATGAATAATGCAAAATCTTGTGATTTTGGTGAGACTTTGATTACTTGTTTGGTTGATGACAGGTGCAAAGATGGAGAAAGAAAAACAAGTGCAGATGAACGCTGCATTCATTTGAAGAACACTACGTTCACACGTGACGCGCGCGCATACAAGACGCCTCCGCGTAGGTGAGAAATTTGAAAATCCACGCGTATGCGCACATGGCGCGCACGCATGGGTGAGGGATTAGCATTCACAAGCCACAAATGCAACGTTCACTTCGAATGAACGCCTACGATACTTTTAGAGTTGAGATTTGAAATTAGTCACCGGCGCGCATGCATGCATGACGCGCTCGCGTCGATGTGACAGAAGTGGTGGTTGGCACGAATGCGTACATGACGCTGGAATGCAGAATTGAAGTTTTACCATCCATGCGTACGCGCACAGGACGCGTACGCATGAGGAGCGTTCATGGCGTGAACGTAGCGTTCAATCAATGAACGCTACAAGGGACGCGCACGCATGCATGGTACGCGCAAGCATGGTTGAAGCAGAAGATCGCATCAACGCGCACGCATGCAGTACGCGCACGCGTCGATGGGGAAAACGCAAGGGACGCTCACGCACTAAGGATGCGCACGCGTCGGTGAACGAACGCTACGTTCACCTGATGCTGCATGGAAGCACCAATTTTGGACCCACTTCATCAGAAGGCCAACAAGCCCACTCCAAGCACTTAAGGACTGAATTAGAAGGTGTATAAATAGGAGGAAATTTGATTTAAGAGAGGGACTTTTTTTTGGGGGGATATTTTATCTTTTTTTCAATTTTCATTTTAGTTTGCCTTTATCATTTTTAGCTTTCCTTTAGTTCTTTCTTTGAGTTGGAGATCTGAGTTTATTTTCCCTTTTCTGTTCTTCATCTTCTTCTAGAATTTTCTTTTATGCTTTGGTAGTAGAACAATGATGAACTGAACCCCAATTTCATTAGGGAGAGGAGCACTATTGTAATTCCAATGAATCAATGAAATTCTTCTTCATCTCAATTCAATTGTGTAGCTATTTGGTATCTTCTATTTTGATTGTGAGTTATTCACTCCGGAAGGGGGTTTAACTAAATTGAGTGTAGGTGCGAGCCTCGAAAGGGGAATCACCTCATTAGAACCGAAGCTCTATCCTTCACTACTCTCTTGATCAACATTATTCGGGAGGAATTGAGATATTGAGATTAATGTGGCTAATGGATGAGAGAAATGTACTCTAACTCTTCTCATGACAATTAGATCAAGGAATTGGCAAGATTGATTGTAATTAAAGAGATTGGATTGCCATGGAATTGGGATCCAATCAATTTCAATCCGCCATAGATCTATGCATATGATTGAGGAAGGAGTTGAGACTCAATCGATTCATGAAGGATTATAGTATCTCCAATCCCTGATGAATTATTTTCCCTGAATTTCTTTCACTTTGATTTCTCTGCACTTGCTGCAAATTAGATTCACTAGTTCTGTTTCGATTCTCAGTACTCAAATCCTTTTATTATTCATGCAATTTAAGTTTCCTTGCCATTTAATATTCGTGCAATTTTAATTCCTGCATCTTAAGCTTCAATTATTTACTTTTCTTGCAATTTAAGATTCAGTTCTTCTACTTTCTTGCACTTTAAGTTTCAGCAATTTACCTTTCTTGCCATTTGAGCTTTTGCTATTTTACTTCCAGTATTTAAATTCCTTGTAATTTACTTTCTGAGAATCCAATTCATCAATATTAGCTTAACTAAATTCATCATCTAACTAAAGTTGTTTAATCCAATCAATTCCTGTGGGATCGACCTCACTCTTGTGAGTTATTATTACTTGATGCGCCTTGGTACACTTGTCGGTTAATTTGTGTGAAATCTAATTTTTCACCCATCACCTTCCTTATTTTTAATGTAAAAGTTTAAAAAATTGTTATTTATTTATTAAAATCAGCCATTAAAATTAATTATTATATATTTATATTTATGTATAAATACACATAAATATACGTGTTGTTTAACTTATTTTTAATATTATTTTATATTTTAACATATATTTTATATTAATGACTAATTTTAGTATATATCTAAAATAATTAAAAAATATAATTAAAAAGTTTTATATGAACCAATTATACATATTGATGTATTCATCCTAAACTTTTTTCATTCAAACATTAATCTTATTGATCTATTCAAAAACTAACGTATTAAATTTGATCTCTCATGGTTGTCCATATTAACATTGCATGTAATGATGAATTATGAATAATGCAATGGTTCTACATATTTAGGCCAGAGCCGGATAAAATA
>NC_029775.3:62579923-62585067 GCF_000817695.3 Arachis duranensis | reverse complement strand
TTATATATAAAAAATTAAAATTAGAGCCATTATTACCCCCTTTCCTACTATATAGTTCCGTCTAACATATTACTATTGCATCTAAAGATGAATTATGAATAATTTAACAAAAAAATATTATTATTATTAATGTAAAATTATTATACAACAATACTTTTAAAATAAATAGTTATGAAATGTATATTTGTTTTTAATTATTAGTTATCTTATGTACATCTAATTCGACGATATGCTTTTAGTTAAATTTTTTTATTATCTAAAGAAAAAATTAATTGTAACTAAATGTTAATATCCAACAGTGTGTAAATAATATGAATAACATGTTTTTAATATATTTATAAGAAAAATATTAGAGAGCCAATATTTGTAGTATAAAAAAATAAAAAATTAATTAATATTCATTCAAATACAAAATAGAAATGCAAAAGAAAAATATTGACCACCTGGCACCTGCATTTTTCAATTTATAAATGGTTGCCCCTCCTGTTGAATTTGATCGATGAATAAATGCTTATACTCATCATGCTGTAATTGAACCAAATCTTATTTGGAATAATTTCTAGTTATTTCTTTTTTACATATTTAAGTAATAAACCTTGTATATTTGCTTCTTTTTCTTTTGGTCAGGGTTCAAGGTCCGCAGAACAGATCGCTGTCACCCTTTGAATTTTTCCACGGTTGCTAAATAGTGAATAAGAATGAGGTTCACGCACGAGAGACGCGAGCATATTTGTTTATGTTTTTTTTGGACAGAGATAGAGCATCTTTGTTTATAAATATATAAAAGTAGCCTAATCGGAAAGCCTCCAAACTATATATTTATTTGAAAAATTCACTCCATGCGGACTGGGGATTTGTTTTAATAAATAAAATATTTATTTACTAAAATATATAATTTATATTTTTTTATCAAAATGCATTATATTTTTTATTTTCGTATCATGTTTATATATGCAGTGTGTAATGCTCTTATTTTGTTTATAGTATAAAATAAAATATGTATAATATTATTTCATTTACAGTATAAATAAGATAAAACTGGAAATAGTATATATATATGCATTTTGTCTATAGCGATTGTTTACAGTTTGTCACATCTATTTCTTCAACTTTTTTCTCACTTTTACCATTTTCTAATCAAATTTTGGAATTACTTCAAAATTATAGCACACAGCGATAATTATAATGTGGATATCAACCGACTGAACGTGATTTGGCACATTGTTTGGACAGCTAACTTTAAGATTGATGTTACTTTTCGTTTTATGTTTATGTTAAAGTATAGATGTATTGCTATAGTCAGGATACTTTTATACAATTAATATGTAGTATATGTTAGATGAATAAATATATTATTAAGAATGGTTTAAATGATAGAATATAATTTTAAACATAAATTAAAATAAATTTATTAATTAAATATTTAGTTAGCTTTGTTTTTCTTTAATCTAAGTTATTAAGCGTATGTTTTTTATTTTAGTTCTTAATTAGGGTTCTTAAAAATTTTTAGTAAATTTGAGTAACTAAAAAATGTTTCTGCTTCTATTTATTAAATATTTAAATAAATGATTTTGTTTTTTATTTTTTTATTATTTAAATTATGTTTTTAAGTTGATATTATACTTGTTAGTTATTTAAATAAATATTTTTACTTAATATAACTTATAAAAGAGATAGGAAATGAATGTTGTTATTAATTATTTAATTAAATAATTTTATTTAAATTAAATTATATAGATATTTATTAATTTAATTATTTGACTAAATATTTTTATTTTCTATATGTTTATTAATTTAATTATTAATTATTTAAATAAATATTTTTATTTAAATGAATTTATAATGTAAATGTTTGTAGTTATTTGTAAAAAAATTATTTATAATTTAAATTAGTTTGTTATGTATATGTTTTTTGGTAGAAATTTTTACTTTGAATTTTTTATAGCTTTATAGGTTTACAGATTCCTAATTCGGATTTATTTATTATTTATCAGATGCCTCGCTTACTTTTTCTCAGGAGAGTGAGTCACACACTCCCACCATCGGACGCCATTGTCCCCAAGGTAGGGAGGCTGGCTTCGGGAACGCTTTGCCTATCAGGGATTTCGTGTTCGACAACTCCCTGATCACGGTATTTGTGGAGCGTTGACGTCTATAGATCCACACTTTCCATCCATCGTAGGGTGAGTGCACTATCACACTGCAGGATGTCGCATACCACCTCGGGTTACGCACTAATAGAGTGTCTGTGGGTGGTTGCTTTCATGACTTCCATACAAGGTATGTGACTAAGGTTTAGGAGTTAGTTGAGCAGTTATTTGGTGCTAGACCTCCTCCAGTCCAGCAGTAGGGAACACAGAGGAAGGAGTCTTTCTCCCTAAAGCTGACTTGGCTTCGGGAGCGTGTTCGACAGATGCCCAATACTAACGATCTAGCCACTCTTCGACAGTATGCGAGGTGCTTTATACTGTTGATGATCGGGAGTTACTTGATGATTGATAAGTCTAATAATCAGGTCCATCTCTGGTGGCTCCCACTACTAGATGACTTTCAGAGGTGTCGTTCTATGTCTTAGGGATCTGCGGTACTAGCATGGACATACCATTTCCTATGCTCCGCAGTACATCACTCCACCACAGACATTGCAGGATGCACTCCTCTACTGGTATCTGGGATATACCAGAGATTCCCTAAATGGTGTCCACATGAGCGACAGGTTTACATGTACCTTATGGCTGTGAGTTAACTGTTCAGTTTGGTTTTACTATTCCTCATTTTCATAATTCAATATGATGTCCAATTAACTGAATCATGGTACTTCTTACAAATGTCCACAGGTTGATCGGCATGACATAGCACAGCAGGGACCAACACGAGCAGAGAGTCCTGTGATGGCGTCGGGAGTTGGATCAATTACTGTGGGATGAGGTAAGCTTGTTACCTTTTTCTGTGGTTTAACTTGCATAGATAACTCAATCTTTTTTAGCACTTGCTACTCATCATTATTTCACTACGTCCATTATAGTTCCTGCGGATGCCGTACGACGACCCTGCACTATAAGATATCTGTTCGCCATGGCTGAAGGAAGAGGTAGAGTGGGGGATATCGATGTCTGTTGTCCCCCCTAGTCTGCTTCAACATAGTTGAATTCTACCATGCCGACTAGGTGAAGCGCCAGTTCAATGGTGAGCAACCAGTGCTAGGGGACCCGGTCAACGTTGACAAGTTCCTGAGTGCCACATGATGGGGAGAGGATGTCTGGTAGCCTACCAAGCTTTATGAGTGGTATGATCGGTGGATGGCTCAATTTCAGGAGGGATACCAGATATCCATTCAAACGAGCTTAGACTATCGGCCGACGCGGGAGTACGGGGATTGGTATCAGTTGGCATGCTGATGCATTTGCATATTTGCTATATTAGCTAGTTAGTTTAAGTAGTTTTAGCTTAATTTCATTCACTTTCTTTGAAATAAACAAGCATTTGTGTGAGTTTTCTCTCCATGCATTCATGAACCAAGAACTAGGTGGAATTTGGCCATATTTGTGCAAAGAATTCAAGGAGTTGACAAATGAATTAGCATGAATGAATCTCTTGAAAATTGTTGCATAGAATGGCAAAACTTTGAAGCAAATTCTTTGGTTAATGATAGGTAATGAAGCAAGAAGGTCATGGAAGCAAGAATGATGCAAGCTGGGCAAGAAGTTGGCGTTGCCAACTTGGATACAAGGGGCGTTATTCTTGCCAACGCCAGGAAAATGAAGTTGGCGTTGCCAACTTGGATATAGTGTGAGTTGTTGAAGGCAACACCCACACACAAAGAGCTTAGCCCTGGAGGCAACCAAGGAGCAAAGTTGGCGTTGCCAACTCTAGAACCAAGTTGCCAACGCCACAACACAAGCAAGTTTGGCAGCCCTGGAAGCAAAGTTGGCGTTGCCAACTCTAGAACCAAGTTGCCAACGCCCACACAAGCAAGGAACTTGAGCCATGAAGGAGTGTCGAGGGCGTTGCCAACGCCAAGAACTATGGGCGTTGTTGAAGGCAACGCCACTCACACAAGCTTGGCCCTGGAGCAAGCTCAACCACGTTGCCAACTTGAGGAGGGCGTTGCCAACGCCACACAACCAAGCAACTTTGGCACCATGGGAAGCAAGCTCAACCACGTTGCCAACGCTAGATGGGCGTTGCCAACGCCAACTTACCAAAACAAGGAAGCCTGAACATGTCCACTTCAATGGAAGATATCTTGAGCTACAGAGATCCAAATTGAGTACTTCCAGTTGCGTTGGAAAGCTAACATTCAGAGCTTTCCAACCATATATAATAGTCCATGGTGGAGCACAAGATTGGAGCCAAACCAGAGTCATCATTAGGTCCTAAAAACAAGAACATGAAGTGAAATTCAAGAAAGCTAGAGATTGGCCTTGGGGTGTGGGTCGAGCACGTTGCCAACGTGCCACAAGGGAGGCGTGTTTTGCAACAACGCCAGCCCCAAGTCCTTGCCTTGGGAGAGTGATGCTCGAGCACGTTGCCAACTTGGGGTTGAGGGTGCGTTATTCACAACAACTTGGCAACAACTTGGCAGCTTGACCTTACCTTCTTTGAGGAACCATAACTTGAGCTAGGAAAGTCCAATTGAGGTGATTCCAGTGGCATTAGAAAATAGACATCAAGAGCTTTCCAATGATGTATAATAGTCCATATTGAAGCTGAAGGTTGACACTCAAATTCTGGGCTACATTTAGCATGAAAGTAAGGCCAAGAAGAGGAAAAGCAAGTTGTTGGCAACAACTTGGGCTAGCAACGCCCAAGTCTCATACTTCATGCCCAGGAAATTGTCCTGCACGTTGCCAACGTGCATTTGGCCTGGAGTTAGTGCCAATAACGCCCTCAATGGGCCAGAATTGGTGCCAACTTGCTCCACTTCCCCTATTCCTCACAAAGGCCAGAAACTTCATCAATTGAGCCAAGAATTCAACAAAGAGGAAGCCCATCTTGCTAACCCACTTGAAGATCTTTAGGACTAGTATAAATAGAGATTGAGTTTGTACTTTGAGGGGACTTTTTGACTTTTACACTTTACTCTACTTTTTACACTTAGTCATTTTCACACTTTTTAGCACTTGTATTTGAAAACTCTTTTG
>NC_029775.3:62576800-62577746 GCF_000817695.3 Arachis duranensis | reverse complement strand
AAAACTGCCGAGGAGGCCCAAGACCTCATTGAGATTGTGGCAAATAACCAATACTATTACTCATCAGAGAGGCAAAACAATCCGCCCCCAAAGAAAGGTGTAATGGAGCTTGAAGGTGTTGATGCTATCTTGGCACAAAACAAGTTAATGCACCAACAAATCCAACAACAAATGGAGATGATAACAAAGAGAATGGATGGTTTGCAACTTGCAGCAGTGAACGCAACAACTCAACCATTGCTTGAATGGAACCAAGGTGAAGGGACCACTGTTGAACAACCACAAGAACAAGTTCAATACATGCAGAATACTTCAAATTCTCAGGATGAATTTCATGGTGATACATACAACCCATCTTGGAAAAATCATCCCAATCTTAAGTGGGGTGAAAATCATTGGCAAAAGAATAGCAACCACAACCAAAACCGTCACACAAGCAACCAAAATCACCATGCCAACAACACTAACCAATATAGAAAATCACAAAACACATATCAACCACCCCATCATAACTCACAAACCCACCAAAATAACTTCTCTGCACCATCATCCAACTCACAAAATTACTACACTAATCCACCCAACAACTTCCAACAACAATCAACCCCCATCATACCCCCAATTGACCATCATGAAACTAGAATATCAAGTCTTGAAGCAACCTTGCAAGCACTTGCTCAAACCACTCAAGCCTTAGCTAAGGGACATAAGGAACATGAGGTCATCATGAAGAATATTGAGAGACAAGTGGGACAATTAGCCAAACAAGCTGAACGGCCAACCAGTGTTCTTCCAAGTGACACAATACCCAACCCAAGAGAAGAATGTAAGGCTCTGCAGCTAAGAAGTGGCAAAGTAGTTGGTGAAAGTTCAAATAAAGAAGCAACAAAACCCAAAGAGCAAGACACAGTGGAAGCACATGTGGAAAGGCAAGATGAAGAAAAGG
>NC_029775.3:62575937-62576638 GCF_000817695.3 Arachis duranensis | reverse complement strand
GGTTGTAGAGAATGTATTAGTAAAGGTGGACAAATTTTTCCTCCCAGTTGACTTTGTCATCCTAGACATAGAGGAAGATGACAACACTCCCATTATTCTAGGGAGGCCCTTTTTAGCTACTGCCAGGGCATTGATAGATGTCGAAAAAGGAGAATTAATGCTAAGGGTGCATGATGAGCATATAGTGTTCCATGTGTTCAAGAATTTGCAAGACTCTACCCAAGAGGAAGAGTGTATGAAGATTGATTCCATAGATCCAAACTTGAAAGAGGCACCCGATGAGGCACTTCCAAGCTCATGCTGGAAAGAAAATGAAGAAGTAGAGGTGCTGCAACAAGCTCAAAGAATAGAGGAGAAGCTGCAATCAAAGTCAGCATTTAAGATTCATAGCAAGGACCGTCCAAAAATTGAGACCCCAAAACCTGGACTATCTCCTGGAAAAGAAGAGAGTCCCAAGAAGAAAATGCCAAGAGGATGGAGAAACAAGAAAATCTCCACTGAAGACTTCTCACCAGAGGATAAAGTGATGCTAACTTACCAACCAATAGAGACATCTACACACTTTTCTGGATACTACACAGTGAACAAAATCCTCTCACTTGAACATGTGGAAATCATCAAGAATGATACTGGAAGGAAGCTCACGGTGAGAGGGGAAGGATTAAGGCACTATGATCATCATCCGCCCTAAAGAGGGACAA
>NC_029775.3:62557452-62572907 GCF_000817695.3 Arachis duranensis | reverse complement strand
GAAGGTTGACACTCAAATTCTGGGCTACATTTAGCATGAAAGTAGAGCCAAGAAGAGGAAGAGCAAGTTGTTTGCAACAACTTGGGCTAGCAACGCCCAAGTCTCATACTTCACTACCAGGAAAATGTCTTGCACGTTGCCAACGTGCATTTGGCCTGGAGTTAGTGCCAATAACGCCCTTAATGGGCCAGAATTGGTGCCAACTTGCTCTACTTCCCCTATTCCTCACAAAGGCCAGAAACTTCATCAATTGAGCCAAGAATTCAACAAAGAGGAAGCCCATCTTGCTAACCCACTTGAAGATCTTTAGGACTAGTATAAATAGAGATTGAGTTTGTACTTTTAGGGGATATTTTTTTTTTTACATTTTTACTCTACTTTTTACACTTAGTTATTTTTACACTTTTTAGCACTTGTATTTGAAAACTCTTTTGGTACTTCCGAGAGGAGACCCAGAGAGCTAATTTTGGTTCATCTGGGAACTTCTCTTCTTCATTTTCTTTAAGCTTTAAGCATTTTTCTTCTTCTTCATCATCTTTCTTTACATTTAGTTTAATTTTTGCTAATGGCATTTGTTGTTGAAATTGGAGCTATGATTCACTAAACCCCTTTCATTAGGGGGAGGAGCTCTGTTGGTTGGAATGAATTGGTGAACCATCTTCTCTTTCTCAATTTTAGTGGTTGATCTAAAGAGGGAACTCTTGTTCTTCAAAGATTCAACCACCATCGAGAGAGGGGTTAATCTATATGAATTATGTGGTGAATTTGATGAATGAGCCACATAATTCAGTTTAGAGTTCATCCTCTCATGATTTCCTCAATCAACATACCTTGGTTAGTATGTGAGATGTAACTCTCCTTGGTTGAGATTTTGGAAATTGTGTGGCTGGATTAAAATTGATCTTCATCTCTTCTCATGAACAATTAGATCACGAGAGTGGCAATTGGCTATGTTGAGAGAGATTGAATCACCAAGAGATTGGGATTCAATCACCCATTTGCCATGGATCTATACCCATGATTGAGAAGGATTTGACTAACATCAATTCATGAAAACTAACATCTCTAATCCCTAATGATCCTCTCTATCATTAACTCTCATTTCTCTTGCTCTAGCTATTTGATTACCCAATTCCCAATCCCTTTCTACATTCTGTCTATTTACTACTCTTGTTATTTACATTCTGTTCATCTACTTCTTGCCATTTACTTTTATGCTCTTTAAATTTCTGCACCCTTTAATTTCTTGCCATTTACCTTTGATGTTATTTAAGTTTCTTGCAATTTAAGTTTCCGTCATTTACTTGCACTTCATTTCTTTATTCTAGTTCTTTACATTCTTTGCCATTTGAATTCTTGCAATTATGTTTAAAAATCAAAATGCTCATGAAATCAAAACTATGTTTGCTTGACTAAATCTACCATTTAACTAAAGTTGCTTAATCTACCAATCCTCGTGGGATCGACCTCACTCTTAGTGAGTCTTACTACTTGATACGACCCGGTATACTTGCCGGTTGTACGTGAAATTCTCATTTTTACGTATCACATGCCGTGTTAGACACTTGTCAGGGCAGGATGTGCTTGATAACCCTAGGTTGTTTGAGTTACCGGGAGATGTATAACCTTTTTCCAGCCAGCTGAGAGACATCCTAGACCTTTCCTAGGACGTCCTTGATCGTCGTCAGCGGGCCAGAGAGGTTCAGCTGGATATTCAGAGGCCTACCAAGAGAGAAAGCAGTGTCAGAGAGTGCAGAAGAGTTGCAGGATGTCAGAGGCATAGGGTTAGGTCTCGCATGGAGCACCTGGATGTGGAGTCCGAGGAGGAGGCGAGTATCACTGACAAAAGGAGCACGACGATATCCTAGATGACCAGGGTGACTCACCCCCTCCTCCATAATTACCACCACCACCTCCTCCACTTCCATCACCATATTTGCCTTCAGGGTTAGGCTCACAGGCAGTTCGGGATAATTGGGATGTTGCCCCCTGGTTGGCATGACCTTAGTGCATCCAGTAGTCGTCAACAGGCATCGATGGTGAACGAGATAGATTTCGAGAAGGCTTTTCATATTCATGCCACTAACCAGCCCACCATGCAGCACATTACAGAGCAGTTCTACACAAATAGAGAGAGCAGAGTATAGGTCAACCACAGCAGTATTCGTCTGCCCCTATGTCCACTACTATTTGGGTTCCATATTATTCTCCAGGCTTTGGCACTTTATACGGCACATACATCTGACCCAGTGCTCAGTATGAGATGCCGCCTTCAGTGGATTACGACCTATTGATGACGGCATCCCAGCCGATGCCTACACCACCTGCTGCCCACCTTACCAGCCTCAATATCAGCTATAGCCTCCTGCAGACACACGTCCTAGTAGACCTTAGCGACAGACACAGGCTCCACTATGTGGCATCAAACATCGACTGCATTTTCTGGGTGATCACCACCGATGACATCATTATTATTTTTGTATTTTCTTATTCTATATGTTACCATTGATGTATCTTGATACACTATCTGTGTTGTATTTTAGAACATCATTTATGTTATATTCTAGTATTGTGTTGTAGTTTAAGCTTTAGATTTCAAGTCTAACATAAATGTCGTGATCATGGATAACTTAAATCGCATAAAATTCACGTACAAAATATGCTTACTAAAAATATAACAAAGTGAACCACGATATGAACCACACAAAAACATAAAAGATGCAAACAACAACCTTAACAAACACCAACAAAGTAGCGAGCGTAAACTAAACGTCCTCCGTTAGCCAGTTTGGACAACCTTTTCGGGTATGAACGATTTGCTTGCAGAGACTACATCATTTCTCTTAGAGCTCACCCTCTTCCATCTTATTATGAAATCTGGTGAAAATAGGTCTACCAGTAGACTTCCTGAGCATGGCAAGGTTAAGATGAAGCCATGTCCCATACCACTCCGGCCAAAGCTTCTCATCTGGTATCGGGAAAAACTCCGTCTCATACACCTTAAATACGATCTGCTCCAAGTACATTGGATGGATGTATGGACCACATTCAACACTTGCGGCATCACACAGGTGGAAAGCACATGACGACATGGAAAATGGAGTGATTGGAAAAGGCTACAGTTACATGTCCCAGTCGTCAAGCAAACAAGGAACGACCCTTGCGACCAACCCTCGAAAGGTTCTAACTCCTCAACCAGGAACATTAAAGCCCATCTGTCACAGTGAGTGTCGCGCATCTTCGATATTCCCTCTCTATTCTTCTCAATAGTAGCCATTAGCCGCTGTGAAAATCGATTACCCACCACTAGTTTTTGCATGTGCCTCTGATAAACCACTATTTCATGGTTCATCTTGTGCTCAATTGAGTGGATTTTATCAATTCTTTACCCACTTATTCATACTATTTGCATGGTTTTACATTTGCCTTCCTAATTATGTGCTTTGATTGAAAACATGCTTCTTTGGCCTTAAGTTCCCTATGTTTAATCCTCTATTATTACCATTAGATGTCTTGATATGTGTGTTAAGTGATTTCAGGGATTATGGGGCAGGAATGGTTTAGAGGATGGAAAGGAAGCATGTAAAAGTGGAAGGAATACAAGAAGTTGAAGGAACTGCAAAGCTGTCCAACCTGACCTCTTCGCACTCAAACGGTTATAACTTTTGCTATAGAGGTCCAAATGATATAGTTCCAGTTGCCTTGGAAAGCTAACGTCCGGGGCTTCGATTTGATATATAATATGCCACAGTGGCCCTGACGCTAGGCGACGCGACCACGTGCTCCATGCGGCCGCGTCGTAGTGACGGAAAACCAGCGTGGCAGATTTCTTCTCCAGCGATTTCTGGGATGTTTTCGACCCAGTTTTCGACCCAGAAAACTCAGATTAGAGGCTATAAAGTAGAGGGATTGCATCCATTCAGATCATGCTTTTGATAATTCATTTTTTATTATTTTAGATGTAGTTTTTAGAGAGAGAGGTTCTCTCCTCTCTCTTAGGATTAGGATTTAGGACTTCTCTTAGTTTTAGAAGTGACTCTCAATCCCAGGTTCAATGTTCTTTGTATTTATTTATTTTCAACGTTCCATGTTTAGATTGATTTTCTTAATTAATGTTATTTGAGATATTTCAGTTTATGATTGTTTTATTTATGAATGCTTTTTATTTAATTTAGATAGTTTTCCTTTTTGGCTTTGGTTAAATAATTGGTGACTCTTGAGTTATCAAAGTCATTGTTGATTGAAAATTGGATTTCTTCATTTCATTAATTCAAGTTCCAATAACTCTGACTTTTCCCAAGGAAAGACTAGGACCTGAGGAATCAAAATTAATTCATCCATTTAACTTACCTTCATAGTTAGAGGTTAACAAAGTGGGAGAAAAATCCAATTCTCATCACAATTGATAAGGATAACTAGGATAGGACTTCCAGTTCTTATACTTTGTCAAGAGTTTATTTTACAGTTATTATTATTTATTTTAAGTGTCATTCAACATACCTTTTACCTTAATCTAAAACCCTAAATATACTTTTGCATAACCAATAATAAGAACATACCTCCCTGCAATTTCTTGAGAAGACGACCCGAGGTTTAAATACTCGGTTATCAATTTTAAAGGGGTTTGTTACTTGTGACAACCAAAACATTTGTATGAAAGGACTTTTGTTGGTTTAGAAGCTATACTTGCAACGGGAATTTATTCTGAATTCTAGACCACGCAAAAGTTCTTTCAGCAGCCTCTCATCCTTTCCTGACAAACAACTGCTGCACCCTCTCATAGGTGCATCGCGCGATGGCTGAAATCGGAAGTAGCATGTATCCTTAAACACAACATTGATGCACTCAGAGAGGTTCATCATCATGTGCCCAAACTGGCGACCGCTATCGCACTGTTGTATCCAGATCTCTTTGTTGAATCTACCAGCCCAGTCCGCCATCTCCACTACAAGCCCCTCAATGCATCTATGCACCACTCGTATCTAGCCTTGCTTGGACGATAAGCAGCATTTATGAGAAACTGCTTTTTCTCGGTGGACTTGAAACAAGACATAAAGTTTGTCGCCATGTGCCAGACACGGTTAGCATGAAACGCTCTAGGAGGATGCCAACCACTACTGTCAGCTCTTAGTGCATCCTTGATTGCCTGAGATCTATCAAAAATAATTAACAGGCCTTCCTGTTGGGTGACGTGTTACCTCAGGTTAGTAAAGGAGAAAGACTATGAATCCATCGTCTCAGACTCAATAATTGTCAAGGCTACAGGAAGGATATTGCTGTTACCATCTTGTGCTATTGCAATAAGCAAAACACTACCATATTTTTCATATAGATGCATGCCACCGACGGAGACGAATGACTTACAATGCTTGAATGCCTCCACATGGGTAGGGAAGGCCCAAAATACCTTATCAAACATACTGCAATCATGAATCATAAGGTGCCCATCATAGTACGATACGCAATGGTGTCACATATCCTTCGGGGACAACAACTCTGCAATGCTTGTAGCAACCTCGACACCTTATTGTATGACTCCTCCCAATTATCATATATCTGTGTAATTGTCTTTTATTTCGCCATCTAGACCTTTCTATATGAAGGTTTGAAGGGATAGCTTTGCTCAGCTGCACTTTGTAGGACAACGATACTGATGGATGGGCTAAATTGTATCAACGAGAGGATGACATGGCAAATAAGACTGCTTTCCAACTGTTGGTGATCCTGAGACATAGTGGGTGCTAAACACGTGTGTGCTCCTCCCACCCTACATACCTCCCTATTGAAATAGAACAACTGTGGTTGACATATACAACAAGCATAACAATGATAATTGAGAATATAGAAAATAACTAAGCTGGAACTTACTAATGTTTGGGATTATGTCAGAGAGAAACACGAAGACTCCAAAGATAGTCTGCTTCATATTATTAGTAATACACATGATATTTTAATCGATCCGGCTCCACAACTCGATACTTAGTGTTTCTGCGAATGCTGTAATTCCTCACACCCTGCGTTACTGCATCTCTGCTTTTGAATCTATGACCAACTCGAACTGTCAAAGTTGTAATTGTCTTCATCCGTGTTGGAAAATGAATTTTTCTTTTACATTGTGTCCAGATCTAATGTATGATAGTGACTGGGTACAGATGATAGGGCCGAAATTAGGTGCAGGATAGGCAGAAGCTACCGACGTGATGGGTCGACAAGGGTCTCCAGTACAAACTCCTCCTCATCATCATCTTCATAAGAATCGCTCTCGTTGCTATCCGCAACATACTCCTCATTTGAGTCCTCATCGTCATGTCCATGTCTTCCACTAGACTAGCAACATGTATTGATTTGGGTGCGAGAGGTGGGTCATCCTGCACAAAGTTCGAGTAGCCAGATCCACCGCTATCGACATCACCAACCTCCGCAGAAAACTCTATCACTTGTTCTGCCATGATTCTCCAATGGATGTCAAATACCAGGCGTACATGCTCGTCGCCATGGAACCAAAACAGACGAAACCGAAAATTTCTATTTTCCATTAGTGCTCGAAACCTATACCCTCTTCTAATCTCTTTTCTCCCGCTACCACCGACGCCACTCAATATCAGATTCTTCAACTCGAACAAAAAACTTACTTACCGGGTACGTAACAAAATGGGATTCTTGAACTCAAATATCACCCTATTGTCACTATTTTTAATATGGCAATTAGGATACACACTTACAATCAAATATCCACTACTACTAGATATTTTGGCTTATTTTCAGAAGAAAAAAGTAGTAAAATATTTGTGGAGAATACAAAAAGTTGCACATCTTTTTATAGTTGCTGAAAATTCGTCATAAGATATCTTGTTTACAGTGTAAATAAAAAAATACTACATGTATCTTGTTTATACTGTAAACAAAATATACATGTTTACCATTGCGTACCTTATCTCATTTACAGTATAAACAAGATTTATATAGTATTATTTTATTTATACTGTAAACGAAATAAGATATAAATAACTGTATTTATCATTTTTTATTTATATATAATTTTTTTAAAATTAAAAAAACATTGGATTTTTGGTATTTTAGCAGAATTCGGAAAAGAATGCAAAAAGAAAAATTGTTCGAAACTTAAAAAAGCACTAGATCTGATATTTGTTTTTAAAATAAATTAAATAATAGAAATCTCTCTAAGTAATTTCTGATTTTGTTCCTTACAAAAATTAAATAATAAAAACTGGTTGATGCGACTTTTACAAATCATTATACACACGTAGCCAAAGTCCAAAGATAATTATTTCCACTGATTTCAAGCCCATTTATAGTATTGACAGGTGCTACATTGATATACCCGTTTATACATCATATTAAAAAATAATTACGGTCCTATTCCATGAAATAATTGTTTTTAGTATCAAATAATTAACTCATTTTTTTAATTTTATCGTATATTTAAATTAAGGTTAAATTAATAGCAGCAAATTTTCTATCCTTTTACAAATAAGAGTGTTGACAGATTTTTTTTTCTTACCATCTTTTATCTACCATCAGATAAAAATCGAAAGAAAAAGAAAATAAAAAAGAATTGCATTATGCATCTAAGGAACTCAAACATAAAATATTGACCCACGAGGTCCTCATGCAGCCTTAGCTTCCACTGCGTGTTCCCTAATTATTTCTGATTGAAGACGGTGGGAGTGACATTGAACAATGAACAACATGATTCTTCTATTTATATGATCTCAATTGCGTGAAGCTTTAAATAAAACCAGCACTAATCTTGCACCTTGAGTTGTTTAATTAGCACTCTTCTTCTCCATCAGTTCAACCATGCCCGATATTCAAGTCTACCTTGTGTTGTTCCTTCTATGGTTCATCTCCACCATTTTAATTAAATCTTTATTCACAAAAACCCAAAGTCTTAGGCTACCCCCAGGTCCCCCAATTTCCTTGCCGCTTCTTGGGCACGCTCCTTACCTCCGATCCCTCCTTCACCAAGCGCTATACAAGCTATCACTGCGCTATGGACCCCTTATTCATGTTCTCATTGGTTCCAAGCACGTCGTGGTTGCTTCGTCAGCAGAAATGGCGAAGCAAATCCTTAAGACCAATGAGGAATCCTTTTGCAACCGGCCAATCATGATCGCGAGTGAGAGCTTGACGTATGGTGCGGCCGACTACTTCTTCATTCCGTACGGAACATACTGGAGGTTCCTGAAGAAGCTCTGCATGAACGAGCTCCTCAGTGGGAGAACCCTAGAACATTTCGTTGACACTCGCCAAGACGAAGTGGAGGCGTTTGTGAGGAACATTCTAGAAATATCTAAGACCGGTAAGCCGATCGAGATGAGGCACGAGTTGATAAGGCACACAAATAACATAATTTCGAGGATGACAATGGGAAAGAAGAGCATCAAGAGCGGCGACGAGGTTGCGAGGTTGAGGAAGGTGATTAGGGAAGTTGGGGAGCTTCTTGGAGCGTTTAATTTGGGGGATATAGTTGGCTTCATGAGGCCTTTTGATCTTCAAGGGTTTGGGAAGAAGAACTGGGAAACACATCACCAATTGGATGTAATGATGGAGCAGGTTTTGAAGGAGCACGAAGAGGCAAGGTCAAAGTCTGATAGTGACAGGAAGAAGGATCTCTTTGACATTCTCTTGGACCTAATTGAAGCAGATGGTGATAATAAACTCACTAGAGAAAGTGCCAAAGCCTTCGCCTTGGTAAGTCCTATTTCTTTTTAATTTCTTCTGTCTTTTCTCTTGTAGGAATCAGTAAGGGTAAGGGTAAGGGAAACATATATGCGAAAAATATTAGTTAATTACTTATGATTTTTCTATTATATATACTAATATATTCAGTCTCTATTAATATATAATTTTATTTATTAACTATGTTTATAAATATAAAATTAGTTTAAATAATAACGTCTTTATATTTTAGCTATGTGAGGTTTTGGATTTAAATTTTAAATTTCATAGATATACATAATAAAGAGTATTTTGAGAGCAAATTTATACATTAAATTCTTTTCCAATTTTCATTATATATACTAGTATATTATTAGGCACTATGAATTCACCTTTTGTTTATTGAATGTGTTTTATACTTAACAAATGTGTGATTAGTGAAAATGGTAAGCACCTTACACTATAACCAAAAACTCCTGAATTAAAATTTTAGAAATCACAAAATATTTTCTTTCTGAAGATAGATATATATATAAGGATGTTATAAAAGTAAAAATTTGTTTATCAAATTCCTCATCTGCTAACGTGTTGATAGTGCGTATTAATCTATATTTTTATCCATCAAATATGTGTAATGATAATAAATATGAGATTAGTAAAATTATTAAGTGTCTTACTCTTTAATTAAGAGGTCCATCAAATATGTGTAATAATAATAAATATGAGATAGAAATATTAAGTGTCTTACTCTTTAATTAAGAGGTCTTTGATTCAAATTTTAAAAGTATAAATAAAATATTTTTTTTATAAATTATATATAATAAAAATATTTTCAAGAAGAAAGTTATGAATCAAACTTTTTTTATATTCTGATCTCATTATAAGATTAATATATATGAATAAACTTATTAATTTACTATTTTTATTAAATGTGCACCAAAATTAACAAATATATATGTGACTAGTTAAGACGGTAAAGACCTGATATATAATTGAAGGCTTGAGTTCCAAATTAAAAAATTTCAAAAACAAAATTATAGATATACATAAGGCATTTTAATAATAAAGTTTGTACACCAAATGCCTTACATATATATACCTCCTACATACACACACACACACACACACATATATACCTCCTACATCTACTATTAGTCTATTATTGAATTGAATGGTGGATCTCTTTAATGATCCACTTTCTCCCTATTTAGATTTAAAATATATTTCAGTAAACATTTGTTTGTTAATATGCCAACCAAAAAATGTCTAAAACAGGTTTTACTTGATCGAGGATTCTTATTAACATTTTAGATCTGTAATTAAGTATCTATGAATGGCTACTATGTTTAGATAAGAATTTTTGTTTTAAGATACACTTATCATTAAGTATGTTCAAGAAAAAATTGGCATGTGTCACTTCATTTGACATACATTCACATCTTTTTAATAGATCCCACCAAGTTTTATATAATTGGTCATGTTAAGAAGGGAAAAAAATTATTTAATATTTATTAATTGTTATAATAATTAATAAATATTAAATAAAATAAATCTTATTTATTTTTATGAATTTTTTTATTACTAAATATTTTCGTATAGGATGGTAATAAAATATAACATGCCATAATAAGTTTTGTGCCTATACAATAATTATTCTCAAATGTACTTTAATGAGTTAGACGTTACTACTCAATCAGTTTATTTAGTTATAATGGGTCCCACTAATTTTTTTAAATAATACTTCAAATCAATTTTTTAAAAATTAATTAAAATAAAATATATTATTTTTTAATATTTAATCAACAAATATATTTTTATATTAAATTATAAATTATAACTTTTAAATCTTAAATTTTAATAATATAAAAATAAAATATTAACCTAAAATATTAAGTAATATTAATAAAAAATATTAGTTGTTTTATGTTTCTCCTTATTTAGTTAGACATTGCTACACAATGTGATTCCACAGGACATGTTCATTGCCGGGACTAATGGGCCAGCAAGTGTGTTAGAGTGGTCACTGGCAGAGCTCATAAGGAACCCACACGCATTAAAGAAGGCAAGAGAAGAAATCGATTCTGTAGTTGGGAAGGACAGACTGGTGAAAGAATCAGATATACCAAATCTGCATTATCTCCAAGCAGTAGTCAAAGAAACTCTGAGGCTTCACCCACCAACACCGATCTTCGCAAGAGAAGCCTTAAGAAGCTGCCAAGTCGAAGGCTATGACATTCCTCAGTATTCCAAGATCTTTATCAATGCTTGGGCCATTGGAAGGGACCCAAACCACTGGGACAACGCGCTCGAGTACCTTCCTGAGAGGTTCTTGCAAACGGAAGAACCTGGAAAGAGTAAAATCGATGTCAGGGGCCAATACTATCAGTTACTGCCTTTTGGGAGTGGAAGAAGAAGCTGCCCTGGCACCTCACTTGCATTGCTTGTTATACAAGGAACACTGGCGAGTTTGATTCAGTGCTTTGATTGGGTTGTTAATGATGGAAAAAATAATGAGGTTGATATGTCCGAGGAAGGAAGGGTAACTGTGTTTTTGGCAAAGCCGTTAAAGTGCAAGCCTGTTGCTCGCTTTGCTCCATTCTCATCGGCGTGAAATTAAAGGAACATGTATGTGTTTCATGGTTGCAGCAGTGAAGAATCCAATTCATTTCTTGCCTTAATTTTATGTTTACTACCCTGCCGTTTATATATTAATACTAGCCTCATAAGCCGTGCAATGCACGGGATTCACCAAATTTAAACTTTTTTTAAAAAAAAAAATACTAAGAATATAACTAAAATGTATTCTATAAAAATAAATATGTTATATTAAATTTGGATAATTACAAAATTATTACTACATTAAAATAAAATAAATAAAAACAATTATTCAATATGTCAATGAATAGTATAACATGTTTTCTAAGATAATAAAAGATAATAAAATATAATAACAATTGTTAGACACTAATAAAATAGGAAAAAGAAGTCTAATAGAGATGTAGTTTACTATTACATATAATCTTAAAAACACATAACGTCAAGATACTTATTGATACCAAAATAAAATATTTACGACATATATAAATTTGTTCATTAATTAAAAAAATAAAATATGTCCAAAACAACTTAACATATAATTTAAAATATCTATCAAATAGAGTTATACATAGGAGGCCTAACATCGCTGAATCGACAACTTCATCTGGCGGTTAACTATCGAGCCGAGTTTCAAGGCAATGATGTCCCCCGCCTTTAAATTGTATACTCTACAACATTCATTCCACTCGACCCCAAACTTCTATTCTCCACCTCTTCCTCCACTTTTCAGTAAGTGGAAAAAGAACACATTCTTCTCTATATTGGAATCGGGACCAGTGATCATCCAAATCGAACCATCTCCAGATAGTTTAAGATACGCAGCAAATTTCGAAGCCAAATACTGCAACGAATAATTCATAGTTAAGATAAACATAATATTTTCATACACAATGAATAACATATTTAGGATGAATATTCAATAAGCTTGCAAGAAAAAAAAAAGAAATCACTTTTTTGAGATCAAGTTACCAATCTAGATTGACCTAGATTTGAAGCTGTGATGACTTTTTCATAATAAACCTCTGGAGCGTATCTAATTCAGGATAATATAAATATGTTAGTCACCATACTAAAAAATAGCAAGCTATCCCATGATATTAAAATCTAAAACACAAGGAAAAAAAGTTACATACAGCATTACCTATGATCAAACAATTTCTTTGTCGCGTTACTTTGTTCGTTGACCTCCAATGATAAACTGTTTCCAGTAGACAAATCTCTCAGATTATACGGATTATCCCCTACCAGTGTCCCATCTTGATCATTGTTTTTATCACCATCTGATGAAAATTGATCATCAGATGGTTCAGACCCATATAGAACTACCACATCAGCTAATGAGTCCTCATCAATCCTGGTATACTTTATATGGAACACTCTTGATACATTATCAAGAGTTTATGGGTTTATTAGCTCAGGCACATATCAGTCAGGATCAAGGTGAACTTGGATGGGTTGGTTGTCATGATTCCACAACGAAATAAAAAAATTCCAAAACTGACATACCTAAATTGAACAGATGCCCTTCTATTGATAAAATAGAAAGTTCTAATCTGTTCAAATGAGTAATCAGTTATGAGCAACTGATCATTCTTTCTTATCACCTCCAGCACTAAACAATTATCTAGCTCGTCAATGACATAGAACATTGGCCCTAATCCTTCGCCATGAGTTGAAACAAAAGTTGGAGGAAGAGTTCTCTCACCCTATATTCAAATTTCTTCCTAAAGTTAATTCACGTCTAACAAAATATGCTAAAAATGCTTCACATACTTTTACGTAATTATTTAGCAAAAAGAGGCATATATACCTTTAAATCTACCAATATTACCAACTGAGCAACACAAGAGAACAATAATCACGTAAATGAACTGGCATTATAATGAGCATCACAAAAATAGGTAACTAAGTAACTAACACATATGAGGTCTTTTTGAATGTCCAGAAAAAAATACTGAAGTTTTGAAAGAAACAATGAAAAAGAAATTCCTGTTATCTGATGACCAGAATTCACTACCCCTTTTAAAATTTAGTGAATTAGTTCTTTTGGCAAGCGCACCAAAATTATCGCCAAGTAATAACCCACAGTGGAGTGGGATCGTATCCACAGAGATTGGCAAATTCAAGCAGTTTTAATTGATTGATGAATTAGTCAAATAGATCAATAAGATTGTGAAGTGCAGAATTGTAAATAACATAAACGTAAATGACTAGAATATAAAGAAAAGTAATAAAGTGCAGGAATGGAAATTGCAGAATGTAAAGTGCTGAATCATAAATGACTTGAATGTAAATGGGAGAGGGGAATTGCTGAATGTAAAATTAAGCAGTAAAGAAATAGATAGATAAGAATGGGAAAATTCATTGAGATTGGGAGATGTTGTCTCTTTGGATCAAATCTAGCTTATATCCTCTTCAATCATGCAACTCATTGACCTCTTGGAAAACATGATTGATTGAGCCCCAATCCCTTGGTGACTCAATCTCTCAGATCCTGATCAATAGCCAATTCCTTAGTCTAATTGCTCATGAAGAGAGATATGCTTGGTCCCTGATTATACCACACACCCTCATAGGTCCAGGTAGAGGGGGGATTATATGTCACGTATCCCATCACTAAAACCCAGATTCTACTCAAGTGTGAGAAGGGATTTCAAGCATGGTTTGATGTTTCCTTTCCCAAGGTTCCCATGAAACCTAATTGCATTCAATCTCTTTCCCAAGATAATTGAACACTAAGAATTAAGAACGAAATTCCTTCTAACAAATCAAAGAGAAGATGAAGAGAAGAAGAATTTCACTATTATCAATCCATCAAGTATAACAGAGCTCCCTCTCTCAATGAGTGGGAAGTTAGCTACTCATAGCTTGAAAAGTACTCAAAAGTGGAGTGTAAAAGTGGATCTAAGACTAACTGCTTAACCCCCTCTTCAATACTACTTGGGGATATTTATACTACTCCTAGTAAAATAAAATAATTACAAAAGTGAAAAGGGAAAATTACATTTTGGAGGGAAAGAAAACACTCAATAAGCGTGACTTCTTAGCTGGCGTGTGGTTAGTGCTTTACCAGCGTGTCACATGCCCTTCAAACTAACTTGGTGTGCCATGCTCAGTCCTTCAAGTGGCACGCTCGTCCCTTTGTCAACCTTGGCATGCCACGCCTTTGAACTCAAGTGGCACGCCATAGTGAAATTCTTGTGTTGGCGTGCCACACCTTCGAGCTCAAGTGGCATGCCCTTTGCTTTTTCCACTTTCCTTTGCCTCTGGAAACTTGAACTAGCGTGGCATGCCTAGGGTCTGGCATGCCACGCCCTTGTTGTGTGCTTGGCTAAGCTCCTCTGGAAAGTTGAACTAGCGTGGCACGCACAGGGTCTGGCGTGCCATACCCCTTTGTGAGTGAATGGTTCCTCTATTTGGCTTGCCACACCACAAACTCAAGTGGCATGCCCCAATGCTTCTTTGCTCTCTGAATGACACTGGCATGCCACACCTGGTTGCTCAAGTGGCACGCCTAAGTGAAGAATAGTGAATGGCGTGCCACGCCTTCGATACCAAGTGGCACGCCCCATGTAATTGGCCTCTTCCATCCTCTCTGGAAACTTATATCAACGTGCCACACCTAAAGGTTAGTGTGCCACGCCCATGACCTTGTCTTGTTCCAGTAGTTGGCGTGCCACGCCTCGGCCTTCAAGCGGCACGCCATAGTGACATGCTCAGATTGGCGTGTGATGTGTGGAAAACGATCCAACACAAAACTCACCGGCAAGTGTACCGGGTCGCATCAAGTAATAATAACTCACATGAGTGAGGTCGATCCCACAGGGATTGAAGGATTGAGCAATTTTAGTTTAGTGGGTGATTTAGTCAAGCGAATCAAGTTTTGGTTGAGTGATTTGTGTTTAACAGAAAGTAAATAACAGTAAATGTAAAGGGGAAAGGGAGAAGTGCAGTAAATTGAAGAACAGAATTGTAAATGTGCAGAATCTTAAAGAGCGAGAAAGTAAATGACTGAAACTTAAAGTGCAAGAAACTTAAATTGCAGTAACTTGAATGGCAAGAAAGATAAATGGCTTAAATATAAAAGGGGATTGAGGAATGGGATTGCAGGATCTAAACAAAGAAGAAGTAAACTGCAGCAATTGATTGAGCAGAATTTAAATCAGAAGCAAATA
>NC_029775.3:62556907-62557253 GCF_000817695.3 Arachis duranensis | reverse complement strand
ACTTTCTATTCTTGGATAATGGGATTTGGATGGGCTTTTGGATTGGTGAAGAAATGAATTCAAATGGAATTTTTAATTTGAATTTTGGCCCAAAAACCACTCCCAGGAGGCTGCCCTGCCCTTGTGGAGGGCAGGGCAGAAAATTGATGCTTGGTGCTCAAACTTGGTGCGTCTTGGTGCTGCGTGGTGCTGCGTGGTGCGCGTCTTGGTGCGTGTCTGGTGCGCCAGAGGCTGCCCTGCCCGCGCCAAGGGCAGGGCGGGAATGTTGGTGCTGCCAGATTAAGGATTGCGTGCGGATGGTGCTGCCAGATGCGAAGGTTGGTGCGCCAGGAAAGGAAATTGGCAT
>NC_029775.3:62552451-62553362 GCF_000817695.3 Arachis duranensis | reverse complement strand
ATAGATCTCCTCACTATTTCAAACCATCCTTTAGCCACAGGAGTAAGATTTATCCTCCTTATGTGACTTGGAATCCCCTTTGAATCTCTTTCCCAATCTGTATTTTCCATGCATATTCCTTGCAGGATCTCATCAGGATTGTTTTCCCGTTGCAATCTATCCTCATAACTAAGCTCTGGATAAGTGATGGTTCTCAACTTGAGAGCTCTTGTGATGGCAGCTGGGCTAAAACTCACTTCAACCCCTCTGACATAGCTTGTGTAAGGAGCACTATTTTTGTTTTCTTTGGCAGCATTTGCATAGAACTCCCTAATCATTACTGCACTGATGTCAGTCAGAGGAGCACACAAGAGTTCCCACCTTCTTTCTCTAGTAATCTGCCTCATTATGGGGTATTCTCCCTCCTTCAAATCAAGGCCTTTTTCATAGATAACATTCTTCGCCACCATGAACCTATGATATCTTCCTTCATGGAATTGGGATCTAAACTTGCGTGCATCAAACTGTGGAGGTTCGGTCACCATAGGTTCTTTTCCTGGCCTTCTTTTTGAGCTTGAGGAGGCCATTGAAAATTAAAGTGAAAAGAAAGAAGAAGTAAGAGTAGAAGAAATATGTGTTGTGTTTGGGGTGAACTTTGGTTCGGTTTTGATGTGTGAGGTAAGGAAATTAAGTTGGTTTTGGAAGTGGAAGAGAATATGGTCTTAATGTGAAAATGGCTTGAATAAAGGAAAGTGTATGCCGTGTTGGTGCAACGGCTATTTATAGGCCATGTTTCCAAACTTTTCAGCAAAACCACAATGAATGAATGAGGAGGGGACCGTGAGTTTTCATGAAGGGCTGAGATTGGTTTGCTCATTTAAAGAATGCATGGGATGGACGGCTTGCATGCATGGTTGAGGCTTGACGAGGAT
>NC_029775.3:62548191-62550315 GCF_000817695.3 Arachis duranensis | reverse complement strand
CAACCACTAAACTAAAATTGCTCAATCCTTCAATCCCTGTGGGATCGACCTCACTCATGTGAGTTATTATTACTTGATGCGATCCGGTACACTTGCCGGTGAGTTTTGTGTCGGATTGTTTTCCGCACATCAAGTTTTTGGCACCGTTGCCGGGGATTGAAATAGATTGACAATGATTAAGTGAGGTGGTGATCTAGATCAAGCACTTTTTCTTTATTTTTCTCTAATTTTGACTAACCCACTAACTGTTTGAATTTTTGCCTAAACTAACACTCACTTTGCTCTCTCAGTAGAGTACATTGCTTTTTTGGTTCTGGGTCCGTTTCTTGTTGTTCTGTACAACAAAAGCAATTTTCTTCTGATTTTCTCTCAAAGCCTATTAACTGTTTGACACATTGTGTCAACTAATCCTCTGACTACATTCTGGCATGAGAATATCCAATTTTCATTTGGATTGTTTGTGATTGTGCAGATCATGGAGGAAAGGAATCCTGTAGCAAGAGGAGAAAAACTGAGGCATTATGATTTTCAGCCTCCATAATTAAAGAGCAAGATGTCAAGCTAGTGACAATAAAAGAGCGCTTGTTGGGAGGCAATCCAACCGGAGGTAACTTTCTTTTCATATCTGTTTCAATAAAAAGGTTAATTAGTTTTATCTATATTGCAAGAAGCTAAGTTTGGTGTTACACACCAAAACAATCTAAGGGAGGATGAAGGATTCTAAGTTTGGTGTTCCACCAAAATTCCATCGTACAACATATTCTCACCTTCTGCATAATGCTAGCTTCAAGCATTTAGATAAACTAGTTAACTATTTTGTTGTTTCCTAGTTTTCAGTTTTATTACTTTTAGCAAAGAAAAAAATTTTTTTTTTCATATGGTTAGTTTGATGCATGAGAACCACTGGCAAGGTACTAAGTTTGGTGTTCCCACACCAAAGTAAGTTCAAAAGCACACAAATAATTAATGCATGCTAACCATTTTTCAAGTGCTTGGAGAACAAGCAACTTTTAATATCACTGGAGAGCATCATACAAGCTTTTGGAAAGATTAAGCATCATCAATCAAAGGGATGAAAGAGGAATGTGAAGACCAGCAATGATGATGATGAGGACGAGGAAAGCAAGTAAACTCCAAAAGGTTGTATTATTACGTGATTATTTTACATCAGATATTGCTGTGATTGAAAGTGATATTGTACCCCTGTCTGTCTGCATAGTATAATTTTTTTGTAATTCAATAATTGAGATGCTTGAATAATCACAACCCTATACTATCCAAACTTGCTCTTGATGTGTGGAAAACGATCCAACACAAAACTCACCGGCAAGTGTACCGGGTCGCATCAAGTAATAATAACTCACAAGAGTGAGGTCGATCCCACAGGGATTGAAGGATTGAGCAATTTTAGTTTAGTGGGTGATTTAGTCAAGCGAATCAAGTTTTGGTTGAGTGATTTGTGTTTAACAGAAAGTAAATGACAGTAAATGTAAAGGGGAAAGGGAGAAGTGCAGTAAATTGAAGAACAGAATTGTAAATGTGCAGAATCTTAAAGAGCAAGAAAGTAAATGACTGAAACTTAAAGTGCAAGAAACTTAAATTGCAGTAACTTGAATGGCAAGAAAGATAAATTGCTAGAAAGTAAAAGGGAATTGAGGAATGGGATTGCAGGATCTAATCAAAGAAGATGTAAATTGCAGTAAATGGTTGAGCAGAAAGTAAATCAGAAGCAATAAGCATTCAAACAGAATTGAAAGGAAATGTAGCAGAGGTTCACAGAAGAACCCAAAATAAGTTGTGATCTCAGGATCCCAAGGGCTTAGGTAGCAGAGCCTAAAACCCAATTTCCTTCCCAGATCTGAATTAACTAAGCAATTCACAGAAAATTAAAGATGAAGCAGTAGAAGAACAGATTTGGAATTCAATTAAGAAGAGAATAAAGTGCAAAGAGCTTGAATGGGAATTGGGACAGAATTTCCCCAATTTCACACACCCAATACTCAGAAAACAGAAGAGTATAATTGCCCAAGAGAATGGAGGAAGGAGATCAATCAATTCTCCCTTGATCCTCTTAGTTCTCGAACAAGTCTCTCAAGAAAGCTCAAAGACAAAAGTTAAAAGCTC
>NC_029775.3:62545890-62547858 GCF_000817695.3 Arachis duranensis | reverse complement strand
TGCTGCCCTGCCCGCGCCAAGGGCAGGGCAGGAATGATTTGGTGCGCCAGGGACGAGTTGGTGCGCGCGGATCGTGCCAAGGAAGGAATTGGTGCACGCGTTGGTGCTTCTTGATGCGCACACTCACGATTCTGCCCTGCCCGCGCCAAGGGCAGGGCAATGACCCTTCCTTCATGGCCCACGTTCGAAACTGGGCGGAAGCATGCGCCACACTAATTTTCCTAGGTTTCTTGGTACGGTAGTCACTCTTAGTCCTTGGCTTCCTCATGGTCCCTTGCTCGAGCCTTGTAGCATGCATAGTTGATATTTTCTCCTTGATTTTCTTCCTCATGGAGCCCGACTCTTGGTTCCAATGCATCATTTTGTGCTCTGCCCTTGGAGTGGGCAGGGCAGAGTTGCCTTCCTTGGCTTGGTCACTTAATGCTGCCCTCCTAGAGGGCAGTCTGCCCTTGTGGAGGGCAAGGTTGCTTCCCTCATTAGTTGCGGCACGCTTCTCTCCTCTTTGGCCACGCTTTCCTTTTCTTGTGTCACACTTCTTAGGCCACGCTTTTCATTTTCTTTTCTTTTCTTCACCTAAAATAAACCAAACAACCACTCAAAGTATCACTAAATTCAAGAGGCTTATAAATCAATTAAAATTCAATTAAAATAAGCTCAAACCTCAATGATTAACATTAAATTCATGGTGGTTGTATGATTTAAAGAAGTTATGCATTTTCACACCAAATCACTTACTTAGGATGCAAGAAAGTGCATAAATGCTAACTAAACAAGTGAAATTAGCTTGAAAAATGGGTATATGATGACTTGTCATCAGCGTGCCACGCCTTCGACTTCAAGTGGCACGCCCAGTCTTCAATTGCCTTCAGCCCCTTCTCTGGATCATTGTACCAGCATGCCACGCCATGCTGCTCAAGTGGCACGCCCATGTATTTGTGCACTCTTCAAGATTGGCGTGCCATGCCTGGGTCTTCAAGTGGCACGCTAAAGTGACTTTTTGGAGCTGGTGTGCCACGCCTTCGACACCAAGTGGCACACTATAGTGGAGGTTCTTCTTGAGATGGTGAGTTGGTGTGCGACGCCCCTTTGCTCAAGTGGCACGCCCATAGTAGTTGATGGGTCAGGCGTGCCACGCCCCTTTTGTGTCCTCCATTTTGCTTTCTGGAATTTTGTATTAGCGTGCCATGCCCAGTCCCTGGCGTGCCATGCCCACATGCATGCTTGGATCTCCCTTCTGGAATTTAGTACTGGCGTGCTATGCCTAGCCCTTGGCGTGCCACGCCAGTGCATTTTTGTGGCGTTTGCTCCAAATAGCATGCCAGTTTCACACGCCTAACTTCTTGTTTGTCTTCTACCCATTTTTTGATGCCTTTTTCACTTGCAATTTAGCACAACTCATCTCAAAGTAGTGTACCATAATATTCATCAAATAATGCATGAATTGTACCGATCAAATGAGATTTGTGCTCTTTTATGGTCTTCTTTATGCAAGAAAGAAGGGTAGATGATTGGTGCGCAAAATTGTGATCAATACTTTTCACAACTCAAATAATCCCCGGTAATGAATCCAAAAACTTGGTGTTCAATACCATGGCATAAACACAACTTCGCACAACTAACCAGCAAGTGTACTGGGTCGTCCAAATAATAAACCTTACGCGAGTAAGGGTCGATCCCACAAAGATTGTTGGTATGAAGCAAGCTATGGTCACCTTGTAAATCTTAGTCAGGCAAACTCATGTGGGTATGGTGATATACGAATAAAACATAAATATAAAGATAGAGATACTTATGTAATTCATTGGTAGGAATTCAAGATAAGAGTATGAAGATGCTGGTTCCTTCCGTCTCTCTGCTTTCCTATTGTCTTCATCCAATCCTTCTTACTCCTTTCCATGGCAAGCTCAAGCAAGGGTTTCACCGTTGTCAATGGCTACCTCCCATCCTCTCAGTGGAAATGTTCAACGC
>NC_029775.3:62541766-62544342 GCF_000817695.3 Arachis duranensis | reverse complement strand
CCAGAAAATACCTGAAATCATAGAAAAACACACAAACTCATAGTAAAGTCTAGAAAAGTGAATTTTAACTAAAAACTAATAAAAATATACTAAAAACTAACTAGATCATACTAAAAACATACTAAAAACAATGCCAAAAAGCGTACAAATTATCCGCTCATCACAACACCAAACTTAAATTGTTGCTTGTCCTCAAGCAACTGAAAATCAAATAAAAAAAAGAGAATATGCAATGAATTCCAAAAACATCTATGAAGATCAGTATTAATTAGATGAGCGGGGCTTTTAGCTTTTTGCCTCTGAACAGTTTTGGCATCTCACTCTATCCTTTGAAATTCAGAATGATTGGCTTCTTTAGGAACTCAGAATCTAGATAGTGTTATTGATTCTCCTAGTAAAGTATGATGATTCTGATGACAAGTCATCATATACCTATTTTTCTATGCTTTTTCATACAAGAAATTGATGATTAGTGCTTAAATATTGCATTCTTGTGTACTTAAATGATATATTTTCTTGATATTTTAATTTTAAAAATCTTGTAGAAAATAAGAAGAAAAAGAAGCAAAGAAGCACAAAAAAAGGAGAAAAAAAGAGCTTTGGGGTACACTTTGAAGTTGGGGTACACTTTGGAGCCTTAGGCCACGCTTTTAAAAGCGTGGCCCATGACCAAATCAAGGACGGAAGCAGCCAGCACGCACACTGCCCTGCCCTTGCCAAGGGCAGGGCAGAATCGTGATGCACGTTGAGGTTGGAAGCAAGAATTTCGCTAGGGTAAAATCTGGGCGCTCACAGCATGACCATGCCTCCTTCAAAGGGCTATAACTTGAGCTACAGACGTCCAATTGATGTGCTTCCAGTTGCGTTGGAAAGCTGACATTCAGAGCTTTCCAACGATATATAGAAATCCATATTTGGCATACAATTGAGGCAGGAACGAAAGGCATCTTTAAGGGCCATGAGAAAGCAAGAAACTAGGCCTTACTTTGGTGCCAAGAAAGCCAAGGAAATTAAGTAGCGTGTGTTTCTGCCAGGATTCGAACTCGGGACATCAAAGTGGAAACACTGCCCTGCCCTCTGCGAGGGCAGGGCAGCATTTTGTTGGTGCACAATTCTGGCGCACCAAGGCACCCTTCTGGCGCACCGCAGCATCATCTGGCAACACCAGCAGCGCACCGTGGCACATTTCTGGCGCACCAAATTTTTCTGCCCTGCCCTCCGCGAGGGCAGGGCAGCGTTCTGCGCACCAAGACCGCACCAAGCCGCACCATGCACGCGCCAAGCACCAAATCCTGCCCTGCCCTCCGCAAGGGCAACGCAGCCTCCTGGGAGCAACCTGGGCCAAATTTCCATTTTAATTCAATTCCTCACCAAATTGAATCAAGGCCAACCAAAACCCATTTCTCCTCAAATCCAAAGCAAGCAAAGCCCACATCATCACTCAAAGGCACATGGATCAATTAAATTAGGATTTTCATTTTTGTAATTTGTTTTAATTTCATTTTCATTTTTCATTTTGTAAAGCCTATATAAGACATCATTTCCATCTTTGAAAGGAGGCTAGCTCCACTAGGGAGTATTAGGATTTGAGAGATCTCTCTCTTAGTTTTCATTTCTGTTTTGAATCTGGATTAAGAGTGAAGGAATTCTGTTTCCCTCTTGGTCTAAGATTTCTCTTGTTCTTTTTCTGCAAACTTTCAAGTGAATTGCAATTTGAATCAAAGTTCTCTCACTGCTTTCATCTTTAATTTTCCTGCATCTTGTGTGCTGTTGGATCAAGGAAGGGATTGAGATCTAGACTTGTTTTCTAGTCTCTTTGATTCCCTGAGATCAATTTTATTTTGCAATTTAGCTGAGCTCTTTGCTACTCTTCTATTTTTTTTACTGTTTCATTGAAATTGTCAAATGCTCTTTGAGATTTGAGAATTGATCTCAGTCTTCTGCTACGTTTACTTTTCTGCAATTTCCTTTCCTGCATTCTACACTTTCACATTTCTGTCCACATTGAGCTTGATTTAATTTCCTGCACATTTACATTTTCTGCAATTTAAATTTCTAGTTGCTTAATCTATTGCCTTCTTTAATTTCCAGAACCCAACCCCCTTTACTTTTCATGCAATTTACTTTTCTTGCAATTTAAGTTTTAGCTATTTTATTTTCTTGCTCTTTAAAGTTTCTATGCAAGTTATTTCTGCACTTTATAATTCCTGCAAATTTACATTCTGTTGGCTACAGTTTCACACAATTCACTAAATGTTAGCTTGACTAAACTAATCACCCACTAAAGTTGCTTGATCCATCAATCCCTGTGGGATCGACCTCACTCTTGTGAGTTATTACTACTTGATGCGACCCGGTACACTTGCCGGTTGGATATGTGTGTTGGAAATTCATTTTTCCCCAAAAACACCATCAAGTTTTTGGCGCCGTTGCCGGGGATTGATTAGATCAACAATGATTAAGTTGGTGAGAAGTCTAGATCAAGCATTTTCTTCATTTTTGTTTTCTGTTTTAGATTGAAACCAAGGTGTTTGAGTTATTGCCTCACTAAGAAATTCTTTCTCTGTGACATGAAT
>NC_029775.3:62541377-62541590 GCF_000817695.3 Arachis duranensis | reverse complement strand
ACGACCGAGCTACACGTTTCAGGTAACCCCCGGAACATTGGCGCCGTTGCCGGGGACCTGGAAGTCATCCCTCTACCATGGCGGACGACCCTCTCAACAATGACCACGCTGCATCAGAACAAGAGGAGGAAGTTGACACCAGAGAACGACCGGACAGCCCTCTATCACCACGCACTCCAGGAGGAAACAAACAGAATCGCCCAAAGACATCAC
>NC_029775.3:62540611-62541277 GCF_000817695.3 Arachis duranensis | reverse complement strand
AAGCAGCCAGCACGCACACTGCCCTGCCCTTGCCAAGGGCAGGGCAGAATCGTGATGCACATTGAGGTTGGAAGCAAGAATGTCGCTAAGGTAAAATCTGGGCGCTCACAGCATGACCATGCCTCCTTCAAAGGGCTATAACTTGAGCTACAGACGTCCAATTGATGTGCTTCCAGTTGCGTTGGAAAGCTGACATTCAGAGCTTTCCAACGATATATAGCAATTCATATTTGGCGTAAAATTGAGGCAGGAACGAAAGGCATCTTTAAGGGCCATGAGAAAGCAAGAAACTAGGCCTTACTTTGGTGCCAAGAAAGCCAAGGAAATTAAGTAGCGTGTGTTTCTGCCAGGATTCGAACTCGGGACATCAAAGTGGAAACACTGCCCTGCCCTCCGCGAGGGCAGGGCAGCATTTTGTTGGTGCACAATTCTGGCGCACCAAGGCACCCTTCTGGCGCACCACAGCATCATCTGGCAGCACCAGCAGCGCACCGTGGCACATTTCTGGCGCACCAAATTTTTCTGCCCTGCCCTCCGCGAG
Organism: Arachis duranensis; assembly: GCF_000817695.3. Lineage (NCBI taxonomy): Eukaryota > Viridiplantae > Streptophyta > Magnoliopsida > Fabales > Fabaceae > Arachis > Arachis duranensis. The sequence continues at coordinate 62,540,736 of NC_029775.3, read as the reverse complement.
GGCAGGGCAGCGTTCTGCGCACCAAGACCGCACCAAGCCGCACCATGCACGCGCCAAGCACCAAATCCTGCCCTGCCCTCCGCAAGGGCAGCGCAGCCTCCTGGGAGCAACATGGGCCAAAATTC
>NC_029775.3:62537466-62537636 GCF_000817695.3 Arachis duranensis | reverse complement strand
ATGACTGTGAGGACTTGGTCCAACCTTTGATCAAAGTTGACCCTTCTAGTGCAAGGATGTTCATCTCCTTGCATCATGGGCAAGTTGAATGCCAACCTTACACTTTCCGGACTAAAATCCAAGTATTTCCCCCGAACCATAGTAAGATAATTCTTTGGATCTGGGTTCAT
>NC_029775.3:62536340-62537140 GCF_000817695.3 Arachis duranensis | reverse complement strand
TCTAGAGGTTTCTCCGGCCTTGGATGCCATAAATGGTTATGGAAAAACAAAAAGCAATGCTTTTACCACATCAAACTTAAAGGGTTTGCTCGTCCTCGAGCAAAATAAGAAAGAAGAGAGTAGAAGAAGAAGAAGAAATGAGAAAGAAGGGAATGGCTTTTGTGTTCGGCCAAGAAGGGAGAGAAGTAGTGTTTAGGTTGTGTGAAAATGAAGGAGTGAAGATGGGTTTATATAGGAGAGGGGGAAGGGTGATGTTCGGCCATGTATGGGTGGGTTTGGGTGGGAAAGTGGTTTGAATTTGAATGGTGGGGTTTTATGAAGGATGGATGTGAGTGGTGAAGAGAAAGATGGGATTTGATAGGTGAAGGGTTTTTGGGGAAGAAGTGTTGAGGTGATTGGTGAATGGGTGAAGAAGAAGAGAGAGAGTGGTAGGGTAGGTGGGGATCCTGTGGGGTCCACAGATCCTGAGGTGTCAAGGAAAAGTCATCCCTGCACCAAATGGCAAGCAAAATTGCGTTTTTAGCCAATTCTGGCGTTAAACGCCGGGCTGGTGCCCATTTCTGGCGTTTAACGCCAGCTTCTTACCCTTTTCTGGCGTTTAACGCCAGTCTGGTGCCCTTTTCTGGCGTTAAACGCCCAGAATGGTGCCAGACTGGCGTTTAAACGCCAGCACATTCTCCTCCAGGGTGTGCTATTTTTCTTTCTGCTTTTCATTCTATTTTTGCTTTTTTCATTGATTTTGTGACTTCTCATGATCATCAACCTAAAAAAAACATAAAATAACAAAAGAAAATAGTTAA
>NC_029775.3:62534206-62534893 GCF_000817695.3 Arachis duranensis | reverse complement strand
CCTTCCTTCTGTCTGAAGGTTTGGACTTCCACTCTAAGCTTACTCAATTTTTGAGGTGGAAAGAACTTTGCCAAGAAGGCATTGACTAGCTTTTCCCAAGAGTCCAGGCTTTCTTTAGGTTGAGAGTCCAACCATGTCCTAGCTCTGTCTCTTACAGCAAAAGGGAATAGCATAAGTCTGTAGACCTCAGGGTCAACCCCATTAGTCTTAACAGTGTCACAGATTTGCAAGAATTCAGCTAAGAACTAATGAGGATCTTCCAATGGAAGTCCATGGAACTTGCAATTCTGTTGCATTAGAGAAACTAATTGAGGCTTAAGCTCAAAGTTGTCTGCTCCAATGGCAGGGATAGAGATGCTTCTCCCATAGAAATCGGGAGTAGGTGTAGTAAAGTCACCCAGTACCTTCCTTGCATTGTTGGCATTGTTGTTGTTTTCGGCTGCCATGGGTTCTTCTTCTTTGAAGACTTCTGTTAGGTCCTCTACAGAGAGTTGTGCCTTGGTTTCTCTTAGCCTTCTCTTCAAGGTACTTTCAGGTTCAGGATCAGCCTCAACAAGAATGCTTTTATCCTTGCTCCTGCTCATAAGAAAGAGAAGAGAACAAGATAATGTAGAATCCTCTATGTCACAGTATAGAGATTCCTTGAGGTGTCAGAGGAAAAGAAAAATAGAAGGGAAGTAATTTTCG
>NC_029775.3:62532574-62533342 GCF_000817695.3 Arachis duranensis | reverse complement strand
TCCAGGAATCATGCAATGTTTAGTCTAAGACTCCGGTCCAGGAATTAGACATGGCTTCACAGCCAGCCAAGCTTTCAAAGAAAGCTTCGATCCAAAACACTAGACATGGCCAATGGCCAGCCAAGCCTTAGTAGATCACTGCTCCAATAGCAAGATTGATAGAAATCAACAAGCTCTTGTGATGATAAGTTGAAACCTCGGTCCAATGAAATTAGACATGGCTTCACAGCCAGCCAGATTTCAACAGATCATCATGAAACTCTAGAATTCATTCTTAAGAATTCTGAAAAAAAAATACCTAATCTAAGCACAAGATGAACCTTCAGTTGTCCAAACTCAACAATCCCCGGCAACGGCGCCAAAAACTTGGTGCGCGAAATTGTGATCAATACTTTTCACAACTCAAATAATCCCCGGTAATGAATCCAAAAACTTGGTGTTCAATACCATGGCATAAACACAACTTCGCACAACTAACCAGCAAGTGTACTGGGTCGTCCAAGTAATAAACCTTACGCGAGTAAGGGTCGATCCCACAGAGATTGTTGGTATGAAGCAAGCTATGGTCATCTTGTAAATCTTAGTCAGGCAAACTCATGTGGGTATGGTGATATACGAATAAAACATAAAGATAAAGATAGAGATACTTATGTAATTCATTGGTAGGAATTTCAGATAAGAGTATGAAGATGCTGGTTCTTTCCGTCTCTCTGCTTTCCTACTGTCTTCATCCAATCCTTCTTACTCCTTTCCATGGCAAGCTTAAGC
>NC_029775.3:62508982-62532393 GCF_000817695.3 Arachis duranensis | reverse complement strand
TCAGGAGTTTGAAGCACGTCACAGTCATTCAATCATTGAATCCTACTCAGAATACCACAGACAAGGTTAGACCTTCTGGATTTTCTTGAATGCCACCATCAGTTCTAGCCTATACCACGAAGACTCTGATCTCACGGAATGGCTGGCTCGGTTGTCAGGCGATCAACCATGCATCGTGTATCAGGAATCCAAGAGATATTCACTCAATCGAAGGTAGAACGGAGGTGGTTGTCAGTCACACGTTCATAGGTGAGAATGTTGATGAGTGTCATGGTTCATCACATTCATCAAGTTGAAGAACAAGTGATATCTTAGAACAAGAACAAGCGGAAGTGAATAGAAGAACAATAGTAATTGCATTAATACTCGAGGTACAGCAGAGCTCCACACCTTAATCTATGGTGTGTAGAAACTCCACCGTTGAAAATACATAAGAACAAGGTCTAGGCATGGCTGAATGGCCAGCCTCCCAATGATCTAAGATCTAAAGAAAGAGATTCCAAAGATCCGAAGATTAGAAGCCTCAAATACAATAGCAAAAGGTCCTACTTATAGAGAACTAGTTGCCTAGGGTGTACAGAGATGAGTAAATGACATAAAAATCCACTTACGGGCCCACTTGGTGTGTGGTTGGGCTGAGCATTGAAGCATTTTCGTGTAGAGACTCTTCTTGGAGTTAAACGCCAGCTTTGGTGCCAGTTTGGGCGTTTAACTCCCATTCTTGTGCTAGGGAGGTCAGAATCCAACAGCATCGGCAGTCCTTTTTAGTCTCTGAATCAGATTTTTGCTCAGGTCCCTCAATTTCAGCCAGAAAATACCTGAAATCATAGAAAAACACACAAACTCATAGTAAAGTCCAGAAAAGTTAATTTTAACTAAAAACTAACTAGATCATACTAAAAACATACTAAAAACAATGCCAAAAAGCGTACAAATTATCCGCTCATCAATGATGCAAGTCATCACAACACCAAACTTAAGCTTTGTTTGTGCCAAGCAAATCAATGTGAGTAAACTTTTATATCTTGAGACCTTGGCTTCGAAGGATTGCAATACAACTAAGAGTAAAACTAAGTGTCTAACACATGTATGAGTGTTTTAATTGTCATGGAAAGCTCTTGGATCCTTGAGGGTTCCCTCAGGTATAGGCTTTAGGGGTCCTTTCTATTGATTGTCACCTTGAAGTAGTAAGGGTTGTTTTCCTTTCCTGACCATGACTCTAAGTGTTCTATCTCAACACAACCCTTTAATTAGGCTTTCAATTAGCACTCCCAAACTAGTTGGTTTTAGGGTGCTAGGTGTTGAGATACCCCTAAGAATTTACATGCCCAGGTCTCTTCTTGACACATCTTCACCACAAGCATCTACTAAGATCATTAATTCTTTTTGAGGTTTTTAATGTTTCTTTTTTTATCTCAGTAGTTGATGCTCAGAGCCTTAGGACTTTATTTCTTACTACCTCTTGGTTCTATGGATATTTAAGGAACACCCCTTAGTCTTCCTTTGTTATACTTTCTAGGACTAGTTGCTCTCCATGACTCATTTTCTTTTTAGTTCATCCAAGGTTCTACACTTAGTTTCTTATTTCTTAGTTTGTTTGATGATCCCTGTTGGCTTTGGTCTCTCTTATTGTTTTTGCACAACTCACAGTAACTCTTATGGAGACAAGCTCTACTTTTATTTAAGTTGAAATGAAGACTTGAAATACATGACATTTTCTTTCTTGTAAAAAAAAATCATAAAGACTTCAAATAGGAATTAAAACTAAGCATGAAACATAAACTATCCTAGCATGATTATTCAAGAAGTAAATAAAGCAAAAGCTTAAACAGAATTCAGAAATTGGAAAGTGTCAACCATGGGACTCAACAACCTTGAGCAGCTTCATCTTTAATTCATTGGCCCCTTCCCTTTGTCCTTCTTCTTGGGAGGGGATGAGCCACCTTCATCTGGCTTGGAGGAACCTTCTTGAGCCTTGGTATCCTTGGGCTTGGGCTTCCAAAATCCTAACCTCCTTATGTTGGATTTCACATTCTCCTTGTGTTGGTATGTGGTGCACGAAATTGTGATCATCAACAATGGCGCCAAATACTTGGAGCTCTCAAACATGAATCACACTTTGTCACAACTTCGCACAACTAACCAGCAAGTGCACCGGGTCATCCAAGTAATAAACCTTACGTAAGTAAGGGTCGATCCCACGGAGATTGTTGGTATGAAGCAAGCTATGGTCATCTTGTAAATCTTAGTTAGGCGGATTCAAATGGTTATAATGGTTTTTGAATATAAAGATAAATAAAGCATAAAATAGAGATAGAGATACTTATGTAAATCATTGGTGAGAATTTCAGATAAGTGTATGGAGATGCTTTGTTCCTTCTGAATCTCTGCTTTCCTATTGCTTTCATCCAATCATTCTTACTCTTTTCTATGGCAAGCTGTATGTAGGGTGTCACCGTTGTCAATGGCAACTTTCCATCCGCTCAGTGAAAATAGTCCAAATGCTCTGTCAAAGCACAGCTAATCGTCTGTCGGTTCTCGATCATGTTGGAATAGAATCCAGTGATTCTTTTGCGTCTGTCACTACGCCCAACACTCGCAAGTTTGAAGCTCGTCACAGTCATCCCCTCTCAGATCCTACTCGGAATACCACAGACAAGGTTTAGACTTTCCGGATCTTAGGAATGGCTGCCAATAATTCTAGCTTATACCACGAAGACTCCGATCTTTCGGAATGGAGGCTAAGAGATACGCGTTCGATCTAAGGTAGAACGGAAGTAGTTGTCAGGCACGCGTTCATAGGTGAGAATGATGATGAATGTCACGGATCATCACATTCATGATGTTGAAGTACAGCGAATATCTTAGAATAAGAATAAGAATTGAATAGAAGAATAATAGTAATTGTATTAATACTCGAGGAACAGCATAGCTCCACACCTTAATCTATGGTGTGTAGAAACTCCACCGTTGAAAATACATAAGTGATGGTCCAGGCATGGCCGAATGGCCAGCCCCATGAAGGTCTAAAATCGCATACACTGATTAAAGATCCATCCAAAGACAAGACGCTTAGTACAATAGTAAAAAGTTCTATTTATACTAAACTAGCTGCTAGGGTTTACAGAAATAAGTCTAAGTGCAGAAATCCACTTCCGGGGCCCACTTTGGTGTGTGCTTGGGTTGAGCTTGAGCTTTACACATGCAGAGGCTTTTCTTGGGGTTAAACGCCAAGTTGTAACGTGTTTTTGGCGTTTAACTCTGGTTTGTGACGTGTTTCTGGCGTTTTACTCCAGAAGGCAGCATGGAACTGGCATTGAACGCCAGTTTGCATCATCTAACCTCGAATAAAGTATAGACTATTATATATTTCTGGAAAGCCCTGGATGTCTACTTTCCAACGCAATTGAGAGAGCACCATTTGGAGTTTTGTAGCTCTAGAAAATTCATTTCGAGTGCAGGGAGGTCAGAATCTAACAGCATCAACAGTCCTTTTCCAGCCTGAATCAGATTTTTGCTCAGGTCCCTCAATTTCTGCCAGAAAATACCTGAAATCATAGAAAAATACACAAACTCATAGTAAAGTCCTGAAATGTGAATTTTGCATAAAAACTAATAAAAATATTCCTAAAAGTAGCTAGATCCTACTAAAAACTACCTAAAAACAATGCCAAAAAGCGTATAAATTATCCGCTCATCACAACACCAAACTTAAATTATTGCTTGTCCTCAAGAAACTAAAAATTAAATAGGATAAAAAGAAGAGAATATACTATAAATCTCAAAATATCAACGAATATTAGTTCTAATTAGATGAGCAGGACTTGTAGCTTTTTGCCTTTGAATAGTTTTGGCATCTCACTTTATCCTTTGAAGTTTAGAATGATTGGCATCTATAGGAACTCGGAGTTCAGATAGTGTTATTAATTCTCCTAGTTAAGTATGTTGATTCTTGAACACAGCTACTTTTATGAGTATTGGCCGTGGCACTAAGCACTTTGTTTTCCAGTATTACCACCGGATACATAAATGTCACAGACACATGACTGGGTGAACCTTTTCACATTGTGACTCAGCTTTGCTAAAGTCCCTAGTTAGAGATGTCCAGAGATCTTAAGCATATTCTTTTTGCTTTGAATCACGACTTTAACCATTTTGTCTCAAGCTTTTCACTTGGACCTGCATGCCACAAGCACATGGTTAGGGACAGCTTGATTTAGCCGCTTAGGCCTGGATTTATTTCCTTGGGCCCTCCTATCCATTGATGCTCAAAGCCTTGGATCCTTTTTACCCTTGCTTTTTGGTTTTAAGGGCTATTGGCTTTTTCTGCTTGCTTTTTTTTTCGCATGCTTTGTTCAAAAAGTTTTGTCACTACATCAATATAATTAAACTAATTTCAAGGATGAATTTGAAACTCATGTACTTCTTGTTCTTTTGAATTAAAAACATTTTTCATTTAAGAAAGGTGAAGGATTCATGGAATTATTCATAGCCTTAAGACATAGTTACTAAATACTAATGATCATGTAGTAAAGACTCAAAACATAGACAAACATAAAGCATAAAGTCAAAAAATAGAGAGACAAGAACAAGGAAGTTAAGGAATGAGTCCACCTTAGTGAGGGTGGCGCCTTCTTCTTGAAGGACCAATGGTGTTCTTGAGCTCCTCTATGTCTCTTCCTTGCCGTTGTTGCTCCTCCCTCATAGCTCTTTGATCTTCTCTAATCTCATTGAGAATGATGGAGTGCTCTTGGTGTTCCACCCTTAATTGGTTCATGTCTTGACTCAATCCTTATAGAGAAGTGTTGAGTTGTTCCCAATAGTTGTTTGGAGAAAAATGCATCCCTTGAGGCATCTCAGGGATTTCTTGATGATGAGCTTCCTCATGCGTCTCTTGAGATCCATGGATAGGCTCTCTTGTTTGCTCCATCCTCTTCTTAGTGATGGGCTTGTCCTCTTCAATGAGGATGTCTCCTTCTACGACAACTCTAGCTAAGTATCATAGATGGCAAATGAGATGAGAAAAAGCTAGCCTTGCCAAGGTGGAGGGCTTTTCAGCTACTTTGTATAGTTCTAGAGAGATGACTTCATAAAGCGTTGAATGAACTCCGACCATCCTCTAGCCACAGGCTTAAGGTCCAGTCTTCTCAATTGAACCGGCTTGCCTTTTGAGTCTCTTTTCCATTGAGCTCCTTCCACACATTTGTCCATGAGGACTTGGTCCAACCTTTGATCAAATTTCACCCTTCTAGTGTAGGGGCGTGCATCTTCTTGCATCATAGGTAAGTTGACGCCAACCTTACGTTCTCCGGAATGAAATCTAAGCATTTTCCCCGAGCCGTTGTAAGATAATTCTTTGGATTCGGGTTCATACTTTGATCATGGTTCCTAGTGATCCATGCATTGGCATAGAACTCTTGAACCATTAACATTCCGACTTGTTGAATGAGATTGGTAAGAACTTCCCAACCTCTTCTTTGGATCTCATGTCGGATCTCCAGAAACTCATTTTTCTTGAGCATGAAAGGGACCTCAGGGACCACCTTCTTCTTAGCCACAACTTCATAGAAGTGGTCTTGATGTGCTTTTGAGATGAATCTCTCCATCTCCCATGACTCAGAGGTGGAAGCAATTGTCTTCCCTTTCCTCTTTCTAGAGGTTTCTCTGGTCTTAGGTGTCATAAATGGTTATGGAAAAACAAAAAAGCTATGCTTTTACTACACCAAACTTAGAATGTTGCTCACCCTCGAGCAAAAGAAAAAAGAATAGAAGAAGAAGAAGATATGGAGGAGAGGGAGAGAGGTGTGGGTTTCGGCCAAGGGTGAGAAGAGAGGGTAGTGATGTGTGAAAATGAAGAAGGATAGGGGGGTTTATATAGTGGAGGGAGAGAAGTTTATGGTTTGGTCATATAGGGTGGGTTTGGGTGAGAAAGAGATTTTGAATTTGAAGGTAGCTGGGGTTTATGGGGAAGAGAGGATGGATGTGAGTTGTGAAAAGCTGATGGGGAAGAGTGATTGAGGTGATTGGTGAATGATGTTTGGGGAAGAATGTTATGAAAAGGTGTGAGAGAGGGAGATGGGGTAGGTGGGGATCCTATGGGGTCTACAGATCCTGAGGTGATCCTGTGGGGTCCACAGATCCTAATGTGATCTTGCGGGTCCACAGATCTTGAGGTGTCAAGGATTTCTCATCCTTGCACCTTTTAGGCGTGTAAAACGCCCTCTGTATGTAATCCTGGCATTTAACGCCAGACTGTAGCTTGTTTCTGGCGTTAAACACCCAGATGTAGCCTGTTTCTAGTGTTTAACGCCAGCTTGATGCTTGTTTCTGGCGTTAAACGCCAGCTTGGTGCTTATTTCTGGCGTTAAACGCCAGACAGATGCTTGTTTCTGGCGTTTAAAAGCCAGACAGCTCTTCCTCCAAGGTGTGCTTTTTCTTTTCCTGTTTTTGATTCTGTTTTTAATTTTTGCAATTGTTTTGTGACTCCACATGATCATAAACCTAATAAAACATAAAAGAACAATAGAAATATAGATAAATAAAAATTGGGTTGGATCCTAATAAGCGCTTCTTTAATGTCAATAGCTTAACAGTGAGCTCTCATGGAGCTTCACAGATGTTCAGAGCATTGTTGGGACCTCCCAACACCAAACTTAGAGTTTGAATGTGGGGGTTCAACACCAAACTTAGAGTTTGGTTGTGGCTTCCCAACACCAAACTTAGAGTTTGATTGTGGGGGCTTTGTTTGACTCTGTATTGAGAGAAGCTTATCGTGCCTCTTTTCCATTTTTACAGAAGGATAACCTTGAGCTTTAAATACAAGGTAGTCCCCATTCAATTGAAGGACTAGTTCACCTCTGTCAACATCAATCACAGCTTTTTCTATGGCTAGGAAGGGTCTTCCAAGAATGATGGATTCATTCTCATCCTTCCCAGTGTCTAAAATTATGAAATCAACAGGGATGTAAAGGCCTTTAACCTTTACCAACACGTCCTCTACCAATCCATAAGCTTGTTTTATTGACTTGTCTGCCATTTCTAATGAGATTCTTGCAGCTTGTACCTCAAAGATCCCCAACTTTTCCATTACAAAGAGTGGCATAAGATTTATACCTGACCCCAGGTCACATAGAGCCTTCTCAAAGGTTATGGTGCCTATGGTACATGATATTAAGAATTTACTAGGATCTTGTTTCTTTTGAGGTAGAGTTTGCTGAACCCATGTATCTAGTTCACTAATGAGCAAGGGAGGTTCACCTTTCCAAGTCTCATTACCAAACAACTGCACATTCAGCTTCATGATGGCTCCTAGATATTGAGTAACTTGCTCTTCAGTTACATCCTCATCCTCTTCAGAGGAAGAATAGTTCTCAGAGCTCATGAATGGCAGGAGGAAGTTTAATGGAATCTCTATGGTCTCTATATGAGCCTTAGATTCCTTTAGGTCCTCAATAGGGAACTCTTTTCTCTCTGGGAGACGTCCCATGAGGTCTTCCTCATTGGGGTTCACGTCCTCCCCTTCCTCTTTGGATTCGGCCATTTTGATTATATCAATGGCCTTGCACTCTCTTTTTGGATTCTCTTCTGTATTGCTTGGGAGAGTACTAGGAGGAGTTTCAGTGATTTTCTTACTTAGCTGACCCACTTGTGCCTCCAAATTTCTAATGGAGGACCTTGTTTCACTCATGAAACTTAAAGTGGCCTTAGATAGATTAGAGACTATATTTGCTAAGCTAGAGGGGCTCTGCTCAGAATTCTCTGTCTGTTGCTGAGAAGATGATGGAAAAGGCTTGCTATTGCTAAACCTGTTTCTTCCATCATTATTAAATCCTTGTTGAGTCTTTTGTTGATCCTTCCATGAGAAATTTGGATGATTTCTCTATGAGGAATTATAAGTGTTTCCATAGGGTTTACCCATGTAATTCACCTCTGCCATTGCAGGGTTCTCAGGATCATAAGCTTCTTCTTCAGAAGATGCCTCTTTAGTACTGTTGGATGCATTTTGCCATCCATACAGACTCTAAGAAATCATATTGACTTGCTAAGTCAACATTTTGTCTGAGCCAATATGGCATTCAGAGCATCAATTTCAAGAACTCCCTTCCTCTGAGGCATCCCATTACTCATAGGATTCCTCTCAGAGGTGTACCTGAATTGGTTATTTGCAACCATGTCAATGAGTTCTTAAGCTTCTACAGGCATTTTCTTTAGGTGAATGGATCCACCTGCAGAATGGTCCAGTGACATCTTAGAGAACTCAGATAGACCATCATAGAATATATCTAAAATAGTCCATTCTGAAAGCATGTCAGAAGGACACTTTTTGGTCAACTGCTTGTATCTTTCCCAACCTTCATAGAGGGATTCACCATCTTTTTGCTTGAAGGTCTGAACATCCACTCTAAGCTTGCTCAGCTTTTGAGGAGGAAAGAACTTGGCCAAGAAGGCCGTGACCAGCTTATCCCAAGAGTCCATGCTATCTTTAGGTTGTGAGTCCAACCATGTTCTAGCTCTGTCTCTTACAGCAAAAGGGAAAAGCTTGAGCCTGTAGACTTCAGGATCTACTCCATTAGTCTTAACAGTATCACAGATCTGCAAGAATTCAGTTAACAACTGATAGGGATCTTCTGATGAAAGTCCATGAAACTTGCAGTTCTGTTGCATTAGAGCAACTAGTTGAGGATTCAGCTCAAAATTGTTTGCTCCAATGGCAGGGATTGAGATGCTTCTTCCATAAAATTTGGAAGTAGGTGTAGTATAATCACCAAGCATCCTCCTTGCATGATTGTTGTTGTCATTATTTTCGGCTGCCCTCTCCTATTCTTTTTCAAAAATTTTTGTAAGGTTTTCTCTGGATTGTTGTGCTTTAGCTTCTCTTAGCTTCTTTTTCAGAGTCATTTCAGGTTCAGGATCTGCTTCAACAAGAATGTCCTTGTCCTAACTCCTGCTCATATGAAAAAGAAGAGAACAGAAAAGAAGAGGAATCCTCTATGTCATAGTATAGAGATTCCTTTATGTGAGTAGAAGAAAAGAAGAATAAGAATGAAGAGGATAAAAATTCGAACACAGAAGAGAAGAGAGGTTTTGAATTTTAAGATAAAGAGAAGTGTTAGTAAATAAATAAAATAAATAGAAAGAGATGAGAGGGAGAGACTTTTGAAAATTGTTTTTGAAAAAAGGTTAGTGATTTTCGAAAATTAAGAGAAGAAATAAAATCAAAATTAAAATTTGAAACAATTAGTTAAGTAAAAAGAATTTTAAAAAAGAGGGAGGTGATTTTCGAAAATTAGAGAGAGGAAAGTAGTTAGGTGGTTTTGAAAAAGATAAGAAATAGTAAAACAAAAAGTCAATTAGTTAGTTGAAAAAGATTTGAAAATCAATTTTGAAAAGATAAGAAGTTAGAAAAGATTTTGAAATTGATTTTGAAAAACATATGATTGAAAAGATATGATTGAGATTTGTTTTGAAAAAGATTTGATTTTTAAAATTAAAATTGATTACTTGACTAACAAGAAACTAAAACATATGATTCTAGAGTTTAAAGATTGAACCTTTCTTAACAAAAAAGTAACAAACTTCAAATTTTTGAATCAATCACATTAATTGTTAGTAAAGTTTTAGAAAATTATGAAATAAAAATAAGAAAAAGATTTTGAAAATCAATTTTTAAAATTTTCGAAAATACAAAAGAAAAATAAAAAAGATTTGATTTTTGAAAAAGTTTTGAAATGATAAGATTTTTAAAATTGAAATCTTGACTTGACTAACAAGAAACAACTAATTTTAAAAATTTTTGACTAAGTCAACCCAAAGATTTCGAAAATTATGAGACAAATAAGGGAAAGATATTTTTTTTATTTTTGAGTTTTTAATGAGGAGAGAGAAAAACACAAATATGACTCACAACATGAAAATTATGAATCAAAACACATGATGCATGCAAGAACACTATGAATGTCAAGATGAACACCAAGAACACTTTGAAGATCAAGATGAACATCAAGACTTATTTTTGAAAAATTTTCAAGAAAAGAAAAACATGCAAGATACAAAACTTAGAAATTTTTAATGCTTAGACACTATGAATGCAAAAATGCATATGAAAAACACCAAAAGACACAAAACAAGAAAATATGAAGATCAAACAAGAAGACTTATCAAGAACAACTTGAAGATCATGAAGAATACAATGCATGAATTTTTCAAAAAAATGCATAAATTTTAAAAACATGCAATTGACACCAAACTTAAAAATTGACACTAGACTCAAATAAGAAACACAAAAATATTTTTGGTTTTTATGATTTTATTAATTTTTTTGTATTTTCTTTTTTGAAAATTATTTTTTTTGAAAAAACTTTTTGAAAACTTTTTGGAAAACAAAATAAGAAGAAAATTACCTAATCTGAGCAACAAGATGAACCGTCAGTTGTCCAAACTCGAACAATTCCCGGCAACGGCGCCAAAAACTTGGTGCACGAAATTGTGATAATCAACAATAGCACCAAAGACTTGGAGCTCTCAAACATGAATCATACTTTGTCACAACTTTGCACAACTAACCAGATAGTGCACTGGGTCGTCCAAGTAATAAACCTTACGTGAGTAAGGGTCAATCCCACGGACAGGGACGGATCTATGTGTGGCACTGTGGGGGCAATTGCCCCCATTAAATTTTTGAAAAACTAATAATAATTATATATGTATATAGAGAATTGTCCCATTATAATAATTTATTTTCCCCCACACTTCAAAAAAAAATTATGTATAATTTAATAGAGAAAAATATATTATTTTGTCTATATCTACATATAAAGATAATTGTGATTGTTTGATTTGAATTTTTATTTTTTTCACAAATTTTTTGTCTTTCTCGCATAATTTTAGAAAAAATTCAGACACCAAAATAAAAAATTGTCAAAATTTTAATTTAGTTCATTCGAGTTATATTTTTTATAAATTTTTTAGCTATTGAGTTATAATATAAAAAATAATCAATATAAATGTAATTTGACAGATATTAAATACTTGACTAGACACAAATATTAATAATAAATGTAGCTCATGTAATATTACCGAAATATTGAAATGAAAAAAATTAACTAAATTACTATACTTTTAGATGTATTAATTATATTTATTTATTAAAATTTTGATTAGCTAATATATTCTAAAATTTAAATATCTAAACATATTAATATTAATATTTTTTATTATTTTGCTATAATTATTTTGCCCCCACTTCTAAAATTTTCTGGATCCGTCACTGCCCACGGAGATTGTTGGTATGAAGCAAGTTACGGTCATCTTATGAATCTCAGTTAGGCGGATTCAAATGGTTATAATGGTTTTTGAATATAAAGATAAATAAAGCATAAAATAGAGATAGATATACTTATGTAAATCATTGGTGGAAATTTCAGATAAGTGTATCGAGATGCTTTGTTTCTTCTGAATTTCTGCTTTCCTACTGCTTTCATCCAATCATTCTTACTCCTTTCTATGGCAAGCTGTATGTAGGGCGTCACCGTTGTCAATGGCTACTTCCTATCCTCTCAGTGAAAATGGTCCAAATGCTCTGTCACAGCACAGCTAATCATCTGTCGGTTCTCGATCATGTTGGAATAGAATCCAGTGATTCTTTTGCGTCTGTCACTACGCCCAACACTCGCAAGTTTGAAGCTTGTCACAGTCATCCCCTCTCAGATCCTACTCGGAATACCACAGACAAGGTTTAGACTTTCCGGATCTTAGGAATAGCTGCCAATAATTCTAACTTATACCACGAAGACTCTGATCTTTCGGAATGGAGGCTAAGAGATACGCGTTCGATCTAAGGTAGAACGAAAGTTGTTGTCAGGCACACGTTCATAGGTGAGAATGATGATGAGTGTCACGGATCATCACATTCATCATGTTGAAGTACAGCGAATATCTTAGAATAAGAATAAGCTGAATTGAATAGAAGAATAATAGTAATTGCATTAATACTCGAGGAACAGTATAGCTCCACACCTTAATCTATGGTGTGTAGAAACTCCACCGTTGAAAATACATAAGTGATGGTCCAGGCATGGCCAAATGGCCAGCCCCCATGAAGGTCTAAAATTGCATACACTGATTAAAGATCCATCCAAAGACAAGACACTTAGTACAATAGTAAAAAGTTCTATTTATACTAAACTAGCTGCTAGGGTTTACAGAAATAAGTCTAAGTGCAGAAATCCACTTCCGGGGTCCACTTTGGTGTGCTTGGGCTGAGCTTGAGCTTTACACGTGCAGAGGCTTCTCTTGGGGTTAAACGCCAAGTTGTAACGTATTTTTGGCGTTTAACTCTGGTTTGTGACGTGTTTCTGGCGTTTTACTCCAGAATGCAGCATGAAACTGGCGTTGAACGCCAGTTTGCATCCTCTAAACTCAAATAAAGTATGGACTATTATATATTTCTGGAAAGCACTGAATGTCTAATTTCCAACGCAGTTGAGAGCGCGCCATTTGAAGTTATGTAGCTCCAGAAAATCCATTTCGAGTGCAGGGAGGTCAGAATCCAACAGCATCAGCAGTTCTTTTTCAGCCTGAATCAGATTTTTGCTCAGGTTCCTCAATTTTAGCCAGAAAATACCTGAAATCATAGAAAAACACACAAACTCAAAGTAAAGTTCAGAAATATGAATTTTGCATAAAAACTAATAAAAACATCCCTAAAAGTAGCTAGATCCTACTAAAAACTACCTAAAAACAATGCCAAAAAGCGTATAAATTATCCGCTCATCAGTATGCCATTTCTTCTTGCCTTGAGCTGAGTTACTCCAATTTCTGCATATAGATGGGGTAGTTGGGGTTCATGTTAGCCACCGCATTGCACAGGTAGCTCATTTTTGTTTGTGCATAGCAATCATATTCCACTCTGGCTATAGTCCTTGCTTCATAAAGGTGTCTGAATTCAGCAAGACTCTCCATTTGTTGTAGTTGCCGCTCCAGAATCATTCCTAGGCTGCCTTGCATCTCTCTACAGTTAATCTGATTTTGCTGCTCTTTGAGGTTCTCAAAGCCCCCTTGGAGTTGTTGAATATTCTAGTTGACTTGTCTCTATTGTTGTTGTTGACTCTCCTTGAATTGATTGACATCTTCCCTCAAGTGGTGTAGGTCTCCCTTCATTTGGTGTACATCTCCTTGCAATTGCTCCCAGTTGAATCCCTCTGGAAATTATTGATATTGGTAGTGTGGTGGTGGTTGAAGTGCTAGGAAGTGAGGTTACTCTTTTGCCTCTCCCTCTTTTTGCTGTTGTTGTGGTTCATAAGCATGAGCTCTTCGTTCTCTAGCCCTGTTGAGTGGGTGGACAGCCACCACTTTGGCCATCTTCTTGGCAGTTATGAACTTGTCTTGCTTCACAAGCACTTCATCAATGATCTTTTCAACTCCAGCCTCATCACATAGCCTCTGTATAATACTAGGGAATGCCAACCTTGTGTTGTCACTGGTATTTTTCAGCACTTTGTTGATGTTGTTGGCGATCATCTCCCCCACATTGATGTTTTCTCCTCTCATGATGCTGTAGATGAGCACAGCTCTCTCCTTGGTCACCTCTAAAATATTGGATGTGGGATTAGGCACCTCCTCACAAATTCTAGCCACCCTCTAGCTTGGGGGCTCAAATCTCTTCTCCTCAATTGGTTGGGTATCCCATCCTTGTCATTTATCCAATGCACATTCATCACACAGATTTCACTCAGAATCTCCTCAAACCTAGGGTCTTGCTGTATTATTCTCTCTTCATAGCTCTGAGTGGAGCTTGTCCTCTTCACCATTAGCATTCTTTCTATGCTAGAGGGGCTGTAGTCAATAGACTTTCCCTTTACATAGCTAATGTAGCCATATTGTTGCCCTGGTTGAGGTACTGCGTTGGCATGGAACTCGCTCACCAAGCTCTCTACCACTTTCCTTGGTGGGTTACATAGAAGTGACCAACCCCTCTATTCGATCTCAATGTTGATTTCAATATGCTCATTCCTCCCTAGTTGAAACCCAACTTCTGGAATGTTTTCCCTCTCACTTACCCAACCATAAAATTGATTTTGGTTGAATACAGAGAGGAACTTGTAGTCATTAAAAGAGCTTGAGGATCCAGAGGTTGGTTCCTTGGTTTTTCTCTTCTTTGAGGCTGAGCTTTTTGGTGGTGCCATTAGGTTGGGAGAGTGTGAAAAAAATGGGGGTTGAAAGAAAGAAAAAGCAAAATAGGGTTTTGCTCCAACACCATACATAGGACTTGATTGTCCTAATAAAGAAAAAGAAGAAGAAAGTAGGGGATGAGAAATAGTAGAAGATGAAAAGAGAAGTGAATGTGAGGAGTGTGGGTGTTGCTGAAGTGGGAGAGGAGATGGGGGTTAAAGCTTTTATAATGGGTGAATGACGTGGTTCGAAGGTGGGAAATAAAAGGGATTAAATGTTTTCCCACTTTGGGAAGTGGCGCCTAGTATGGGAAGAGGTGCCAACTCTTTTCTCACAGTGTCCTCTGCGTGTGTCAAGTTCCAAAGTGCAAGTACACTTTGACTTCCTTGTTTTGTGAGTTGTTTACCATGTGGGCCCCATCTTCTCTCCTGAAATTGAAACTGAACCCTTTAGTAATGACAAAAGCACCCCTTCACATTCCTTCTCATCAAGAATGAATTGGATTGCAACTGATGGGTGTCC
Source organism: Arachis duranensis (assembly GCF_000817695.3). NCBI lineage: Eukaryota > Viridiplantae > Streptophyta > Magnoliopsida > Fabales > Fabaceae > Arachis > Arachis duranensis. Next base: position 62,517,702 of record NC_029775.3, on the reverse strand, counting down.
CTTGGGACACCAAACTTAATTCTTGGCATCTTAATAAATTGGTTTCATCTTTGTGTATTTAATGTGTTCATAAGAGTGGAGTAACATCAACCTTTTCATTTTCTTTTGATTCCAACTCATTAAATCACGTTCATGTTCTTACCCAAAGCATTAAGTGCTTTCAAATTGGGTGACTTAGGCTGCTATGTGATCATTGGTGGTGGCCACACCAAACTTAATCTCTGGGCTTACTCTTCAAAATCAAACTACTAATTGTTTGTAAGCCTAGATTAAGTGGGTGAGAGGCCACACCAAACTTAGCACTTTAGCTAGTTCTCAGCCCATTCACTCATCATTAGTTATGCATTCATCAAGTTGCAATTCCCAGATAGAAAGAAATAAGAGAGTGTAAAGAAAATCTAGCTACCAAAGCTAATATCAAACTCTCTAATATACAATTGTAAACTAATCCTAATTACTAAAATTTAAATATCTAAAGCAACAGAATTCAAACTACTTCTAAGAAAAGCAATTAAATAAAAAAGGATAAAGTGTTGGGGTGCCTCCCAACTAGTGCTTCTCTATTGTCATTAGCTTGACATTCCTTTATCTTTAGCTGAACTTGTAGCTCACTCTCTGCTCCTCTAAGGAGCCTCCCAAGTAGTGTTTGAGTCTATGACCATTGACAGAAAAAGTTCTCTGAGTCTTGTCCTCCATGAGCTCCACATGACCATTGGGAAACACTTTGAGTATGGTGAAAGGTCCTGACCATCGAGACTTAAGTTTTCCGGGAAAGAACTTGAGTCTTGAGTTGTAGAGTAACACCTTCTGTCCTTCAGTAAACTCTCTTCTTGCTATCTTTTGGTCATGCCACCTTTTTGTGTTTTCTTTGTAGATTTTTGCATTCTCATATGCTTGATTTCTAAACTCTTCCAGCTCATTGAGTTCCATTAATCTCTTTTCTCCAGCAGCTTGCTCATCAAAATTCAGTAGTTTTAGAGTCCAGAAGGCTCTATGCTCCAGTTCAACTGGTAAGTGACAAGCCTTGCCAAATACTAGTTGGTATGGTGACATCCCAATGGGGGTCTTGAAGGCTGTCCTATAGGCACATAGAGCATCGTCTAGCTTCTTAGACTAGTCCTTTACTGAGCTTCCATCAGTTTTTTCAAGGATTCGTTTCAGCTCTCTGTTGGAGATCTCAGCTTGCCCATTAGTCTGTGGTGGTATGGATTTGCCACTTTGTGCTTTACTCCATATCTGAGAAGGAGTGCTTCCAGTTGTTTGTTGCAGAAGTGTGATCCTCCATCACTAATGAGAGCTCTGGAAACTCTAAATCTGCTGAAGATATTCCTTCTCAAGAAGTTTATCACAACCTTGTTGTCATTTATTGCAGTAGCTATGGCCTCTACCCACCTTGAAACATAATCAACAGCCACTAATATGTAGCTATTTGAGTATGAGGTTAGGAAGGGTCCCATGAAATCTATCCCCCATACGTCAAATAGTTCCAGCTCTAGTATGTATTACTGTGGCATCTCATTCCTCTTGGTTAGATTACCAGCTCTTTGACATTCATCATACCTTGACACCATTTTCTTGGCATCTTTAAACACTGTTGGCCAGTAAAATCCGGATTGGAGCACTTTTGCTGCTGTCCTTTCTCCACTGAAGTGACCTCTATATGCTGACCCATGGCACTGCCATAACACTTTCTGCCCTTCTTCATGGGATATACATCTTCTTAGGACACCATCAGTACACTTTTTGAACAAATAGGGGTCATCCCTGATGTAGTATTTGGCATCCTTGATTAGCTTCCTCCTCAAGTGCTTATTGATGTTAGTTGGTAGCTCCCCAATAGCCTTGAAGTTAGCTATGTCTGCGATCCAAGGGGCTACTTGAATCATCATCAAGTGTTCATCAGGAAAGCTTTCATTTACTGCTACTTGCTGCATTTCTTCTTCTTGTGGGATCCTTGAGAGGTGGTCAGCTACCTTATTCTCTGCTCCGCTCGTATCTTTAATCTCAATATCAAATTTTTGGAGAAGCAGGATCCACCTTATTAGTCTGAGCTTAGATTCTTGTTTGGTAAGCAAGTATTTGAGTGCTGCATGATCAGTGAACACAATTACTTTTGAGCCAATGAGATATGATCTAAACTTATCAAAAGCAAAAACTATGGCTAAAAGTTCTTTCTCCGTGGTGGTATAGTTCCTTTGATTCTCATTAAGGACCTTGATAGCATAGTAAATAACATGTACTAGCTTGTCTTTCCTCTGTCCTAGGATAGCACCAACAGCAAAATCAGATGCATCACACATTAGTTCAAAGGGAAGATCCCAGCTTGGGGGTGCTATAATAGGTGCAGAGAAGAGTTTCTTTTTAAGTTCATCAAAGGCTACCATGCACTTTCTATCAAAAACAAAGGGAGTATTTGAGACAAGTAGGTTGCTAAGGGGTTTTGCAATCTTTGAAAAATCTTTAATAAACCTCCTATAGAACCCAGCGTGTCCCAAAAAGCTTCTGATTGCTTTGACATTGCAAGGTGTGATGTGCGGAAAACGATCCGACACAAAACTCACCGGCAAGTGTACCGGGTCGCATTAAGTAATAATAACTCACATGAGTGAGGTCGATCCCATAGGGATTGAAGGATTGAGCAACTTTAGTTTAGTGGTTGAATTAGTCAAGCAAACAAGTGTTGATTGTGTGAAATTGTGTTGACAGGAATTAAATTGCAGAAAATGTAAAGGGAGAGGGGTGAATTGCAGAAATTAAAGAGAACTGAAAGTAAAAGAGCTGAATCTTAAAGAACAAGAAATTAAATGACTGAAACTTAAAGTGCAAGAAATGTAAATTGCAGTAACTTAAAGTGCAAGAAATATAAATTGCTTGAATGTAACAGGGATTTGAGGACTGGGATTTCAGAATTCAAGCAAGGGAAATTAAATTACAACAATTATCAAAGCGAGAGATGATTTGAATTCTATCAGATCTCATACAGAAAAGGAAATTAAATTGCAGCAGGGGTTCACAGAAGAACCAAAAGGAAAATGGGATCTCAGGACTCCAGAGACTAGATAGCAAAGTCTAGATCTCAATTGCCTTCCCAGATCCAAATTCACAAAGCAATTAACAAGAAATTAAAGAGGACACAGTAAAGGAAATTGGATTCAACTCAATTATGCAGTGAGGTAATCAAAGAGATCTTAAATGGAGATTGAGACAGAAATTCCTCAATTCTTCACACCCAAGACTCAAATAAAGCTTTGCAGAAAAGAAAACAATAAAACCCAGAGGAAGAGAATTCAATTCTCCTCCCAAAAACTCTCTATCTCAACTACTAGAAAATGCGAAGTGAGCTCTCCTCCGTAAGCACTATGAAAATTTTAAAAGAAAACTCCAAAAGAAAAAGCTCCTCTAAAACTTCAAATCCTAAGCTATTTATACACTTTCTCCAAATGATCATTAAGCCTTGATTTGGGCCTTGGCCTTGATGGAATTGGGTTAAATCAGGCCTCTGTTGCTTGCTCTTGGTGTTGGAAAGAAATCAATTCTTGAACCGGGCCATGTAGCTTTCACGTTTGAGCAACGTTTGAGGCAAACGTTGACTCAAACGTCCTAGTGCTAATCATCATGCAGAAGGCCATTTGCTGTCATCCACGTTTGAGCCAACGTTTGAGGTCAAACGTGAGCTCAAACGTGGGTCTTCCCAGGCTCCCTTTTTGGCCAACGTTTGGCTCAACGTTTGAGGCAAATGTTGGCGCAAACGTGGCTCATCTCAACCATCAATCAAGGGTGCTCTTCCATGCTCTTTCTTGCCAAAATGTAGCCAACGTTTGACCTCACGTTTGAGGCAAACGTTGGCTCAAACGTTGCCGTGCCTAGAGCTCCAATTTCCTTCTTTTTGGCGCCAACGTTTGACCTCACGTTTGAGGCAAACATTGGCGCAAACGTTGCCTTCCCCTGCTTCTTTTCTTAGCCAACGTTTGCCTCAACGTTTGAAGCAAATGTTGGCGCAAACGTTGAGGTTTCCCAAGGCACTCTTGATCTGCTTCTCACGTTTGAGTTAACGTTTGAGGCAAACGTTAACTCAAACGTGAATCCCTTCTATCCAAGCCCATTCTTGCAACCTCCTTCCAAGCTTTGTTTCACCTATCATCAATCAATCAAAAACATCAAAGCTATGCTTCAAATCATGAGATTGTTTCTTTCCCATAATATATGACAATTATAGCACAAAATCTCATGAAAATGTATCATTTTATACATGATTGATTGAGTCAAAGATAACATGAATTTCAACCCAATTGGCTTAGTTATGGCTTAAGAAAGTGCATAAAACTAAATGAAAACAAAGAAAAAGACTAGTAAAACTACGCTAAGATGACTTGTCATCACAACACCAAACTTAAAACTTGCTTGTCCCCAAGCAAGAACAAAATTATTGAGAAGAAAGAGTGAAAAAGGAAGAGAATGCTCATGTTAGTAGAGTATTATTGGTAGCTCATGGGGTTTTATGCAGACATGTGACTACTCACTTCTTATTGACTTATAGGCCTAGAAGTTTCCCTCTAAGCATCAAGCAACACATTGCTATGACCTCTCATTATAGCATCAAGTAACACACTGCTATGACCTCTCATTATTCTTTTGTCCTTGTTTACTAAAAATTTTCTTTATAAGCTTTAATTCAGTGTCATGTGTAGCAAGCTTCTTTTCTTTATTTATGCTTGACACATTATTCACTTTAGACACTTGGCTCACATGCCTTCTTAGAACATTGATACCCAGCACCTCTTTGGGTTACTAAATGTCTTGTAGCTAGGTTGCTCTTGATAGTGGACTTTCAGTTGATAATCCCGGGTTAGTTAACCCAAGTTACCAAGTGTTGATGCACTCCAAAGAACTTAATAATCCAAGCAGATCCTAGTACAAAGGTACCACAGGCATATATTCTAAGGTTCAAGCTATTGGTGTCTAGCTTTATTTCTTCTTTCTTTTGTTCTTGTTGCTGCCATTTTTGGCTTTTTTTTTCATTCCACTTTTCTTTTCTTTTCAGCCAAGGACTTTTTATTTATTTGAGATTCATAGATAGTGAGCTACTTTCTACTTAAAAGAGAACAGTCTATTCCTTTTATTCACTAACAGTGAGTTACCACACAATCACACATACATACCTCCACTTACTATTATTTGACTCCTAGCTAACAATGAACCATTTTACTTCATGTTTCAAACATTTCTTTTATTGAATTGAAAAGGCTTAGGGAACAGAGCATGCATTAGTTAAGTGAAAGTAAACACACAAGCACACACTTAGACTAGCTTACACTTAGACTAGCTTACTTATTTCAGGAAAGATAAACATAAAGCAACGATTACTAATTAAAATAACCACTAAAGATGCAGAGACAACTTTAAACAGATAGGATGCATGCTTTTTCTTGTAGTGATGAACAAGGAGCGAGTCCACCTTTCATTTGTCATGCTTTTTCTTTCTTCTTGCATTTGCTTGGGGGGTGGTGTCCTCTATGTCTAAGTCTGTTGTCTATTGACCCTTCCAGAACCCAGCTTTATTCATTGTTTCTTCTACTCGATCTTCAAGGCTCGTAGCCTTGCTTACTTCTATTTCACTTTTCTTCTTGAAGAATTCATCATAAGTTGGAAATGCTGGATCCATGTTGTGCAGATGTTCTCCAATATAATTCAATTTAATTTGGCTATTTATGTTGTAATTGGCTTGGACTTCATATCTTGCATCTTGAAGGGCTGTGAATTCCTTGAGAGCCCTCATATTTTCAGCTTGCATTTGTGCCAACTTCCCAAATGATTCGTGAGATTGAAAAGCATGCTCCTCTTGCATCACAAAGAATTTTGATTCAAACTCACTTTGTTGGTTCGTCATTTTCAGCTGCCATTCCTCTTGCTTTTGTTGGTGCTTCATGTATTGTAGATGGTACTCCTCTTGCCTTTCTTGAATTCTTGTGTACTGTTGTGATAATCTTCCAATTGCTTCCTGCATCTGAGTCATGTTTAGATTGTCATGTGGTTGGACGTATTGCGGTTCCTCTTCCTCTTGTGCCTCTTCTTCCTCTTGTGACTCTTCTTCCTCCATTGGTTCATCTCTTTGCCTTCTTCTTTGTGGTCTTCGGCTCTGCTGTGCTTCAGTAACAATCATCATTCTTTCAATGGTTATGGGCAAGCCCGGATTCAACCATGTTGGGTTTTCATCCTCCATTGGCACTTTGGCTTTCATGCATAAACGCATAATGATACTTGGGTAGTGTAGCCAACCTTCGGCCGAATTCTTCTCTGCAATCCTTTGAATATCATTTGCAATGATCTCATGAACCTTCACTTCTCCTCCCATTATCATACAATATAGCATGATAGCTCTCTTCTTATTGACCTCAGAGTTGTTCACTGTGCCCAAGATTGATCTCTTCAATAGCTCATACCACCCTTTTGCTTCAGGGGTGAGGTCTCCTCTTCTCAAGTACTTGTACTTATTTTTAGTGGTTCCTACCCACTCCGTGTTTACCACACATATTTCACTGGCAATCTCATCATAGTCTTGCTCTTCATTTAGCCTTTGATGGTATCCTGGCTCATCAAAATGGGTTGCCCTCAGTTTCAACACTTTCATGATAGTGTTTGGGCTAAAATCTACTTCAGTCCCCCGTACATAACTCTTGTAAGTTGGAGCTTGATTTATTTCTATCCTTGGGGTGTTAGTGTAGAATTCCCATATGATGTTGCATTGATCCTGGTAATTGGTGAAATGAGCTCTTCCCACCTCCTCTTTCTAATCTTGGCTTTCATTTCTTGGCAACCTTCATCCGGCAATAGAAGTGGAACTTCCGGATATATCTTTTTATCTCTCATCCATCCCCATTGTGTTTGATGGTACCACGTTCTGAATCTCCATTGATCAAATTCAGGGATACTTTCTTCATTCATGGGTTCCTTTTCTCTCCTCCGTTTGGTTCTTGAAGAAGAGGCCATGCTTGGTCTTTTGAGGTTAAGGTTGTATGTGGAAGGAGGTTAAGGTTTCGGTATATTTTTGGAAGAAAAGGTTTGTGAAGTTGAGAATATATGATGAGTAATGATGAAAGGAATGGAGTTTGGATGGTTAGAGTGCAAGGAGTGTGCAACTTCTTCATTTATGTGCATGGCTTGGTGTTGTTTTGTAATCATCTATTTGAACAATGAAGGGCTGGGATGCAATTGGATATCTTGCAAATCAAAGGTGTGCATGAAAAGTTGAATAAGGACAAAGCTTGCTTCCTCAAGGATTTTTAACGTACTCTTCCCAAGGATGTGCAGAACCACCTCTTGAAGCATGTGATGCATTCCTGTCCTCATGCTATGTCCCTCCTTGACTTGTCCCTTTCATTGAATATTCTTTTGACCACCTAACCATCACTACAAGACAGTAAGAATAACCATATTTAAATAATGGCAAGAGAGAGAAAAAAATGTAAACTACCATTCCTTATGCTAGATCAACCGTGATTTCTTCATGCATTGCCACGGGTGACACCAAACTTAATGTTTGGTCCTATGGTCCAAGATATTACTTCCTTAAACCATTGTTCTTTTGAAGTTCCTACTTTGTTTTTGGTTAAATCTTTCATAAGGAATGCTTTATTAAATTAGCTTCTAACAAGAATAACCATACTTAAATAATGGCAATAAAGAACGAAGAAAAGGAAAAAAATGTAAACTACCATTCCTTATGCTAGATCAACCGTGATTTCTTCATGCATTGCCACGGGTGACACCAAACTTAATGTTTGGTCCTATGGTCCAAGATATTACTTCCTTAAACCATTGTTCTTTTGAAGTTCCTACTTTGTTTTTGGTTTTAAAAAGGTCTGAAACCATATTGGTGCAACAAGTATTATTTATATTGAAATATTAAAGACAAGAAAATTAAATCATGGGTTGCCTCCCATGGAGCGCTCGTTTATTGTCACTAGCTTGACATTGAACCCTTCTTTTATGGTGGTTGATGGCTGTAGTGCCTCAGCTTGTCCCCTCTGACTGTGAGCTTCTTCTTTGTCCCTTGGTGCTCAATTTCCACATGCTCAAGAGAGAGTACTCGGTTAATAGTGTAATGATCCTCAGTTCCCAGCTGCTGATATATTAGTTGCACCTTGTCGCCTTTAGAAAATCCTTCAGTTGGGATTTTTTTATTCTTCCACCCTTTGTGAGCCTTCTTCTTATTTTTCTTCCTTTTTCTTGTTAACCTTTCTTCCTTGACAGCAGCTTTGGTTGTGGTGCCTTCCTTCTTGTTTATTGATAGCCATAAACTTGATAGCTACGATTTAGGAAATTGCACAATCGGCAAAAATTCCTTCCGGCAAGTGCACCGGTTATCGTCAAGTAAAAACTCACAATAGAGTGAGGTCAAATCCCACAAGGATTGGTTGAATGAGCAATTCGGATTAGAAGTTTGTTCTAGTTGAGCGGAATCAAGATTTAGATGAGAATTGCGGAATCTTAAATTGCATGAATTAAAGAGCAAGAAGTTAAAGTGCTGAAATTAAAAAGGGATGGGGGTGATTGCATGAATTTAATTGCAGAATATAAAGAGAAAGTGGTAGATCAGAAATGGGGAATTCATTGGGTTTTAGGAGATATTGAGATCTCCGAATCAAAACATTTTTTATCCCTTCCTCAACCAATGCATTCATTGAATTTTGCTTGGCAATCTTATATGATTGGATCCCAAT
>NC_029775.3:62506540-62507271 GCF_000817695.3 Arachis duranensis | reverse complement strand
TTGCTCAGTGTCATGTGTTGCACAAGCTTTTGGCATTTTCTTTTTCTTATCAGTGCATTACACATATCCACTACGGGCATTTTAGTTCACATTTCTTCTTGAGATATTGGTGCCCAGCACCTCTTTGTGTGACTAAATGTTTTGTATTTAGGTTGCTCTTGATAATGGATTTTTGGTTGATAATCCCGGGTTAGTTAACCTAAGTTACCAAGTGTTGAAACACTCCTCAGAACCTATTCATCCAAGCATATCCTTAATACATAAACACCACAGGCATTTGTCTCAGAAGTTCAAACCATTGGTGCCTAGCTTATTTTCTCAATTTTTTTTTTCTTTTTGGTTGCCCTTTTTCAGTGGCTTTTTCTTCTTATTTTTCTTTCTTTTTCATGGCCAAAGACATTTATTCATCAAGATCCATAGACAGTATTCAACTTCTACACAAAAATGATAATTCTACACTCAATGTCCAGTGAGCTGACTAAACAATCAAGCATGCATACCACCACTTAATTCTACTTGATTTGTCACTAATTGAGCCAAGTTACTTTTGTTCAAACTTTTCTTTTATTTTTTTTGGGAACAGAACAAGCATGGCAAGCATTTGTTTAAGAAGGTGAAGTTATATCCAAACATCTAGGCATTCACTTTATTCAAAGCAGTAAACAGACAAACATACTAAGAATTTCACATAAAACTCAAATGACTTAAAATGAAAGAAAGCTCATAAAAAC
>NC_029775.3:62503013-62505066 GCF_000817695.3 Arachis duranensis | reverse complement strand
ACAAGCTAAGGTTGACAAGGTGAAGTAAGCAAATGTTGTTAGGAGTGTGGTGAGGTTGTTTTCGGCAAGAGGTAGTTATGCTATGATGAAAGAATATGTGCAAGAAGGAGATTTGGTGGTGTGGAACTCGTTCCCCAAATGGTTCTTTATAGTTCATGCAAGTGAAAAATGGATGGCTAGGGTGATTTGTGAAGGATGGCTTGATGGTAAATATATGAATTAAGGAGAAGGACGAATTGCTTTTAACTTTCTTGGAAGTATTCTGGGTGTATTAAGTTGTACATGTAGCTATCTTTTCATGCAGAACTTCCTTTTCCCATGTGTTAGTTTCAAAGACTTGTGAACTCCCTTTTTGACCAAGACCGTACCTCCCCCTTTGTCTTTTTCATCCATTCTTATCCTTACTTTTGTACCTGCACAAACAAACAAATTTGCTATCATCTTTTCGGTCCATGTGAATAATGAATAGCACTTGCACATGTTTTTCATTCTTTTTGAATTGTAAATCAATGATTGACTTCATGAGCTTATAGCCGTGACCTTTGTATGTATGCACACTTATTACTGGACACCAAACTTAGTGTTTGGTAATGTCTCCTGATGACATGAAGTCCATGTTGGTTGTCCTTAATGAATGTGCATAATTCTAATAAATCATAGTCACTTTGGCTCTTTGATCCTAAACAATTTTACTACCTAAAGTAATTGAAATCAAAGTATTAAAACATGCAAATGGTATACTTGTCATGAATTTCTAAATCCCGAGGAACTTCTTGCTTTTCATTAACTTTGTTCAAAGAGGAACACCAAACTTAATGTTTGGTTGTGCACCTTGAATGAAGGATTGAATACAATTTGAATAAGATTTGGGAGTGCCTTCAGGCACACCAAACTTAGAGACCAATTGTATTCTACATGTAATGTTTAGTGCACCTTATCAACAGTTGTCCTGAGGATTCAAGTTCATGCATAAGAAACCATGCTTTATTAGATGCAGAGCAAAACAATAAAGAGTAAGGATACTAAAACATGGGTTGCCTCCCATGAAGTGCTTCTTTAACGTCACTAGCTTGACGGTTGTCCCTTGTTAAGGTGGATTGTAGTGCTTGATGTCCTCTCCTCTCACTATGAAAACGTCCCCATTTGATTCCTTCATGATTTCCAAATGTTCCATAGAAAGAACTTTCCTGATTGTGAACACTTGAGGGAGCTGGGAAGGAATGGATTTGAGGCCAGGTGGGATTGGCAGATAATGACTTGATATCACTTTATCTCCCGGAGAGAAACCTTCAGTGGGAATTTTCTTGTTCCTCCACCCTCTTGGCAATTTCTTTACAACTCTTCCCTCTCTCTTGAGGATTTCTTCATTGACCCTTATGCCAGGAGGATCTTTCTGAGCTGTTTTTATTGATTCTTGTGGCTTTAACTCTTGCAATTCTTGTTTGCCTTCCAAGGACTGTTCCAGAGTTTCAGCTGCTGGATTGCCTTCCTCCAAACATAAATGGCTACCATTATCCTTAGGCTCTTCTGGTTCAGGCTCAGATGCAGATTTGAAAACATGGAATATGAGCTGTTCATCATGTACTCTCAAAATTAGCTCTCCTTGTTCTATATCTATGAGTGCTCTAGCAGTGGCTAGAAATGGCCTTCCCAGAATGATTTCTACATCTATGAGCGCTCTAGCAGTGGCTAGAAATGGCCTTCCCAGAATGATAGGGTGTAGGTAGCTTTCCTCCATGTCCAAAATGACAAAGTCTGTGGGGAAGAAATAATTTCCCACTTTCACCAGCACATTCTCAACTACCCATTCAGCTTGCTTCTGAGTTTTGTCAGCCAGTTGTATGATTACATCAGTGGATCTCACCTCATTCAGTTGTAGCCTCTTCATAAGAGTCAGAGGCATCACATTTATGCCAGCTCCTAGATCACAGAATCCTCTGTCAATTTTTGTTTCCCCTATGATGCAGGGGATATGAAAACTTCCTGGGTCTGTTTTCTTAGAGACCATATCCTTCTTGATGAGTGCACTGCATTCTTTGTTCATTATTACAGT
>NC_029775.3:62501949-62502521 GCF_000817695.3 Arachis duranensis | reverse complement strand
TTCCCACCCAAAGTTTGGGTGGTTTTTCCAGCCTGGGTTGTAAGTGTTGGAATGTGGATCATATGGTTGCCTTTGTTGATTTCCTACATAGTTGGCCTCTTCCCAATCACCTCCTTCATTGCTTACTTCCTCTTGATCTTGTGTGTGTATTGCGGCCACTTGATTTGTTTTTAAGTTCTTGGTGAGCTCTGCTAGTTGCTTGGCAAACACCTTGTTTTGGGCTAAAATTGTATCAACATGGTTCAGCTCCATGACTCCCTTAGTGTTGTGTCTTTCTGAAGCATAGTAGTACTCATTCTCAGCCACTGTCTCAATCACTTCAATGGCTTCTTCCACAGTCTTTTTCCTGTTCAATGAACCTCCTGATGAATGGTCTACAGCCTTCCTTGATTCATAACAAAGTCCATCATAGAAAATATGCAATTGCACCCAGTCATGAAACATGTCTGGTGGGCATTTCCTTGTCAAATCCTTGAACCTTTCCCATGCCTCGTAGAGAGTTTCACCCTCTTGTTGTCTAAAAGTCTGAACCTCAGATCGAAGCCTATTGACCTTTTGTGGGGGGTAGAAAC
>NC_029775.3:62496739-62497922 GCF_000817695.3 Arachis duranensis | reverse complement strand
GCCTTGGTTATGGTTATCTCCCCATCTAAGGTTGGGGTGATTCTTCCAGGAAGGATTGTAGGTATCACCATAAACTTCATTCTGTCCAGAGTTTTAATTATGCATGTACTGCACCTGCTCCTGTTGTTGCTCTTCTTGGCTGTCTTCATTCTGCACCCATACAGTTGATGGTTGGCTCGTGTTCACAGCCGCTACTTGAAGGCTGTCAATCCTTTTGGCCATTTGTTCAAACTGTTGTTGAATTTGTTGTTGCATCATCTTGTTTTGAGCCAAAATGGAGTCCACTCCTTCAAGTTCTAGTACCCCCTTTCTCTGTGATGGTTGGCGGGTTCTTTGATGAGCAAAGAAGTATTGATTGTTGGCCACCATGTCCACAATATTCTGGGCTTCTTCAGCAGTTTTCATCAGTTGCAATGAACCTCTAGCAGAGTGATCTAATGCCTCTTGAGATTTCAATGTCAGGCCTTCATAGAAATTCTGCAGCACATCCCATTCATTGAACATCTATGGAGGGCATTTTGTGATTAAGGCTTTGTATCTCTTCCATGCTTCGTATAAGGATTCGGCATCTAGTTGAGTGAATGTCTGCACCTCAGTTTTCAGCCTGATGATCCTTTGGGGTGGATAGAATTTGGCTAGAAATTTAGTCACCAAATCATCCCAACAAGTAATACTTCCTTTGGGAAAAGTTTCAAGCCATTGTGCAGCCTTGTCCCTTAATGAGAATGGGAACAACAGAAGTTTGTAAGTTTCAGGATTCACGCCATTGGATTTGACAGTGTCACAAATCCTTAAGAAGGTAGATAAATACTGATTAGGATCTTCCAATGGGCTGCCTCCATAGGAACAATTGTTCTGGACAAGTGTAATGAGTTGTGGTTTTAGTTCGAAGTTGTTTGCATTGACATTGGGAGTTAAGATGCTGCTTCCACAGTGTCTGGGATTTGCAAATGTGTAGGAGGCCAAAACTCTCCTCTGTGGTGGATTGTTGTTGTTGTTAGCTGCTCCCCCTGGTGGATTGGGATTAAATGAATCTCCTTCCATCTCGTGATATTCTTCCTCAGATTCTTCCTCTCCAACAATGCCTTTCCCTCTTTCGGCTCTACTTAATCTCCTTAAAGTTCTCTGGTCAGCTTCAGATAAAACAGGAGTAACTCTCCCTGTACCTGACATACAAACAAGA
>NC_029775.3:62490282-62496269 GCF_000817695.3 Arachis duranensis | reverse complement strand
ATTTCCAGCTTCTTGAAGGTTTCCAGGAATTTGCGGAAGTGTTGATCTTTGGTTTCTTTGTTGAACCTCTGTGGATATGGCAGTGGAGGAATGAAGTCTTTCTCCTTTTTCTGTGCTTCTTCCTCACCCTCATGTATATTGATTGGCTAGTCTTCTTTTCTTTTGGGGTTCTCTGTGTTCTTGTTTGGCACCATATTTTGATCATTGGCTTCCTCTGTATCTATTGGCTTTTTGCTGCTCTCCACTTGTTTCCTTGTAGTGTCATTGTTTCTCATCAATGTTCTCCCACTTCTTAACTGTATTGCCTTACACTCTTCCTTAGGATTTGGAATTGTGTCACTTGGTAGTGAACTTGATGGTCTCTCTGTTGCAAAGTGTTTAGAGAGCTGGCCTATTTGTCTTTCCATGTTCTTGATAGAAGCTTCTTGATTTTTGGCCGTCATTTCTTGGTGTTTCCACATTTTGTCTATCAAGGTTTACAGGTTAGTGATTCTTTGAGATTCTGGTGATGCTTGTGGTTGGTTGTGAGATGTGGGTGGTAGATGATAGGTATTTTGGTTGGTAGGTTGGTTATGGGTTGAATAATAGTTAGAGTTGGGGTAAGTGTTTTGTGGTTTTCTGAATGAATTTTGGTTGTTTTGCTGGTTGTTCCTTGGGTTATTTTGGGTTGTGTTTCTTTGCCATGGCTGTTGGTTATGGTTATGGTTATCTCCCCATCTAAGGTTGGGGTGATTCTTCCAGGAAGGGTTGTAGGTATCACCATAAACTTCATTCTGTCCAGAGTTTTAATTATGCATGTACTGCACCTGCTCCTGTTGTTGCTCTTCTTGGCTGTCTTCATTCTGCACCCATACAGTTGATGGTTGGCTCGTGTTCACAGCCGCTACTTGAAGGCTGTCAATCCTTTTGGCCATTTGTTCAAACTGTTGTTGAATTTGTTGTTGCATCATCTTGTTTTGAGCCAAAATGGAGTCCACTCCTTCCAGTTCTAGTACCCCCTTTCTCTGTGATGGTTAGCGGGTTCTTTGTTTTCAGCCTGATGATCCTTTGGGGTGGGTAGAATTTGGCTAGAAATTTAGTCACCAAATCATCCCAACTAGTAATACTTCCTTTGGGAAAAGTTTCAAGCCATTGTGCAGCCTTGTCCCTTAATGAGAATGGGAACAACAGAAGTTTGTAAGTTTCAGGATTCACGCCATTGGATTTGACAGTGTCACAAATCTTTAAGAAGGTAGATAAATGCTGATTAAGATCTTCCAATGGGCTGCCTCCATAGGAACAATTGTTCTGGACAAGTGTAATGAGTTGTGGTTTTAGTTCGAAGTTGTTTGCATTGACATTGGGAGTTAAGATGCTGCTTCCACAGTGTCTGGGATTTGCAAATGTGTAGGAGGCCAAAACTCTCCTCTGTGGTGGATTGTTGTTGTTGTTAGCTGCTCCCCCTGGTGGATTGGGATTAAATGAATCTCCTTCCATCTCGTGATATTCTTCCTCAGATTCTTCCTCTCCAACAATACCTTTCCCTCTTTTAGCTCTTCTTAATCTCCTGAGAGTTCTCTGGTCAGCTTCAGATAAAATAGGAATAGCTCTCCCTATACCTGACATACAACCAAAACAAGAGAAACAAACAACCAGTGATACTTCAATCTATTGCTAGAATGAAGTTTTAGTTAGCTTAAGCAAAAATTCAAACAGTTAGTGGGTTAGTCAAAATTAAAGAAAAAATGCTTGATCTAAACTACCACCTCACTTAATCATTGTCAATCTAGTCAATCCCCGGCAACGGCGCCAAAAACTTGATGTGCGGAAAACGATCCGACACAAAACTCACCGGCAAGTGTACCGGGTCGCATCAAGTAATAATAACTCACATGAGTAAGGTCGATCCCACAGGGATTGAAGGATTGAGCAACTTTAGTTTAGTGGTTGAATTAGTCAGGCAAACAAGTGTTGATTGTGTGAAATTGTGTTGACAGGAATTAAATTGCAGAAAATGTAAAGGGAGAGAGGTGAATTGTAGAAATTAAAGAGAACTGAAAGTAAAAGAGCTGAATCTTAAAGAACAAGAAATTAAATGACTGAAACTTAAAGTGCAAGAAATGTAAATTGCAGTAACTTAAAGTGCAAGAAATATAAATTGCTTGAATGGAACAGGGATTTGAGGACTGGGATTTCAGAATTCAAGCAAGGGAAATTAAATTGCAACAATTATCAAAGCGAGAGATGATTTGAATTCTATCAGATCTCATACAGAAAAGGAAATTAAATTGCAGCAGGGGTTCACAGAAGAACCAAAAGGAAAATGGGATCTCAGGACTCCAGAGACTAGATAGCAAAGTCTAGACCTCAATTGCCTTCCCAGATCCAAACTCACAAAGCAATTAACAAGAAATTAAAGAGGAAGCAGTAAAGGAATTGGGATTCAACTCAATTATGCAGCAGAGAAATCAAAGAGATCTTAAATGGAGATTAAGACAGAAATTCCTCAATTCTTCACACCCAAGACTCAAATAAAGCTTTGCAGAAAAGAAAACAATAAAACCCGGAGGAAGAGAATTCAATTCTCCTCCCAAAAACTCTCTATCTCAACTACTAGAAAATGCGAAGTGAGCTCTCCTCCATAAGCACTATGAAATTCTAAAAGAAAACTCCAAAAGGAAAAGCTCCTCTAAAACTTCAAATCCTAAGCTATTTATACACTTTCTCCAAATGATCATTAAGCCTTGATTTGGGCCTTGGCCTTGATGGAATTGGGTTGAATCAGGCCTCTGTTGCTTGCTCTTGGTTTTGGGAAGAAATCAATTCTTGAACCGGGCCATGTAGCTTTCACGTTTGAGCAACGTTTGAGGCAAACGTTGACTCAAACGTCCTAGTGCTAATCATCATGCAGAAGGCCATTTGCTGTCATCCACATTTGAGCCAACGTTTGAGGTCAAACGTGAGCTCAAACGTGGGTCTTCCCAGGCTCCCTTTTTGGCCAACATTTGGGTCAACGTTTGAGGCAAACGTTGGCGCAAACGTGGCTCATCTCAACCATCAATCAAGGGTGCTCTTCCATGCTCTTTCTTGCCAAAATGTAGCCAACGTTTGACCTCACGTTTGAGGCAAACGTTGGCTCAAACGTTGCCGTGCCCAGAGCTCCAATTTCCTTCTTTTTGGCGCCAACGTTTGACCTCACGTTTGAGGCAAACGTTGGCGCAAACGTTGCCTTCCCCTGCTTCTTTTCTTAGCCAACGTTTGCCTCAACGTTTGAGGCAAAAGTTGGCGCAAACGTTGAGGCTTCCCAAGGCACTCTTGATCTGCTTCTCACGTTTGAGTTAACGTTTGATGCAAACGTTAACTCAAACATGAATCCCTTCTATCCAAGCCCATTCTTGCAACCTCCTTCCAAGCTTTGTTTCACCTATCATCAATCAATCAAAAACATCAAAGCTATGCTTCAAATCATGAGATTATTTCTTTCCCATAATATATGACAATTATAGCACAAAATCTCATGAAAATGCATCATTTTATACATGATTGATTGAGTCAAAGATAACATGAATTTCAACCCAATTGGTTTACTTATGGCTTAAGAAAGTGCATAAAACTAAATGAAAACAAAGAAAAAGAGTAGTAAAACTAGGCTAAGATGACTTGTCATCAAGGTGGAGGTAATTTTTCAATTACTTCCACTTTTGCTCTGTCTACTTCTATGCCATCTTTTGAAATCTTGTGACCAAGAACCACCCTTTCAGTTACCATAAAATGGCACTTCTCCCAGTTTAAAACTAGGTTGGTTTCTTGACACCTTTTTAGCACAAGAGAAAGATGGTATAGGCAATCGGAATATAAGTTCCCAAACATAGAGAAATCATCCATAAATACTTCTATGAACTTCTCAATTATATCTAAAAAAAATGGAGAGCATGCACCTTTGGAATGTTGCAGGTGCATTGCACAATCCAAAGGGCATCCTCCTATAAGCAAAAAGGCCATATGGACAAGTAAATGAAGTTTTTTCCTGATCCTTGGGGTCTACAACAATTTGGTTGTAGCCTAAATATCTGTCCAAAAAATAATAGTACTCATGTCTTGCCAATCTTTCAAGCATTTGGTCCATGAAGGGCAGGGGAAAGTGATCCTTCCGGGTGGCTTCATTAAGTTTCCGGTAGTCAATGCACATACGCCATCCGGTTACCATCCTTGTGGGTATCAATTCATTCTTCTCATTTGCCACAATAGTGATCCATCCCTTCTTAGGAACTACTTGCACTGGGCTTACCCAAGGGCTATTTGAGATGGGGTAGATCACCCCTGCTTGCCACAATTTCAACACTTCTTTCTGAACCACTTCATTCATAGTTGGGTTCAGCCTCTTTTGTTGCTGTCTTGAGGGTTTGGCATCCTCTTCAAGTAAGATTTTATGCATGCACATTGAAGGATTGATCCCCTTTAAATCTACAAGTGTCCAGCCTATGGCATCCTTGTGTTGTCTCAGCACTTGGATAAGTTCCTATTCTTGTTCCTTACTTAGACTTGAATTTATGATTACTGGGTAAGTGTTGTTAGCACCCAGATATGCATATTTCAAGCTGGGTGGTAAGGCTTTCAGCTCTAGTTTTGGTGACTCTGCATCTTTGTTGTCTGTGGTAGTTGGCATGATTGAGTTCCTCATGGTCGCTTGTGGTAGTTCTCCATCTGGTACTTGTTCCAGCTCAATGTTTTCCCCACATTGCTCTTCTTTCATGACTTCTTGAACTGTCTGTTCCATGGTGTCTACCAGCATACATTCTCCTATGGGTTCCTTGGGGTAACTCATTGCTTTAAAGACGTTGAAGACCATTTTCTCTTCATGAAATCTCAAGACTAGTTCCCCTTTCTGCACATCAATGATGGCTCCAGCAGTAGCTATAAATGGTCTTCTTAGAATAATTGACGTGTTAGCCTCTTCTTCCAAGTCCAGCACAACGAAATCAGCAGGGAAAATGTATTCTCCTACTTTCACTAACAAGTCTTCCACCACCCCATGTGGAAACTTAAATGTTCTGTCAGCCAATTGGAGTGCCATTCTTGTTGGCTTGGCTTCTTCAATCTTCATTCTTCTTATCATGGTTAGGGACATAAGATTTATGCTAGCTCCCAAATCACACAAAGCTTTCTCAATAGTGATGTCCCCTATGATGCAGGGGATTTGAAAACTCCCTGGGTCTTTCAGCTTTTGAGGCAACTTCTTCTGTATGATGGCACTGCATTCCTCAGTTAATATTATGGTTTCTTTTGCCTCCCAGTTCCTTTTTTGGTTATAAGCTCCTTTAAGAACTTGGCATAGAGTGGAATTTGTTCTAATGCCTCAGCAAATGGTATGTTGATTTGGAGCCTTTTGAAGATCTCTAGGAACTTAGAGAACTGGCTATCCTTCCCATATTTTCTCAACCTTTGTGGGTATGGTGCCTTTGGCACATAGGGCTTTAAGACTGGTTTTGGTGGAGGTGAAGCTGGGGTCTCCCTTTCATCTTCGTTCCCATGTTTTGATGCAACCTTTTCATGATTATCTTTGCTTGGGGCTCATTCCTCTACAACCTTCCCACTTCTTAGAGTTATGGCTTTGCATTTCTCTCTTGGGTTAGCCATGGTATCACTGGGAAATGTGTGTGTGGAAAGTGGGATTTGCTTGGACAGAATCCCCACTTGTGCTTCCAACTTTGAGATTGCTGCACCTTAATTTTTCAGATTTGACCTGTATTCTTCTTGATTAGCATCTATCCTTCTGTCAGTTTGTGCTTGTCTATCCATGAGGGAGGAGACTGCCCCTGAAATCTGGGATGACAGTTGTGCTATTGCAGCCCCCATCCTCTCAAAGTTGCTCTTGATTTCGCATGGTTGCATAGTTGAGGATGGTGCATCTTGATTGAGGTTGTTGTGTATGCGTTGGTTGTTATGGTATGATGTGTTTTGTGAGTTATGGTATGGTCTATGATTCCCTGTTTGATGGTTGGGGGTGT
>NC_029775.3:62485462-62486194 GCF_000817695.3 Arachis duranensis | reverse complement strand
GCCTTGGTTATGGTTATCTCCCCATCTAAGGTTGGGGTGATTCTTCCAGGAAGGATTGTAGGTATCACCATAAACTTCATTCTGTCCAGAGTTTTAATTATGCATGTACTGCACCTGCTCCTGTTGTTGCTCTTCTTGGCTGTCTTCATTCTGCACCCATACAGTTGATGGTTGGCTCGTGTTCACAGTCGCTACTTGAAGGCTGTCAATCCTTTTGGCCATTTGTTCAAACTGTTGTTGAATTTGTTGTTGCATCATCTTGTTTTGAGCCAAAATGGAGTCCACTCCTTCCAGTTCTAGTACCCCCTTTCTCTGTGATGGTTAGCGGGTTCTTTGATGAGCAAAGAAGTATTGATTGTTGGCCACCATGTCCACAATATTCTGGGCTTCTTCAGCAGTTTTCATCAGTTGCAATGAACCTCTAGCAGAGTGATCTAATGCCTCTTGAGATTTCAATGTCAGGCCTTCATAGAAATTCTGCAGCACATCCCATTCATTGAACATCTATGGGGGGCATTTTCTGATTAAGGCTTTGTATCTCTTCCATGCTTCGTATAAGGATTCGGCATCTAGTTGAGTGAATGTCTGCACCTCAGTTTTCAGCCTAACGATCCTTTGGGGTGGGTAGAATTTGGCTAAAAATTTAGTCACCAAATCATCCCAACAAGTAATACTTCCTTTGGGAAAAGTTTCAAGCCATTGTGCAGCCTTATCCCTTAATGAGAATGGGAA
>NC_029775.3:62465309-62482067 GCF_000817695.3 Arachis duranensis | reverse complement strand
CCATGACTTCTTGAACTATCTGTTCCATGGTGTCTACCAGCATGCATTCTCCTATGAATTTTTTTGGGTAACTTATTGCTTTAAAGACGTTGAAGACCATTTTCTCTTCATGAAATCTCAAGACTAGTTCCCCTTTCTGCACATCAATGATGGCTCCAGCAGTAGCTATAAATGGTCTTCTTAGAATAATTGACGTGTTAGCCTCTTCTTCCAAGTCCAGCACAACGAAATCAGCAGGGAAAATGTATTCTCCTACTTTCACTAACAAGTCTTCCACCACCCCATGTGGAAACTTAAATGTTCTGTCAGCCAATTGGAGTGCCATTCTTGTTGGCTTGGCTTCTTCAATCTTCATTCTTCTTATCATGGTTAGGGACATAAGATTTATGCTAGCTCCCAAATCACACAAAGCTTTCTCAATAGTGATGTCCCCTATGATGCAGGGGATTTGAAAACTCCCTGGGTCTTTCAGCTTTTGAGGCAACTTCTTCTGTATGATGGCACTGCATTCCTCAGTTAATATTATGGTTTCTTTTGCCTCCCAGTTCCTTTTTTGGTTATAAGCTCCTTTAAGAACTTGGCATAGAGTGGAATTTGTTCTAATGCCTCAGCAAATGGTATGTTGATTTGGAGCCTTTTGAAGATCTCTAGGAACTTAGAGAACTGGCCATCCTTCCCATATTTTCTCAACCTTTGTGGGTATGGTGCCTTTGGCACATAGGGCTTTAAGACTGGTTTTGGTGGAGGTGAAGCTGGGGTCTCCCTTTCATCTTCGTTCCCATGTTTTGATGCAACCTTTTCATGATTATCTTTGCTTGGGGCTCATTCCTCTACAACCTTCCCACTTCTTAGAGTTATGGCTTTGCATTTCCCTGTTGGGTTAGCCATGGTATCACTGGGAAATGTGTGTGTGGAAAGTGGGATTTGCTTGGACAGAATCCCCACTTGTGCTTCCAACTTTGAGATTGCTGCACCTTAATTTTTCAGATTTGACCTGTATTCTTCTTGATTAGCATCTATCCTTCTGTCAGTTTGTGCTTGTCTATCCATGAGGGAGGAGACTGCCCCTGAAATCTGGGATGACAGTTGTGCTATTGCAGCCCCCATCCTCTCAAAGTTGCTCTTGATTTCGCATGGTTGCATAGTTGAGGATGGTGCATCTTGATTGAGGTTGTTGTGTATGGGTTGGTTGTTATGGTATAATGTGTTTTGTGAGTTATGGTAGGGTATATGGTTCCCTGTTTGATGGTTGGGGTTGTGGTTGGGATGCTGATTTGATGGATAAGGCTTGCTGTGGTCCTGGTTGTGGTTTTGTTGATTTCTCCACCCAAAGTTTGGGTGGTTCTTCCAACCTGGGTTGTATGTCTTAGAGTGTGGGTCATATGGTGTTCTGGATGAATTGTGCACATAATTGATTTGTTCCCAGTCACCTTCAGATTCTGATGCATTTACTTCTTGTTGAGGAGTTTGGTCTTGAATGACTGAGGCTTGGTTGGCCTCCATCCTCTTGGTTAAAGTTGCTATTTGTGATGCAATCGCCTTGTTCTGAGCTAACAAAGCATCTACAGAATTGAGTTCTAGCACTCCCTTCTTCTGAGTCCTTTCTGAGGCATAGAAATACTCATTTTTAGCTACAGTCTCAATGACATCTATGGCCTCTTCAATGGTTTTCTTTTTGTTGAGTGAGCTTCCTTAAGAATGATCCACTGCCTTCTTTGCTTCATAAGATAATCCCTCATAAAAGATATGTAGTTGTACCCACTCATTGAACATTTCTGGTGGGAAACTTCTTGTTAGATCTTTGAATCTCTCCCAGGCTTCATAGAGTGTTTCTCCATCTTGTTGTCTGAAAGTTTGCACCTCAGCTCTCAGCCTATTAATTCTTTGTGGAGGGTAAAATCTTACAAGGAATCTATTCACGACCTCCTCCCATGTAGTTAGGCTACCCTTGGAGAATGATTCCAACCACTTTGTGGCCTTATCTCTTAGTGAGAAAGAGAACAAGAGTAGTTTGTAGATGTCAGGGTGTACCCTGTTAGACTTTACAATATTACATATCCTTAAGAATGTGCTGAGATGTTGATTAGGATCTTCTTGAGCACTTCCTCCATATGAGAAATTATTCTGAACAAGTGTGATGAGCTGAGGCTTTAGCTCGAAATTATTGGCATGAATTATTGGCTTTAGGATGCTGCTGCCACAGTTTCCTGGGTTTGGGTTGATGTAGGAGCCTAAGACTCTCCTTTCTTGCCCATCATGATTGACTGGGCCTCCTCTGGCATGGTTATGAACTTCTTCCTCATGGTGATTCTCCACATTCTCCTCCATGTTTGTTTCAAAATACTCTTCCTCTTCCTCAGCACCAACGACTCTCTTCCCTCTTGCTTCCCTCCTTAATCTAAGGAAGGTCCTCTCAGGTTCAGAATCAAAGGAAGTTGAAGCCCCGCGTCTCCTACTTGTCATACAACCAATCAAGGCCAAAAATTAGAAAAGAAAATGGATGAAGAAATTATGTTTGTTAGAGTAGTTGTCAGTGTGAGTGGTGCAATTGATCAAAGAGTTAGAAGAGTGGAAATATGGACACTAAATAAGATAATCAAAAAAGAAGGAAATAGAACTCAAAATAAAACCAAAAATGCTAAATAAAAGAGATTAAAGTAACAAGGAAATTAAATTGCTTAATCTAGCTCTCCAATCAATTTAATCACTGTCAAATTTAAGCCAATCCCCGGCAACGGCGCCATAAAACTTGATGACCAGAATTCACTACCCCTTTTAAAATTTAGTGAATTAGTTCTTTTGGCAAGCGCACCAAAATTATCGCCAAGTAATAATCCACAGTAGAGTGAGATCGTATCCACAGAGATTGGCAAATTCAAGCAGTTTTAATTGATTGATGAATTTGTCAAGCAGATCAATAAGATTGTGAAGTACATAATTGTAAATAATATAAACGTAAATGACTAGAATATAAAGAAAAGCAATAAAGTGCAGGAATGGAAATTGCAGAATGTAAAGTGCTGAATCATAAATGACTTGGATGTAAATGGGAGTGGGAAATTGCTGAATGTAAAATTAAGCAGTAAAGAAATGGATAGATAAGAATGGGGAATTTCATTGAGATTGGGAGATGTTGTCTCTTTGGATCAAATCTAGCTTATATCCTCTTCAATCATGCAACTCATTGACCTCTTGGCAATCATGATTGATTGAGCTCCAATCCCTTGGTGACTCAATCTCTCAGATCTTGATCAATAGCCAATTCCTTGGTCTAATTGCTCATGAAGAGAGATATGCTTGGTCCCTGATTATACCACACACCCTCATAGGTCCAGGTAGAGGGGGGATTATATGTCACGTATCCCATTACCAAAACCCAGATTCTACTCAAGTGTGAGAAGGGATTTCAAGCATGGTTTGATGTTTCCTTTCCCAAGGTTCCCATGAAACCCAATTGCATTCAATCTCTTTCCCAATATAATTGAACACTAAGCATTAAGAACGAAATTCCTTCTAGCAAATCAAAGAGAAGATGAAGAGAAGAATAATTTCACTATTATCAATCCATTAAGTATAACAGAGCTCCCTCTCTCAATGTGTGGGAAGTTAGCTACTCATAGCTTGAAAAGTACTCAAAAGTGGAGTGTAAAAGTGGATCTAAGACTAACTGCTTAACCCCCTCTTCAATACTACTTGGGGATATTTATACTACTCCTAGTAAAATAAAATAATTACAAAAGTGAAAAGGAAAAATTACATTTTGGAGAGAAAGAAAACACTCAATAAGTGTGACTTCTTAGCTGGCGTGTGGCTGGCGCTTTACCAGCGTGTCACGTGCCCTTCAAACTAACTTGGCGTGCCATGCTCAATCCTTCAAGTGGCACGCTCGTCCCTTTGTCAACCTTGGCGTGCCATGCCTTCAAACTCAAGTGGCACGCCATAGTGGAATTCTTGTGTTGGCATGCCACGCCTTCGAGCTCAAGTGGCACACCCTTTGCTTTTTCCACTTTCCTTTGCCTCTGGAAACTTGAACTAGCGTGGCACACCCAGGGTCTGGCGTGCCACGCCCCTTTGTGAGTGTATGGTTCCTCTTTTTGGCATGCCACGCCACGAACTCAAGTGGCATGCCCCAATGCTTCTTTGCTCTCTGAATGACACTAGCGTGCCACGCCTGGTTGCTCAAGTGGCATGCCTAAGTGAAGAATAGTGAATGACGTGCTACGCCTTCGATACCAAGTGGCCCGCCCCATGTAATTGGCCTCTTCCATCCTCTCTGGAAACTTATACCAGCATGCCACCCCTAAAGGTTAGCGTGCCACGCCCATGATCTTGTCTTGTTCCAGTAGTTGGCGTGCCACGCCTCGGCGTTCAGGTGGCACGCCATAGTGACATGCTCGAATTGGCGTGCCACGCCTTTGACTTCAAGTGGCACGCCCAGTCTTCAATTGCCTTCAGCCACTTCTTTGGATCATTGTACCAGTGTGCCATGCCATGTTGCTCATGTGGCACGCCCATGTATTTGTGCACTCTTCAAGCTTGGCGTGCCATGCCTGGGTCTTCAAGTGGCACGCCAAAGTGACTTTTTGGAGCTGGCGTGCCACACCTTCGACACCAAGTGGCACGCCATAGTAGAGGTTCTTCTTGAGATGGTGAGTTGGCATGCCATGCCCCTTTGCTCAAGTGGCACGCCCATAGTAGTTGATGGGTCAGGCGTGCCACGCCCCTTTTGTGTCCTCCATTTTGCTTTCTGGAATTTTGTACTAGCGTGCCATGCCCATTCCCTGGCGTGCCACGCCCATATGCATGCTTGGATCTCCCTTCTGGAATTTAGTACTGGTGTACCATGCCAGTGTATTTTTGTGGCGTTTGCTCCAAATGGCATGCCAGTTTCACACGCCCAACTTCTTGTTTGTCTTCTACCCATTTTTTGATGCCTTTTTCACCTGTAATTCAGCACAACTCATCTCAAAGTAGTGTACCATAATATTTATCAAATAATGCATGAATTGTACTGATCAAATGAAATTTGTGCTCTTTTATGGTCTTCTTTATGCAAGAAAGAAGGGTGGATGATGCAAGTCATCACTATCTTGATGGATTCTGAAACCAAATCATGTACATAAACTTCGAATCATCTTTTCACGTATTAATAAATGCTGAATTTTTAAAGTCAGTATCAATGTATGTATAATTAGTAAACATTATATTATTTATTTTGAATGCACATTGATAATTTATCAAAACTAATCTTTTTAGAGTTGTTGTAGTCTACACCCATTTCATATTAGAAAGATCAGGTACTCAGAGTTTAGGTAATCAAACTTATCTAACAGGGAAAAGAAACTATCAAGAGGAGGAAAGTAGAAAAGACCAATAACTGAATATAAATTAAAACAAACCATTCGAAGTTAAAGATTTAACCTACCTCTTTAATCGGTTAACATGCATGATATAATATTCCATAATATATTTGGTTACCTGCTTACTGAAAAGCCGAAATCTAAAAATATGCTCTTTTCCGTTGGGCCAATATTACTCGGTTGCTAAAAACCTCCTATTAGCATATAATGGTATGATTAGAATCTAAGGCTAAGACTTTTACCCAAGAAACCAGCTAAGTATGTATACAAAAAAAGTAACAAATTAAAAGCATATTAATGAAAAATACCCAAGAAACCACTTTGAAAAACTACTATACAACATATTTTACAAATTACGACAACTTCTGAAATCTGGCCTACATATAAATGAAAAGCCAATAAAATTAAATAACAACATGAAAAATATCTGAGAAAGAATTTAAAAAAAACTATAGATGGCATAACATCGATATTTAATTGACATTAAAATTTTCACAAGTTAATCTGAAATATATTGAATGGAAAAGTAGATGAGACTTCAATGGAATTGAAAATGCAGCAAAGAAAACATCTTCTCTAATGCTTAGCACCATACCTGTTTGGATCTTCTCTATCAGCATCCATTGCCATTCAGCCATAAGAGATATAGAGACTTCGTATAAAGATTCAAGAACAACAAAAATATCTTGTCTCTTACTGCAAAAGAGAGTATCATAATAAAGTAAACCCTAATAGGAGATTTCAACAAATTCAAGAAAAATAAGTGATAAAATTGAATCCAGTAACATAAAGAACAAATATAAAGAAGGAACAACAACCATTCATAAACATAAGAAGAAATAGATGAACAAAAATATCCTTATTTATTCTAGTAAATTGAATTTCTACTGATCCTAATTATAATGTTCAGAAGTTTGAGAAAGCTAACCACTACTGCTAATAATTATTTAAACAAAAAGTCATGAATTATGAGTTTGTTAATTAGAACATGCATTACAAACGATATGAAAAAAAGAAAATATAGAAAAATTAAATCAATATTAAAATATAAAAGACCAAAATGAATATTGAAAAATTATAAATATGATAAAACTGATTTCAAAAAAAACCTTTTTTATATTTTAAAATAATCGATAAAATAATGTAAACAATGACTATATTTTTTAAGTTGAGGAAGAGTTTACAAAACCTAAAAGAATAAAGCCATACTTGAGAATATGAAATTGGGATTAATAGTTGGAGTATTTTGCAAAATAACTGATCCTTGTAAAGAACAAAAAAAAATTAAATGTAAAATTAAAATCATGCTAACAGAAAGCATAAACAAAAACAACTTGATAAGAATCAGATGTTGCACTCAATGAAGTATGAGACATGTCATGTGCTGAAAATCAACTGTTTCTTTCTTTCCCTTTAAATTTGCAGCTAAACTTTCACTGAATAATACATGCATGTCTGGTACAGAAAATCGTGATTCACACTTTTCACAACTCCGTGCAGCTGACCAGTAAGTGCACTGGGTTGTCCAAGTAATACCTTACGTGAGTAAGGGTCGATCCCACGGAGATTGTTGGCTTGAAGCAAGCTATGGTCATCTTGTAAATCTCAGTCAGGTGGATTCAAATGGTTATGGAGTTTTGATAATTAAAAGATAAATAAACATAAAATAAAGATAGAGATACTTATATAATTCATTGGTGGGAATTTCAGATAAGCGTATGGAGATGCGTTATTCTTTCTGAATCTCTGCTTTCATACTGTCTTCATTCAATCATTCATACTCCTTTCCATGGCAAGATGTATGTTTGGGCATCACATTGTCAATGGCTACCTCCCGTCCTCTCAGTGAAAATGGTCCTCTACGGTTTATGCACGGCTAATCAACTATCGGATTTCTCGTCTCAGATGAAAAAATACCAGGCACAGCTACCGCATGGCTAATCAGCTATTGGTTTTTAGTTGTGTTGGAATAGGATCTAATGATCCTTTTGCGTCTATCACTACGCCCAACAGTCATGAGTTTGAAGCTCGTCATAGTCATCCAATCCCAGATCCTACTCGGAATACCACAAACAAGGTTTAGACTTTCCAGATCTCAGGAATGCTGCCAATTGATTCTAGCCTATACCACGAAGATTCTAATCTCGGATTCAGATGCCCCATTATCAGAGGGGCAACGATGTGAATTGTTGATTAGAGACCCAAGAGATATGCATTCAAGCTTGTTTTCATATAGAACGGAAGTGTTTGTCAGGCACACATTCATAAGTGAGAATGGTGATGAGTGTCACTTGATCATCACATTCATCATGTTCTTTTGTGCGAACGAATATCTTGGAATAAGAATAAGCTTGAATTGAATAGAAGAACAATAGTACTTTGCATTAATACTCGAGGAAAAACAGAGCTCCACACCTTAATCTATGGTGTGTAGAAACTCCACCGTTGAAAATACACAAGTAAAAGTAGTCTAGGCATGGCCGAGTGGCCAGGCCCCATAAAATTCTAAGATAGCATAAAACTGATCAAAGATGATCTAAGGATAATCCAAAGATGAAAATACAATAGTAAAAGGTCCTATTTATACTAGACTAGTTACTAGGATTTACAAAAATAAGTAAATGAGGCAGAAATCCACTTTCGGGCCCACTTGGTGTGTGCTTGGGCTGACCATTGAAGCTTTCATGTGTAGAGACTTTTCTTGGAGTTAAATGCCAGCTTTTGTGCCAGTTTGGGCGTTTAACTCCAGCTTTTATCCTGTTTCTAGCGTTTAACGCTAGAATAGGGAAGGAAGTTGGCGTTTGAGCGCCAGTTTGCATCATCAAAACTCGGACAAAGTATGGACTATTATATATTTCTGGAAAGCCCAAGATGTCTATTTTCTAAAGCAATTGAGAGCGCGCCAATTGGGCTTCTCTAGCTCCAGAAAATCTATTTCGAGTGTAGGGAGGTCAGAATCCAATAGCATCTGCAGTCTTTTTTCAGCCTCTGAATCAGATTTTTGCTCAGGTCCCTCAATTTCAGCCAGAAAATACCTGAAATCACAAAAAAATACACAAACTTATAGTAAAGCCCAGAAATGTGAATTTTTCTTAAAAACTAATAAAAATATACTAAAAAGTAGCTAGATCCTACTAAAATCTACATAAAAATAATGCCAAAAAGCGTATAAATTATCCGCTCATCACAACACCAAACTTAAATTGTTGCTTGTCCCCAAGCAACTGAAAACAAAGTAGGATAAAAAGAAGAGAATATACAATGAATCTCACAATATCAATGAAACTTAGTCCTAATTAGATGAACGGGGCTAGTAGCTTTTTGCTTCTGAGCAGTTTTGGCATCCACTTTATCCTTTAAAATTCAGAATGATTAGCATCTATAGGAACTCAAAATTTTGGATAGTGTTATTGATTCTCTTAGTTTAGTATGTTGATTCTTGAACACAGCTACTTTATGAGTCTTGGCCGTGGCCTTAAGCACTTTGTTTTCCAGTATTACCACCAGATACATAAATGCCACAAACACATAATTAGGTGAACCTTTTCAGATTGTGACTCAGCTTTGCTAGAGTCCCTAGTTAGAGGTGTCCAGAGTTCTTAAGCACACTCTTTTTGCTTTGGATCACGACTTTAACCACTCAGTCTCAAGCTTTTTACTTGGACCTTCATGCCACAAGCACATGGTTAGGGACAGCTTGATTTAGCCGCTTAGGCCAGGATTTTATTCCTTTGGCCCTCCTATCCATTAATGCTCAAAGCCTTGGATCCTTTTTTTTACCCTTGCCTTTTGGTTTAAAGGGCTATTGACTTTTTCTGCTTGCTTTTTATTTTTCTTTCTTTTTTTTGACTACTCTTTTTTTTTCTTTTTCACTGCTTTTTCTTGCTTCAAGAATCAATTTCATGATTTTTTAGATTATCAATAACATTTCTCTTTGTTCATTATTCTTTCAAGAGCCAACAATTTTAACATTCATAAACTTCACTATAAAAAAATATGCACTGTTCAAGCATTCATTTAGAAAACAACAAGTATTACCACCACATCAAAATAATTAAACTAATTTCAAGATAAAATTTGAAATCCAAGTACTTCTTGTTATTTTGTAATTAGGCACATATTTCATTTAAGAAAGGTGAAGGATTCATGGAATTATTCATAGCTTTAAGACATAGACACTAGACACTAATGATCATGTAGTAAAGACACGAACATAGACAAACATAAAGCATCAAATTCAAAAAACAGAAAAATAAGAACAAGGAAATCAAAGAATGGGTCCACCTTAGTGATGGCGGCTAGTTCTTCCTCTTGAAGATCCAATGGAACGCCTGAGCTCCTCTATGTCTCTTCCTTGCCTTTGTTGCTCTTCCCTCATAGCTCTTTGATCTTCTCTAATTTCATGGAGAATGATGGAGTGCTCTTGGTGCTCTACCCTTAGTTAGTCCATGTTGTAACTCAGGCCTTCCAAAGAGGTGTCGAGTTGCTCCCAATAGTTGTGTGGAGGAAAATGCATCCCTTGAGGCATCTCAGGGATTTCATGAGGAATTTCCTCATGCTCTTGTTGAGGTTCATGAGTGGGCTCTCTTATTTGCTACATCCTCTTTTTAGTGATGGGCTTGTCCTCTTCAATGAGGATGTCTTCCTTTATGACAATTCCAACTAAACTGCATAGGTGACAAATGAGATGAGGAAAGGCTAATCTTGCCAAAGTGGAGGACTTGTCAGCCACCTTGTAGAGTTATATGATCTCATGAACTTCCATTTCCTCCCCAATCATGATACTATAGATCATGATGGCTGGTAAACCCCAATTTTGTGGCTTATCTTGTGCTTATTTTGGGGGGATTTTATCACTTTTTCTCACATTTATTCAATGAAATAGCATGGTTTTGCAATTCTCCCTTGATTTGTGCTTAAATGTGAAAACATGCTTTTTAGGCCTTAAAATAGCTAAATTTAATTCACTTTTAATTCCATTTGATGCCTTGATAAGTTTGTTGAGTGAACTCAGGTTCATAAGGCAAGTATTGGATGGAAGAAGTAAGGAGAAAAGCATGCAAGTGGGAGAACTCATGAAGAAATGAAGGAACGGTAAAGTTGTCAAGCCTGACCTTCTTGCACTCAATCGACCATAACTTGAGTTACAGAGGTCAAAATAAGGCGGTTCTAGTTGCATTGGAAAGCTAACATCTGGGGCTTCAAAATGATATAAACTTTGCCATATGGTGCTTCGCGTTTAGGGGCGCGCATTCGCCATGTACGCGTGCGCGCCGATGCTGCTCGTGGCCCACTAAAGATGAAATCGCTGGGGCAATTTCTAAAGTACTTTGGGCCCAACCCAACTCATTTCTAATGCTATTTCATACAAAATTCAAGCTTGGGCAAGGGGGAGAAATTGTTTGGTAGTATAGCATCATGTAGGTTAGTTTTTAGAGAGAGAAGCTCCTTATTCTCTCTAGAATTAGGTTAGGTTAGCTTAATTCTATCTTAGATCTAGGTTTTGATTATTGTTCTCATCTTGTTTCTTCTACAATTTCTTATTTCTACTACTCTATTCTTCTTAGTTCTCTTGTTAATTTTACTTTTATGTCTCTTATATGTTCATGAACACTCATGTTGGATTTGGATTTTCTTTTAATGAGATTTGATGTTTGATGTTCTTTCATTGATGATTTGAGTTGTTGAATTACTTTCCTTGCAATTGGTAGTTGGTAGATTTATTATTCTTGCATATTTACCATGCTTTCCATTTATACACACCAAGTGTTTGACAAAATACTTGGTTGGACTTTAGAGTAGATTTTGAGCATTCCTGGTTTGGAGAGAGTAATTAGGTAATCTTGAGTCATGAAAACCCAACTCATGTTGGTGATCTAGAAGTGTTAGCTAATATTATTTCCATTGACTCTAATCTTTTGCTAATTTAATTAGTGAATTGATTGGGACATTTGGATTGAGATTAGCTAGTCTTGTTAGACTTTCTTCGAGTGTAAAGATAATATGATACCTTCTTCCATCTTCGAGGATAACGTAATGAGATAGAATCTTGTTATTATTGTGATATGATTGATTAGTCTTATTTGACATTCTCTCATGGAAGATAACTTACACCTTCTTCTAATGTTGGAGTTGACTAGATAAGATGAATTAATCATTATATGACTAGGATAGGAAGCCTATGATCTCAACCCTTACCATGAATGTCTCTATTAATTGCTTCCTTTAATTGATCTCTTTACTTTTCTTGTCATTTGTCTTATTGCCCCTTTTTTTCAACCAAACCCCTTGTTCTTCATATCCAATAATTGACAATTTTATTAGAATTCCTTATGAGACGACCCAGAGTCTAAATACTTTGGTTAATTTTCATTTGGGGTTTGTACTTGTGACAAAACCATATTTTAGTTTGATGTGAGAGTTGTTTGTTGGTTTGGAGCTATGCTTATAACGAAGTAATTCCTTTCTTTAAGAAGAAAAATCTAGACTGATAACAATTTTCGCTATCAAATTAATGGCGCTGTTGCCGGGGAGTTGCAATAGTGTTATGTTATTGGCTATTGTGAATATGTGAATATGTTTGTCTTTTTCTTGTTTGTTGGTTTTTGTTAGGTTTAGGACTTTGTTTCTCATTTTTGTTAGTTTTTGTTTCCTCTTGCTATTATGAATTCTCACCACTTTGGCTATGAGTTTGGCTCAAATTATATTGTAGAGAATGGGAACTATAATGACAATATACATCAAGGATTTGGAAATCAAAGATGGGAGGAGCCTCAAGGGATTGATCAACTTTCTTGGCAACAACAACCTCCATTTTCTTATGGGTATAACTCTTATCCTAATGCATATCAATCTAATGGATGTGGTGACCCTTATTGTAATTGTCAACAACCACCACCACATGCCTATGAACCACCCCCTCAACATGATTTTGAACCACCTTACTCACAAACCCCCTACCACCAAACACCTCATTATGACCATAATCCCTATCCACCATACCAACCACCTTATGAACCATATGAACCACACATGGAACCACCACCATTCCAACACAATTACTCTCAAGAACCACCTCAATATACACCACCTCCATACCCTTACCAAGATGAACCAACTTCCAATTATGAAACCTTCCTCCCAAACAATGAACCTTCTCTTCCACCATCACCTCCCGATGAAGCCCCCACGTAGGAATTGAGAGATCTTGAATCTCATATCTAAAGGCAACAAGAGGGGATGGAAAAGGATTTTAAGGAGCTAGGAGCCAAGATGGCTATCCTAGTGGAAGCCGTTAGCAATATGACCTCCTCCCGACTAAGCCTAAGCAACCAAGGCATTCCCATTAACGAATGTGGAGAAGCAACCAAGGACCATAGCGAGGGAGTGAGTTTAGAGCTTCAAGGTGAAGAAAATGAGTTGAAGAAAAAATTTTCACAAGGGGATGAAGATGAAACAATTGAGCCGGAAGGAGTGGTTGAAGACCTAGGAGATGTTGGAAGTCCATGGTAATGTAGCATTAGAGAACCCTCTTTCGAAATACTTGATGTTGATGTTGAGGAGGGTGTACAACCTCTAAAGCATATTATGATTGAAGACTTTGAAGAGGTTGATCAAGAGATGGATTCAATCATTAAGGAGTTCCTATCTACAATTGAATCCTCTTCCATTGGGCTTGAAATAGAGGGTAAGGAAGAAGATACCTTACCTCCCATACCCTTGGTAAGTAATGAAGAAGAGATCGAATTAGAAGGAAGCTACCAAGAGGAAGAGGTTAAGCAAGTAGCAAGCTCTACCAATGAAGAATGTGTAGAAAAAGTTGGTGGACTAGGAATTAGAGTTGAAGAAGCTTGTAAGGAGGTGGAGGTAGTCAAGAAAGAGCACAAGGGAGTAGATCTCACATTGGCTAAGTGTGGAGAGGTCCCCCTTCCTAAGTCACCATCATCCAACACAACATTCAAGTGGGTAAAATTTCTATCCCTAACCTTCACTTTCTCATTCGAATATGGTTTGCTTGAAAATGATGGTCAACTTAGAGCTCTTTGTGGAGTTAAGAGTAAGACAGAGTTGTGTAATGGTTGAAAACATCACTCTAAGTTCATGATGGTTGCATGCTCAAAGTTGAATAGTAATGGTTGGTGTAGAACCAAATTGCATAGGTCTAAGAGAATGTTTGGATGCTTAATTGAGAATTCTAAGGTCATGCCACCCAATTGGAATCATGATGATAAATTTGAAGATGTGTGTCAAAACAAAGTGTGGGATCCCGGATCGCACAAGGAGAATTAAATTTGGGAGCCCATGGCTTGTGTGGAACTCCATCAAAGCTTAGAGTTATCATCTTTGAAGACTAAAGCTTATTGGAGAATCAAGCAATGGTGGATGTTCAAGGATAGCTTCAAGCACAAGCCACCTTAAGAAGAGCTCCCCATAAGGATACCTTTGATGTAGGCTTAATTATCCTTCTTTCTCTTTCCTTTTAGGTTGGCCACCAAGAAGGAAAGGATTGGAAAGACTTCTAAATAAGGCAACAAACAAGTTCACCCGCACAACCTTTTAAAGGAGCTCATCAATTGTAGCAACCCATCCACATTGCTCTTATTTGCATACACCGAGGACGGTGCAAATTTCTAAGTGTGGGGAGGTCGTCCGACCGATCTCCATGGGTAACAATTTCCTTTTTTCAACACCAATTCTTGATTTTCTTTGTTAGTTAGTTGTTGCATTGCATGATAGTTTGCATGCTAGTTAGAATTTGTACATATTTTACCACTTCTTTTTATGTTAGGACTACTTGGTTAGGGTGATGATTTCTTTTCCAAGAAAAATTGTTTTAGGGCACCCTACCAATTTGAAAATTTTTTTGTCGTACTTGCTTGAAGAATGTATTTTGGAACATGGTTTTTGAGCTAAGAACACAAGCATGTGAGTTTTGAGCCTAATTGTGTGGTTACATTTTATAACCACTTATTTTCATTCTTGTGTGTATTGTTCTCTTTCTATGATTGTAATCTTTGATTTGTTTGATTCTTTATGTCCATTATTCCATGTATACATCCATTTATATGATTGAGGCCATCATTTCATTTAGCTCACTCACCCAATAGCCTACCTTTCATCAACCATTGTTAGCAAATTTGAGCCTATTTAATCCTTTTTGTTCTTAATTTTAGCACATCACTGCCCCTAAGTGAAAAATAATAAATGTCCTTAATTTGGATCTTTGATTAGCTTAGGCTAGTGAAGGTGTGTATCATTTGGGTATGGGAAACTTGGGACATTGGTTGAGGTAACAGTGTAATTTTTGTATTTTTGTTGAAAATATTGGGAATTGGGTACATATTCAAGCACTATATGTAAAACCATATGCATTGATACGTTTGTATATACTTTTGAAAAAAAACAAAAAAATGTGAAAAAAATGATAAATAAAAATATATATATATATAAAGAAAAAAAAGAGAAAAAGAAATAAAAAGAGGACAAAAATGCCCCAAAGTAAAATTCAATAAAAATCAATGCATATGGAATGTGAATTAAAGAGAATGCATGAGTATGTGAAAAAGTGGGAATCGTGGGTAGGTAGGTTGTGTATTAGAATTGTATAGGTTGTTATATGTGTTTAGTGAGAGCTTAGATTAATCAAAAATTCAAATTCCAAGCTCACTTGACCATATGCATCCTCACCTTTACCCTAGCCCCATTACAACCTATGAATAAGTTCTCATGATGAATGTATGCATGCATTGAATAATTGTTGATTGTTAGATGAAAAACAAATCTTGGAAAGCATGAGTAGAAGAGAATTGAGTGATTGACCCTATACACTAGAGCGACTAGAGCGGATACACTTCCGGTGAGGGTTCGATGCTCAGTTCCTTGTTCCCGGCTTTCATGAGCTTTCTTCTTGCAAGTCTATTTGAACCTCATTTTGATATTTGAATTGGTAGGATTCATGAATCATCATATGATCTTAGCCCAACTTGTTCATACATGCTCTTGGGTATTGATTTACTTTTAACCAAGTAGGTAGAATCATCTTGCATTTAGTTGCATTCCTATAGATATGTGCATATAGTTTCTTTGCATTGAATAAATGTTCATACCCTTTTCTTGTCCTTCTTTATTCTTAGCATGAGGACATGTTTGGTTTAAGTGTGGGGAGATTAGATAAACCCCAATTTTG
This sequence comes from Arachis duranensis, assembly GCF_000817695.3. Lineage (NCBI taxonomy): Eukaryota > Viridiplantae > Streptophyta > Magnoliopsida > Fabales > Fabaceae > Arachis > Arachis duranensis. The sequence continues at coordinate 62,466,521 of NC_029775.3, read as the reverse complement.
TGGTTTATCTTGTGCTTATTTTGGGAAATTTTATCACCTTTTCTCACATTTATTCAATGAAATAGCATGGTTTTGCAATTCTCCTTTGATTTGTGCTTAAATGTGAAAACATGCCCTAAAATAGCTAAATTTAATTCACTTTAATTCCATTCGATGCCTTGATATGTTTGTTGAGTGATCTCAGGTTCATAAGGCAAGTATTGGATGGAAGAAGTGAGGAGAAAAGCATGCAAGTGGGAGAACTCATGAAGAAATGAAGGAACCGTAAAGCTGTCAAGCCTGACCTCCTGGCACTCAATCGACCGTAACTTGAGATACAAAGGTCCAAATGAGACAGTTTCAGTTGTGCTGGAAAGCTAACATTCAGGGCTTCGAAAGGATATAAACTATTCCATATGTTGCTTCGCATTTAGGGGCGCGCACTTTCCATGTATGCGTGCCCACCGATGCTGCTCGTGGCCCATTAAAGATGAAATCGCTGGGGGCAATTTTTGAAGTACTTTGGGCCCAACCCAACTTATTTCTAATGCTATTTCATGCAGAATTACAGCTTGGGCATGGGGGGAGCAATTGTTTGGTAGTATAGCATCATGTAGGTTAGTTTCTAGAGAGAGAAGCTCCCTCTTCTCTCTAGAATTAGGTTAGGTTAGTGCTGCACGAAATTGTGATCACTACAACTTCGCACAACTAACCAGCAAGTGTACTGGGTCGTCCAAGTAATAAACCTTACGCGAGTAAGGGTCGATCCCACAGAGATTGTTGGTATGAAGCAAGCTATGGTCACCTTGTAAATCTTAGTCAGGCAAACTCAAATGGGTATGGTGATAAACGCATAAAACATAAAGATAAAGATAGAGATACTTATGTAATTCATTGGTAGGAATTTCAGATAAGTGTATGAAGATGCCTTCCCTTCCGTCTCTCTGCTTTCCTACTGTCTTCATCCAATCCTTCTTCTTCCTTTCCATGGCAAGCTTAAGCAAGGGTTTCACCGTTGTCATTGGCTACCTCCCATCCTCTCAGTGGAAATGTTCAACGCACCCTGTCACGGCACGGCTATCCATCTGTCGGTTCTCGATCAGGCCGGAATAGAATCCAGTGATTCTTTTGCGTCTGTCACTAACGCCCCGCCTTCAGGAGTTTGAAGCACGTCACAGTCATTCAATCATTGAATCCTACTCAGAATACCACAGACAAGGTTAGACCTTCCGG
>NC_029775.3:62452375-62465037 GCF_000817695.3 Arachis duranensis | reverse complement strand
TAGAACAAGAACAAGCGGAATTGAATAGAAGAACAATAGTAATTGCATTAATACTCGAGGTACAACAGAGCTCCACACCTTTATCTATGGTGTGTAGAAACTCCACCGTTGAAAATACATAAGAACAAGAGTGATCATTGGCTTCGGTCCCAGAGAGGGAACCAGAAGAACCCAGATTCCAAATACAATAGTAAAAGGTCCTACTTATAGAAAACTAGTAGCCTAAGGTTTACAGAGATGAGTAAATGACATAAAAATCCACTTCCGGGCCCACTTGGTGTGTTATGGACTATCATATATTGCTGGAAAGCCCAGGATGTCTACTTTCCAACGCCGTTAAGAGCGTGCCAATTGGGCTTCTGTACCTCCAGAAAATCCACTTCGAGTGCAGGGAGGTCAGAATCCAACAGCATCTGCAGTCCTTTTCAGTCTCTGAATCAGATTTTTGCTCAGGTCCCTGAATTTCAGCCAGAAAATATCTGAAATCACAGAAAAACACACAAACTCATAGTAAAGTCCAGAAAAGTAAATTTTAACTAAAAACTAATAAAAATATACTAAAAACTAACTAGATCATACTAAAAACATACTAAAAACAATGCCAAAAAGCGTACAAATTATCCGCTCATCAGTTAGCTTAATTCCATCTTAGATCTAGGTTTTGATTATTGTTCTCATCTTGTTTCTTCTACAATTTCTTGTTTTTACTACTCTATTCTTCTTAGTTCTCTTGTTAATTTTACTTTTATGTCTCTTATATGTTCATGAACACTCATGTTGGATTTGGATTTTCTTTTAATGAGATTTGATGTTTGATGTTCTTTCATTGATGATTTGAGTTGTTAAATTACTTTCCTTGCAATTGGTAGTTGGTAGATTTATTATTCTTGCATATTTACCATGCTTTCCATTTATACCCACCAAGTGTTTGACAAAATTCTTGGTTAGACTTTAGAGTAGATTTTGAGCATTCTTGGCTTGGCGAAAGTAATTAGGTAATCTTGAGTCATTAAAACCCAACTCATATTGGTTTGGAGCTATGCTTACAACGAAGTAATTCCTTTCTTTAAGAAGAAAAATCTAGACCGAAAACAATTTTTGTGGCAATAGCCCGATCCACAGTTACTTCGGATCGGTTGCTAGTAGGAATGATGGAGCGTTGGATGAACTCCAACCATCCTCTAACCACAGGCTTAAGGTCCAGTCTTCTCAATTGAACTGGCTTGCCTCTTGAGTCTCTTTTCCATTGAGCTCCTTCGACACATTTATCCATGAGAACTTGGTCCAACCTTTGATTAAAGTTGACCCTTCTAGTGTAGGGGCGTACATTTTCTTGCATCATTGTCAAGTTGAACGCCATCCTTACATTTTTCGGACTGAAATCTACGTATTTTCCCCGAACAATTGTAACACAATTCTTTGGATTCGGGTTCATACTTTGATCATGGTTCCTAGTGATCCATGCATTGGCATAGAACTCTTGAACCATTAAGATTCTGACTTGTTGAATGGGGTTGGTGAGAACTTCCCAACCTCTTCTTCGGATTTTATGTCGGATCTCCGGATACACATTCTTCTTGAGCATGAAAGGAACTTCAGGGATCACTTTCTTCTTGGCCACAACTTCATAGAAGTGGTCTTGATGGACCTTTAAGATGAATCTCTCCATCTCCCACGACTCAGAGGTAGAAGCTTTTGCCTTCTCTTTCCTCTTTCTGGAGGTTTCTCCGGCCTTAGGCGCCATAAATGATTATAGAAAAACAAAAAGCAATGCTTTTACCACATCAAACTTAAAAGGTTTGCTCGTCCTCGAGCAAAAGAAGAAAGAAAGAAGGGAAAGAAGAAGAAAATGGAGGAGATGGAGGGTGGTAGTGAATTCGGCCAAGGGGGTATAAGGTGATTGTAATATGTGAAAATGAACGAGGGATGAGGGGTTTATATAGGAGTGAGGGGAGAGTTGGGTGCGTGTATTTTGCGTTGGGATTGGGAGGGAAAGGATTTTGAATTTTGGAGGTAGGTGAGGTTTTTGGGGAAGAGATATAGAGGTGATTGGTGAAGGGTATTTGGGGAAGAGTGTTATGAAAATGTGTGAGAGAGAGAGTGAGTTGAGGTTAGTGGGGATCCTGTGGGGTCCACAGATCTTGAGGGGTCAAGGACTTCTCATCCCTGCTCCATTTCGGCGTGCAAAATGCCCTTTAGAGTGCAATTCTGGCGTTTAACGCCAGATTGCTGCCTGTTTCTGGCATTTAATGCCAGCTTTTCTTCCCTTATTGGCGTTTAACACCAACCTGATGCCCTGTTCTGGCATTAGATGCCAACCTGGTGCCCATTTCCGACGTTAAATGCCTAGAATGGTGCCAGACTGGGTGTTTAATGCCCATGCTGCTACCTTTATTAGCTTTTAAACGCTAGTAAGTTCTTCCTCCAGGGTATGCTGTTTTTAATGTTGTTTTTGAATTTGCTTTGATATTTGCAGTTGTTTTTGTGGCTCTGCATGATCATCAATCTGAAGAAAACATAAAATAATAATGGAAAATGGAAATTTAACATAGATAAATAAAAATTGGGTTGCCTCCCAATAAGCGCTTCTTTAATGTCAATAGCTTGACAGTGGGCTCTCATGGAGCCTTACAGATAATTAGAGCATGGTTGTGGCCTTGCAACACCAAACTTAGAGTTTGGTTGTGGCCTCCCAACACCAAACTTAGAGTTTGAATATAGGGGGCTTTGGTTGACTCTGTATTGAGAGAAGCTTTTCATGCTTCTTCTCCATGTGTACAAAAGGAGAACCTTGAGTCTTGAATACAAGGTAGTCCTCATTCAATTGAAGGACCAACTCTCCTCTGTCAACATCAATCATAGCTTTTGCTGTTGCTAGGAAAGGTCTACCAAGGATGATGGATGATAAACCTTATTTGTAGGGTTTATCTTGTGTTGATTTTAGGAGATTTTAACACCTTTTACCCACATTTATTCAATGAATTAGCATGATTTTGTGATTGTCTCCTTATTTGTGCTTAGATGTGAAAACATGCTTTTTAAGCCTTTAACTTGATGATTTTAATCTCCCTTTGATTCCACTAGATGCCTTGATGTGTTTGTTAGTGATTTTAGATTGAAAAGGCTAGGAATGGATCAAAGGAGTGAAGAGAAAAGCATGCAAAATGGAGAAATCATGAAAAGTCAAAGAGTTGAACTCTCCCATGGACGCGCGCGCGCACCAGGCGCTTACGCGCGCCCTGCGAATCACCCCATAGACGCGTACGCATGCTGTGCGCGTACGTGTCGATGCTGGTTTATGATTTTTTTAATGAAAACATGGCTAGCAAATTTAGAAGGGTTGTGGGGCCCAATCCCAACCAACTTTGGTGCCAAAGATGCTATTTAAAGACAAGGATTGAAGAGGAAAGGGATTTTTGGGGACTTTTGATCATTCACACTCATTAGGATTAGTTAGAAGTAGTTTCTAGAGAGAGAAGCTCTTACATCTCTCTAGGATTAGGATTAGGATTAGGTTTTGTTCTTAGATCTAGGTTTTAATCTTTGCTCTCATCTACTTCTATCTTTCAATTCCTTATTGTTACATTCATTCTTCTTCTATTCTTTTGTTGTAATTTCTCTTATGTTGTAATTTCTCGTATGTTGTTCCTATACTTTGTTGTAGATCTACTATTGTTCCTTCCATTTTCTTTCCATTCAATTCAAGGTAATTCATAATAATTGTGTTTCTTTTGATTGTTGTTGTTAATTCCTTTCAATAATTGTTGTTAGATTCTATTCTTGTTGTTAATTTGCTTTGCTTTTCTTTTGTACCTTCCAAGTGTTTATGAAATCCTTGGTTGGGTTTTAGTGTAGGTTTTGTTCCTCTTGGCCTAGATAGAGTAATTAGTGACTCTTGAGTTATCTAATTCCTTTTTTGATTGATAATTAGAAGTTGCTAATTGATTTGAATGCCTCTAAAGCTAGTCTTTGCTTTAGGGGTTGATTAGGACTTGAGGAATCAAATTGATTCATCCACTTGACTTTCCTCCATGGTTTGAGGTTAACTAAGTGGGAGCAATGGACAATTTGTTGTCACAATTGACGAGGATAACTAGGATAGGACTTCTAATTCTCATATCTTGCCAAGAGCTTTGTTAGTTGTTAGTTTATTTTCCTTGCCATTTATAATTCTTGTCTAAAATCTTAAAAACCCCAATTATAACTCACAACCAATAACAAGACACTTCATTACAATTCCTAGGGAGAATGACCCGAGGTTCAATACTTCTGTTTATAAATTTTAGGGGTTTATACTAGTGACAAACAACTTTTTGTATGAAAGGATTATTGATTGGTTTAGAAACTATACTTGCAACGAGAATTCATTTGTGAAATTCTATACCATCAAAAATCCAATCATCAAAATAGCGCCGTTCCCGGGGAATTGAAATGGTGTTATGTTATTGGTTATTGTATATATGTGAATATTGTGAATAGCTTGCTTTTTGGATTGCTTGTTAGTTTTTGCTAGTCTTAGCATTTTGTTTCATTATTTCTTATTAGTTTTTGTTTCTTATTCTCTCTTGCTACCATGAATTCTCATTTTGGCTATGAGTGTGATTACAACTATGTTGTAGGTGATGAGAACTTCAATGAGAATATGTATCAAGGATGGGACACTCAAAGGTGGGAGGAGCCATATGCATATGATCAATCTTCATGGCAACAACCTCCACCAATGCACTATGAACAAGAACCATTATATGATGCATATCAATCCAATGGCTATGGTGAATCCACTTGTGACTTTCGAGAACCACCAACATATGCCTATGAGCCATACCCGCAACATAGCCCTCAACCGTACCACAAGCCCCTTTTCACCAACCACCTTCATATGACCCTAATCCATATCCACCATACCAACCACCTTTTGAACCATGTGAGCCACATGTTGAACCACCACCATTCCAACCTCAATACTTCCAAGAGCCGCATTCTCCATATTATGACCAAGATGAACCACCTCCAATGTGTGAAAACTTTCAACCACAAGATGAATTCTACCTTCCACCACAACCCTCCATGGAAGAATATCCATGTCCATCTTTCAAGGAAGCAATGGATCGACTTCAAGCAACCATCCATGAAAAGTTAGATGCATGGGACTTATACCATATGTCCAAGGATGATTGTGGAGGAGCAACCAAAGAGGAAAGCATGAAGGGGATTGTAGAATCTCAACTTGAGAACAATAGATTGGAGTGTGTTGAGCAACAAATGGAACAAATAGAGTACATAGAACCACCACATCATTACTATGATGAACCACCTTCCTATTATGAACCCTTCTCCCAAAATGATGAACCCTTCCACCCACCCCAATCTCTAATGGATGAAACCCTTGGTGTTCTCGTTCAAGGGCAAGAATAAATGAAAAGGGATGTGCAAAATTTCATGGCCGCCTTGGATGCGGTAACAAATCAATTAGCCTCCCAATGCTTGAACACTCAAGGAACTCCCATGGCTACATGTGGAGAATCGAATGAAGAACATAGCATGAAGGAGAGATTGAAAACTCCGGTGGGAAATGAGGGAAGTTGCTTTATGTTGGAACAATTGGAGGAAGCTAGGATTATCGAAGAAAAGGAAGAAATGGTTGAAGACTTAGGAGATGCGGAACCTCTATGGGAACCTAGAGTTGAAGAAGACCCTTCCAAGAAAATTGAAATTGATGTTGAGGAGAGATGTGCACAACCTCCAAGGCATATTCTATATGAAGACTTGGATGGGATAGAACAAGAATTAAGTTCCCATGGCAATGAAGGGCAAGCATCAAATTCTAGTGGTGGTAGATCCTTTGAACTTGAAGAACCTTTTCCCGATGAGATGGAAAGTAATGTGGAGGTAAAGTTCTCTCACCCTCCCATTTATGAATTGAATAAGGGAAAAAAGTTAGATAAAATTATTGAACAAAGGATTGAGATTAAGAGATCTTGTGAGGAGGTGGAAGTCCTTAGAAATAGAAGGATGGGAGTGGAATACGCTTTGTCAAGAACCTTAGAATCATCTTTGCCTAGGTTGCCATCTACTCCTTCACTTGAGTGGGTAAAACTCATTTTTATTAGCTTTATTGTCCCACTTGAGTATGGCTTACTTGAAACGGATGGTCAACTTAGGGAGCTTTGTGGGATGAAGCGTAAAAGAAAAATGTTTTGTGGTTGGCGTTGCAAATCCAGGCTCATTATGGTTGATGCTTCAAACATGAGATATAAAGGTTATAGTAGTGCTCAACTAGATGGGTCTAGGAGGATTGTTGGCCACTATATTGAGAATTCATCATGCCTACCACTCGGATGGACTAATAATGATGATCAACTTCAAGACGGGTATGAAAATAAAGTGTGGGATTCCGGATTACAAGAAGAGGATCAACTTTGGGAGCCCCAAGCTTGTGAAGAACTCCATCAACACTTGGCTCAATCCATAAGAAATCTTGGGGCACAATGGAGAACCAAGTGTTGGTGGGAGTTCCAAGATGAATACAAGCACAAGCCACCTTGAGAAGAGCTCCCCATAAGTCCAACTTAAGGACAATAAACAAAAGTGCTAGGTGGGAGACACGCCATCATGGTAACTTCTTTTCATTTTCTCTTTTTGTACATATTGGTAATTAGTTTAAATTCGTGTTTTGATTAGTTTGTTGAGTATTATTGGTAGTTTAGTATATTAAATAAGGTTTCATGGTGTTTTGGTAGCTGTTTGGAGGTTTGGAATGCTTGGATTGGTGCAAAACATAGAAAAAATTTTGAAAAACAGAGCACCATCCACGCGTACGCGCACTTTGCGCGTACGTGTGCATCAAGAGTTTTGGACCATCCACGCGCGCGCGCCATGCGTGCGTACGCATGGATTGCAAAATTTCATGCCTCCATACATTGACCCGAGAGTTATGCCCACACTGTGCCCGAGGCACAAACCAACTCGTGCGTACGCGAAACTGGCACGTACGCGCTACTCTCGAAATAAGCCATCAACGTGGACGCGCCAGGTGCACGTACGCGTCGCGTCCATTACACCATCATCCGCGCGCGCGCCGTATGCGCGTACGCGTGGATGCCCTTCCTTCACTACATTTCTTTTCTTCTCTTCTTTCCATTTCTTTCCTTCTCCTTTCTTCCTTCCTTCTTCTACCCCTCATCCAACACTTCCAAACACCATTGATAACCATTTATTTTAGTTAGTTAATTAGTTCGTTAGTTAGTTGATTAGTTAGTTAGTTTACTTTTCATTTATTTTTCTTTTTTTTTCATTATAAGTGTTGGATTATTGACTTTGTTTACTATGCATTGCTGCCCCTTTATTGCCTAAATGCTACTTTAGCATGAATGTTTCTAGATAATCTTTGTTGGATTCTATGATTGAGGTTATGTTTTGCTACTTGGTTTTGAGTTTTTCATGCTTACCTTTTGAAAAATACCAAGTGATGAGAATTGCCTTCTGTGACTCTCTTGAATTGCATGTTGTAGCTAGCCACGATGTGATTTGAACCCTATTCTTTTATTAGGCAATCTTTTGATACTGGATGGTGTGCATTTACCTTAATGCATTGTATTTCATGATCATATGCATCCATATGCTTATAGCTTGAATGCCCTCATGCTTCTTTAATGCTTGTTTTATCTTACAAGTTCACTTAAAGCATCTCAAGCACACTAGGATAAGTGAAGTGTATACTTCTTTTGTGACATCACTTTTATGCTAATGTGTGTTCTAAACCGTGCAATTTAGAATTCACACACTTATTTGTCATTAATGTCACACTAATTCACTCACTCAATTCTAGTGATTAGTACCTCATTCCAACAATTATGCTTCCTTGCTTTTGTTCTCTCATCTTATGGTGTTATATTTTTGTTTTTCATGATGGATGCACCACAAGCAATAACGGAAGCAATACTAAGAACACGCAGCAACTGATTGATCTACCAGCTGAAGGTAGCAATCCGGAGAGTCGTCGTATCCCCTTGCTCATCTTTGAGTGCACCGAGGATGGTGCAAACTTTTAAGTGTGGGGAGGTCGTCCGACCAGTCGGCGATTTTGGGTGACAAATTTCTAATTCCAACACTTTTGCATTCCATTCTAGGATTTTAGGATTTTTACTTACATTTTCTTATTTTTGCATATGTATACACAATAAGCTTAGTCAAAATAATGAAATTTTTCAAGGATTTCTATCTATAGGGCACCAATTGATTTGAGTGAAAACTTTTCATAGAACTTGCTTGAATTATATATCTTGTGGATCATGTTTTTGTGCTAAGAACATAAGCTTGTGAGATTTGAGCCTAATGGTGTGGTTACATCTTATAACCACTAATTTTTCCTTCTTGTGTGCATTATTCTCTTTCTATGATTGTAATCTTTGATTTGTTTGATTCTTTATGTCCATTATTTTGTGTATTCATGCATTTATATGATTGAGGCCATCATTTCATTTAGCTCACTTACCCATATAGCCTACCTTTTATCAACCTTTGTTAGCCAACTTTGAGCCTACGCTTAACCCACTTGTTCTCATTTTAGCACATTATAAGCCTTAAAGCGAAAAACAATAAATGTCCTTATTTGGATCTTTGATTAGCTTAGGCTAGAGTGTGTATATCATTCAAGTGTGAGAATCTTGGGACATTGGGGGAATAAAGGGGTAGTTTTGTATTTTTATTGAAAATATTGGGAATTGGGTACATACTCATGTATTGATCAAATGTAAAACCTTATGCATTGATGCTCTTGTATATTGAAAGAAAAAAATGAGAAAAACAAAAGAAAAAGAAAAAAAGAAAAATAATATAGAAAAAGAAAGAAAAAGAAGAAAAAGAAAGAAATAAAAAGGGGACAAAATGCCCCAAAGCAAAGTGAAGCTCAATAAAATCAATGCATAAGTGTTGTGAAATGAAAAAGGGATACATGAGTATGTGAAAAAGTGAGAAGAATGGGTAGTTAGGTTAGCTTTGAAATTGTATAGGATGTCATAGGTTAGGTGGGAAGTTTAAGCATATCAAAGATTCAAATTTCAAGCTCACTTGACCAAATATGCATCCTACCTTAACCCTAGCCCCATTACAACCAACGAAAAGACCTCATGATATGTGTATGCATGCATTGAATAAATGTTGATTGTTAGAAGAAAAATAAATCTTAGAAAGCATGAAATAGAGGAGAATTGAGAGAATCAACCTAAACACTTGATTGAATAGAGTGCAAACACATCCGGTGAGGGTTCGATTGCTCGATTACATGTTTCCACCTACAATCATCACCTTTCATGCAAGTTTGTAAAAATATTTAATAACTCAATTCAATTGTGGATTAGACTTGCTAGTCCTTAGCCCTTGTGCATATATGCTTCTTGGAAATTGATTTATTTTGACCAAGCAATTGCATTCATTTAGATAGTTGCATTTAGATAGGGTGCATTTAGTTAGTTTCCATTGAATAAATGCCATACCCTTACTTCATTCTTAGTTTAAGCATGAGGACATGCTTGGTTTAAGTGTGGGGAGGTTGATAAACCCCATTTGTAAGGTTTATCTTGTATTGATTTTAGGATATTTTAACGCCTTTTACACACATTTATTCAATGAATTAGCATGATTTTGTGATTGTCTCCTTATTTGTGCTTAGATGTGAAAACATGCTTTTTAGGCCTTTAACTTGATGATTTTAAACTCCCTTTGATTCCACTAGATGCCTTGATGTGTTTGTTAGTGATTTTAGATTGAAAAGGCTATGAATGGATCAAAGGAGTAAAGAGGAAAGCATGCAAAGTGGAGAAATCATGAAAAGTCAAAGAGTTGAACTTGCCCATGGACGCGCGCACGCACTAGGCGCTTACGCGGCCTTGCGAATCACCCCATGGACGCGTACGCGTGCTGTGCACGTACGCGTTGGTGCTGGTTTATGATTTTTTTAATGAAAACGTGGCTAGCAAATTTGGAAGGATTGTGGGGCCCAATCCCAACCAAATTTGACGCCAAATATGCTATTTAAAGCCAAGGATTGAAGAGCAAAGGGATTTTTGGGGACTTTTGGTCATTCACACTCATTAAGATTAGTTAGAAGTAGTTTCTAGAGAGAGAATCTCTCACTTCTCTCTAGGATTAGGATTAGGATTAGGTTTAGTTCTTAGATCTAGGTTTTAATCTTTGCTCTCATCTACTTCTATCTTTCAATTCCTTGTTGTTACATTCATTCTTCTTCTATTCTTTTGTTGTAATTTTCCTTACGTTGTTCCTATACTTTGTTGTAGATCTACTATTGTTCCTTCCATTTTCTTTCCATTCAATTCAAGGTAATTCATAATAATTGTGTTTCTTTTTATTGTTGTTGTTAATTCCTCTCAATAATTGTTGTTAGATTCTATTCTTGTTGTCAATTTGCTTTGCTTTTCTTTTGTACCTTTCAAGTGTTTGATGAATTGCTTGGTTGGGTTTTAGTGTAGGTTTTGTTCTTCTTGGCCTAGGTAGAGTAATTAGTGACTCTTGAGTTATCTAATTCCTTTGTTGATTGATAATTAGAAGTTACTAATTGATTTGAATGCCTCTAAAGTTAGTCTTTCCTTTAGGAGTTGATTAGGACTTGAGGAATCAAATTGATTCATCCACTTGACTTTTCTCCATGGTTAGAGGTTAACTAAGTGGGAGAAATGGACAATTTGTTGTCACAATTGAGGAGGATAACTAGGATAAGACTTCTAATTCTCATATCTTGCCAAGAGCTTTGTTAGTTGTTAGTTTATTTTCCTTGCCATTTATAATTCTTGTCTAAAATCTTAAAAACCCCAATTATAACTCACAACCAATAACAAGACACTTCATTACAATTCCCAGGGAGAATGACCCAAGGTTCAATACTTTGGTTATAAATTTTAGGGGTTTGTACTAGTGACAAACAACTTTTTGTTTGAAAGGATTATTGATTGGTTTAGAATCTATAATTGCAATAAGAATTCATTTGTGAAATTCTATACGATCAAAAATCCAATCATCAATGGATTTATCCTCATCCTTCCCAGTGTCTAGGATTATGAAATCAGCAGGGATGTAAAGGCCTTCAACCTTCACTAGCACGTCCACTACTAGTCCATAAGCCTGTTTCATTGATTTGTCTGCCATCTCTAGTGAGATTCTTGTAGCTTGTACATCAAAGATTCCTAGTTTCTCCATTACAGAGAGTGGCATGAGAGACACTAGGTCACACAGAGCCTTTTCAAAGGTCACGGTGCCTATGGTACAAGGTATTAAGAATTTACCAGGATCTTGTTTCTTTTGAGGTAAAGTTTGTGGAATCTAGGTATTCAGTTCATTAATGAACAATAGAGGTTCATCCTCCTAAGTCTCATTACCAAATAGCTTGGCATTCAGCTTCATAATTGCTCTTAAATACTAAGCAACTTGCCCTTCAGCAATGTCTTCATCTTCTTCAGAAGATGAATAGTCATCAAAGCTCATAAATGGTAATAGGAAGTTCAATGGAATCTCTATGGTCTCTGTATGAGCCTCAAATTCCTTTGGTTCCTCATTGGGATACTACTTAATGGCCAGTGGATGTTCCCTAAGGTCTTCTGGTGGACGAAATTGTGATCACTACAACTTCGCACAACTAACCAGCAAGTGTACTGGGTCGTCCAAGTAATAAACCTTACGCGAGTAACGGTCGATCCCACAGAGATTGTTGGTATGAAGCAAGCTATGGTCACCTTGTAAATCTTAGTCAGTTTAGACCTTCCGGATTCTCTTGAATGCCGCCATCAATTCTAGCTTATACCACGAAGATTCCGGTTAAAGAATCCAAGAGATATCCACCCAATCTAAGGTAGAACGGAGGTGGTTGTCAGGCACACGTTCATAGGTGAGAATGATGATGAGTGTCACGGATCATCACATTCATCAAGTTGAAGAACAAGTGATATCTTGGAACAAGAACAAGCGAAATTGAATAGAAGAACAGTAGTAATTGCATTAATACTCGAGGTACAGCAGAGCTCCACACCTTAATCTATGGTGTGTAGAAATTCCACCGTTGAAAATACATAAGAACAAGGTCTAGGCTTGGCCATGAGGCCAGCCTCCCAATGATCTAAGAACTAGATGTCCGAAGATGAAAATACAATAGTAAAAGGTCCTACTTATAGAGAACTAGTAGCCTCAGGTTTACAAAGATGAGTAAATGACATAAAAATCCACTTCCGGGCCCACTTGGTGTGTGCTTGGGCTGAGAATTGAAGAATTTTCGTGTAGAGACTTCTCTTGGAGTTAAACGCCAGCTTTTGTGCCAGTTTGGGCGTTTAACTCCCATCCTTGTGCCAATTCCGGCGTTTAACGCTGGGAATTCTGAAGGTGAGTTTGAACGCCGGTTTGGGCCATCAAATCTTGGGCAAAGTATAGACTATTATATATTTCTAGAAAGCCCAGAATGTCTACTTTCCAACGCCGTTGAGAGCGCGCCAATTGGGCTTTTGTAGCTCCAGAAAATCCATTTCGAGTTCAGGGAGGTCAGAATCCAACAGCATCTGCAGTCCTTTTCAGCCTCTGAATCAGATTTTTGCTCAGGTCCCTCAATTTCAGCCAGAAAATACCTGAAATCACAGAAAAACACACAAACTCATAGTAAAGTC
>NC_029775.3:62449592-62452069 GCF_000817695.3 Arachis duranensis | reverse complement strand
TATGATGATTCTTGAACAAAGCTACTTATTGAGTCTTGGCCGTGGCCCAAAGCACTCTGTCTTCCAGTATTACCACCGGATACATACATGCTACAGACACAAAATTGGGTGAACCCTTTTCAGATTGTGACTCAGCTTTGCTAGAGTCCCAAATTAGAGGTGTCCAGGGTTCTTAGGCACACTCTTTTTGCCTTGGATCACAACTTTATTTCTTTCTTTTTCTTTCTTTTTCTCTTTTTTTTCTTCTTTTTTCGTTTTTCTTCTTCTCTTTTTTTTTTTGTATTCATTGCTTTTTCTTGCTTCAAGAATCATTTTTATGATTTTTCAGATCCTCAGTAACATGTCTCCTTTTTCATCATTCTTTCAAGAGCCAACATTCATGAACCACAAATTCAAAAGACATATGCACTGTTTAAGCATACATTCAGAAAACAAAAGTATTGCCACCACATCAAAATAATTAATCTGTTATAAAATTCAAAATTCATGCAATTCTTCTCTTTTTCAATTAAAAACGTTTTTTATTCAAGAAAGGTGATGGATTCATAGGACATTCATAACTTTAAGGCATAGACACTAAGACACTAATGATCACAAGACACAAACATGGATAAGCATAAGCACTAAAATTCGAAAAACAGGAAAATAAAGAACAAGGAAATTAAAGAACGGGTCCACCTTAGTGATGGCAGCTTGTTCTTCCTCTTGAAGATCCCATGGAGTGCTTGAGCTCCTCAATGTCTCTTCCTTGTCTTTGTTGCTCCTCTCTCATGATTCTTTGACTTCTCTAATTTCATGGAGGATAATGGAATGTTCTTGGTGCTCCACCCTTAGTTGTCCCATGTTGGAACTCAATTCTCCTAGGGAGGTGTTCAGTTGCTCCCAATAGTGTTGTGGAGGAAAGTGCATCCCTTGAGGCATCTCAGGGATTTGATGATGAGAGGGATCTCTTGTTTGCTCCATCCTCTTCTTAGTGATGGGCTTGTCCTCATCAGTGGGGATGTCTCCCTCTATGTCAACTCCAACTGAATAACAGAGGTGACAAATGAGATGAGGAAAGGCTAACCTTGCCAAGGTAGAAGACTTGTCCGCCACCTTATAAAGTTCTTGGGATATAACATCATGAACTTCTATTTCTTCTCCAATCATGATGCTATGAATCATGATAGCCCGGTCTATAGTAACTTCGGACCGGTTGCTAGTGGGAATGATTGAGCGTTGGATAAACTCCAACCATCCTCTAGCCACGGGCTTGAGGTCATGCCTTCTCAATTGAATCGGCTTCCCTATTGAATCTCTCTTCCATTGGGCGCCCTCTTAACAGATGTCTATGAGGACTTGGTCCAACCTTTGATCAAAGTTGACCCTTCTAGTGTAAGGATGTTCATCTCCTTGCATCATGGGCAAGTTGAATGCCAACCTTACATTTTCCAGACTAAAATCCAAGTATTTCCCCCAAACCATAGTAAGCCAATTCTTTGGGTCCGGGTTCACACTTTGGTCATGGTTCTTGGTGATCGGGTTCATACTTTGATCATGGTTCTTGGTGATCCATTCATTGGCATAGAACTCTTGAACCATTAAGATTCTGACTTGTTGAATGGGGTTGGTAAGAACTTCCCAACCTCTTCTTCGGATCTCATGTCGGATCTCCGGATATTCACTCTTTTTGAGTTTAAAAGGGACCTCGGGGATCACCTTCTTCAAGGCCACAACTTCATAGAAGTGGTCTTGATGCACCCTTGAGATGAATCTCTCCATCTCCCATGACTCGGAGGTGGGTGCTTTTGCCTTCCCTTTCCTCTTTCTAGAGGTTTCTCCGGCCTTGGATGCCATAAATGGTTATGAAAAAACAAAAAGCAATGCTTTTACCACACCAAACTTAAAAGGTTTGCTCGTCCTCGAGCAAAAGAGAAAAGAAGAGAGTAGAAGAAGAAGAAATGAAGGAGATGGAGGGGGCTTTGTGGTTCGGCCAAAGGGGGAGAAGTAGTGTTTAGGTTTATATAAGGGTGGGGAGAGGGGTAGGGTTTGGTCATGTATGGGTGGGTTTGGGAGGGAAAGTGGTTTGAATTTGAATGGTAAGGTAGGTGGGGTTTTATGAAGGATGAATGTGAGTGGTGAAGAGAAAGATGGGATTTGATAGGTGAAGGGTTTTTGGGGAAGAGGTGTTGAGGTGATTGGTAAATGGGTGAAGAAGAAGAGAGAGGGTGGTGGGGTAGGTGGGGATCCTGTGGGGTCCACAGATCCTGAGGTGTCAAGGAAAAGTCATCCCTGCACCAAGTGGCGAGCAAAATTGCTCTTTGTGCCAAATCTGGCGTTAAACGCCGGGCTGGTGCCCATTTCTGGCGTTTAACGCCAACTTTTTGCTCTTTACTGGCGTTTAACGCCAGTCTGGTGCCCCTTTCTGGCGTTAAACGCCCAGAATGGTGCCAGACTGGGCGTTAAACGCCCAACAGCTAACCTCACTGGCGTTTAAA
>NC_029775.3:62449084-62449385 GCF_000817695.3 Arachis duranensis | reverse complement strand
GCCTCCCAACAAGCGCTTCTTTAATGTCAGTAGCTTGACAGTGGGCTCTCATGGAGCCTCACAGATATTCAGAGCAATGTTAGAACCTCCCAACACCAAACTTAGAGTTTGAATGTGGGGGTTCAACACCAAACTCAGAGTTTGGTTGTGGCCTCCCAACACCAAACTTAGAGTTTGACTGTGGGGGCTCTGTTTGGCTCTGTTTTGAGAGAAGCTCTTCATGCTTCCTCTCCATGATGACAGAGGGATATCCTTGGGCCTTAAACACCAAGGATTCTTCATTCACTTGAATGATCAACTC
>NC_029775.3:62448561-62449004 GCF_000817695.3 Arachis duranensis | reverse complement strand
GGCCTTCTTGAAGGTCATGGTGCCTATGGTACAAGGTATTGAAAATTTCCCAGGATCCTGTCTCTTTTGAGGCAGTTTCTGCCTAGACAAGTCATCCAATTCTTTGGTGAGCAAATGGGGTTCATCCTCCCAAGTCTCATTACCAAACAGCTTGTCATTTAGCTTCATGATTGCTCCAAGGTATTTAGCAACTTGCTCTTCAGTGATATACTCATCCTCTTCAGAGGAAGAATACTCATCAGAGCTCATGAATGGCAGAAGTAAGTCCAATGGAATCTCTATGGTCTCATTTTGAGCCTCGGATTCCCATGGTTCCTCATTGGGGAACTCATTAGAGGCCAGTGGACGTCCATTGAGGTCTTCCTCAGTGGCGTTCACTGCCTCTCCCTCCTCTCCAAATTCGGCCATGTTGATGGCCTTGCACTCTCCTTTTGGATTTTCTT
>NC_029775.3:62447839-62448038 GCF_000817695.3 Arachis duranensis | reverse complement strand
AGAAAGCATGTCAGAGGGACACTTTCTGATTAATTGTTTGTATCTTTCCCAAGCTTCATAGAGGGATTCTCCTTCCTTCTTTCTGAAGGTCTGGACTTCCACTCTAAGCTTACTCAATTTTTGAGGTGGAAAGAACTTTGCCAAGAAGGCATTGACTAGCTTTTCCCAAGAGTTCAGGCTTTCTTTAGGTTGTGAGTCC
>NC_029775.3:62413358-62447600 GCF_000817695.3 Arachis duranensis | reverse complement strand
GTTTGCTCCAATGGCAGGGATAGAGATGCTTCTCCCATAGAAGTCGGGAGTAGGTGCAGTAAAGTCACCCAGCACCTTCTTGCATTGTTGGAATTGTTGTTGTTTTCGGCTGCCATGGGGTCTTCTTCTTTGAAGATTTCTGTTAGGTTCTCTATAGAGAATTGTGCCTTAGCTTCTCTTAGCTTTCGCTTCAAGGTCCTTTCAGGTTCAGGATCAGCCTCAACAAGAATGCTTTTGTCTTTGCTTCTGCTCATATGAAATAGAAGAAAACAAGAAAATATGGAATCCTCTATGTCACAGTATAGAGATTCCTTGAGGTGTCAGGGGAATAGAAAAATAGAAGGAAGAGGTAGAAGAAGAATGTGAGAAGAGGGGAAGAATTTTCGAAAAGTAAGTAAGAGATTTTAAAAACATTTTGAAAAACACTAATTGATTTTCGAAAATAAAAGTGGGAAAGAAATCAAGTGATTTTTGAAAAAGATTTTGAAATTAGAAATCAAGAAGATTTGATTTTGAAAATTAATGACTTGGCTATCAAGAAAAGATATGATTCAAACATTAAACCTTTCTCAACAGAAAAAGCAACATACTTGAAATGTTGAATCAAATCATTAATTGATAGCAAGTATCCTTGAAAATAGAAAGAAATTGATTTTGAAAAAGATTTAATTGAAAAGATTTGATTTGAAAAAGATTTGATTTTGAAAAGATTTTGAAAACTTAAAAAAATTGATTTGAAAACAAAATCTTCCCTCTTGTGCCATCCTGGCGTTAAACACCCAGAATGGTGCACATTCTGGCGTTTAACGCCCAGCTTTTTCTGTGTAGTTCCTCTGCTGTATGTTCTGAATCTTCAATCCTCTGTATTATTGACTTGAAAAGACACAAACTAAAAATATTTTTGGATTTTTTAATAATGAGGAATAATCAAAATGCAACTAAAATCAAATAACAATGCATGCAAGACACCAAACTTAGCAGTTTGTATACTACTGATACTGACAAAATGAGAATGCATATGAGACACATAAACACTCAAGTCAAGAGAATTTAAAGATCAGAGCAATGAAATCATCAAGAACATCCTGAAGATCACTTAAGACATATGAATGAATGCAAGAAGAACAGAAACATGCAATTGACACCAAACTTAAAATGAAACACTAGACTCAAACAAGAAATATTTTTGGATTTTATGATTTTGTAAATTTTTTTTGGATATTTCGAAAATTAAGTGGAAAAGAAAATAAAGGTATCAAAATTCTTAATGAGAATTCCAGGAATCATGCAATGTTAGTCTAAGACTCCGGTCCAGGAATTAGACATGGCTTTATAGCCAGCCAAGCTTTCAAAGAAAGCTCCGGTCCAAAACACTAGACATGGCCAACGGCCAGCCAAGCCTTAGCAGATCACTGCTCCAACAGCAAGATTGATAGAAATCAACAAGCTCTTGTGATGATAAGTTGAAACCTCGGTCCAATAAAATTAGACATGGCTTCACAGCCAGCCAGACTTCAACAGATCATCATGAAACTCTAGAATTCATTCTTAAGAATTCTGAAAAATACCTAATCTAAGCAACAAGATGAACCGTCAGTTGTCCAAACTCAACAATCCCCGGCAACGGCGCCAAAAACTTGGTGGACGAAATTGTGATCACTACAACTTCGCACAACAAACCAGCAAGTGTACTGGGTCGTCCAAGTAATAAACCTTACGCGAGTAAGGGTCGATCCCACCGAGATTGTTGGTATGAAGCAAGCTATGGTCACCTTGTAAATCTTAGTCAGGCAAACTCAAATGGTTATGGATGATGTATGAATAAAACATAAAGATAAAGATAGAGATACTTATGTAATTCATTGGTGGGAATTTCAGATAAGCGTATGAAGATGCTTGGTCCCTTCCGTCTCTCTGCTTTCCTACTGTCTTCATCCAATCCTTCTTACTCCTTTCCATAGCAAGCTGTATGCAAGGGTTTCACCATTGTCAGTGGCTACCTCCCATCCTCTCAGTGGAAATGTTCAACGCACCCTGTCACGGCACGGCTATCCAGCTGTCGGTTCTCGATCATGTCGGAATAGAATCCAGTGATTCTTTTGCGTCTGTCAATAACACCCCACAATCGTGAGTTTGAAGCTCGTCACAGTCATTCAATCATTGAATCCTACTCAGAATACCACAGACAAGGTTTAGACCTTCCGGATTCCCTTGAATGCCGCCATCAATTCTAGCTTATACCACGAAGATTCCGGTTAAAGAACCCAAGAGATATCCACCCAATCTAAGGTAGAACGGAGGTGGTTGTCAAGCACACGTTCATAGGTGAGAATGATGATGAGTGTCACGGATCATTACATTCATAAGTAATTGCATTAATACTCGAGGTACAGCAGAGCTCCACACCTTAATCTATGGTGTGTAGAAACTCCACCGTTGAAAATACATAAGAACAAGGTCTAGGCTTGGCCATGAGGCCAGCCTCCCAATGATCTAAGAACTAGATGTCCGAAGATGAAAATACAATAGTAAAATGTCCTACTTATAGAGAACTAGTAGCCTCAGGTTTACAAAGATGAGTAAATGACATAAAAATCCACTTCCAGGCCCACTTGGTGTGTGCTTGGGCTGAGCATTGAAGCATTTTCGTGTAGAGACTTCTCTTGGAGTTAAACGCCAGCTTTTGTGCCAGTTTGGGCGTTTAACTCCCATCCTTGTGCCAGTTCCGGCGTTTAACGCTGGAAATTCTGAAGGTGATTTTGAACGCCGGTTTGGGCCATCAAATATTGGGCAAAGTATGGACTATTATATATATCTGGAAAGCCCAGGATGTCTACTTTCCAACGCCGTTGAGAGCGCGCCAATTGGGTTTTTGTAGTTCCAGAAAATCTACTTCGAGTGCATGGAGGTCAGAATCCAACAGCATCTGTAGTCCTTTTCAGCCTCTGAATCAGATTTTTTGCTCAAGTCCCTCAATTTCAGCCAGAAAATACCTAAAATCACAGAAAAATACACAAACTCATAGAAAAGTCCAGACAAGTGAATTTTAACTAAAAACTAATAAATTTATACTAAAAACTAACTAGATCATACTAAAAACAATGCCAAAAAGCGTACAAATTATCCGCTCATCATCTTCCTCACTGGGAATCACTGCCTTTTCACTCTCTCCAGGTTCGGCTATGTTGGTCACAGTTATGGCCTTGCACTCAATTTTGGGATTCTCTTCTGTATTGCTTGGGAGTGTGCTAGGAGGAGTTTCAGTAACACTTTTACTCAGCTGACCCACTTGTGCCTCCAAGTTTCTAATGGAGGACCTTGTTTCATTCATGAAACTGAGAGAGGCCTTCGATAGATCAAAGACTATATTTGCTAAGCTAGATGGATTCTGCTCAGAATTCTCTGTCTATTGCTGAGAAGATGATGGAAAAGGCTTGCCATTGCTAAACCTGTTTCTTCCACCATTATTACTGTTAAAGCCTTGTTGAGGGTTTTGTTGATCCTTCCATGAGAAATTTGGATGATTTCATCATGACGGATTATAGGTGTTTCCATAGGCTTCACCCATGTAATTCACCTCTGCCATTGCAGGGCTCTCAAGATTATAAGCTTCTTCTTCAGAAGATGCTTCTTTAGTACTGTTGGATGCAGCTTGCAATCCATTCAGACTCTAAGAAATCATATTGACTTGCTGGGTCAACATTTTGTTCTGAGCCAATATGGCATTCAGACCATCAATTTCAAGAACTCTTTTCTTCTGAGGTGTCCTATTATTCACAGGATTCCTTTCAGAGGTGTACATGAACTGATTATTTGCAACCATTTTAATGAGTTCCTGAGCTTCTGCAGCTGTTTTCTTCGGGTGAATAGATCCACCTACAAAATGGTCTAATGACATCTTAGACAATTCAAACAGACCATCGTAGAATATATCCAGGATGGTCCATTCTGAGAGCATGTCAGAAGGACACTTTTTGGTCAGTTGCTTGTATCTTTCCCAAGCTTCATAGAGGGAGTAACCTTCTTTCTTTCTGAAGGTTTGAACATCCACTCTAAGCTTGTTCAACTTTTGAGGAGGAAAGAATTTGGCTAAGAAAGTCGTGACCAGCTTATCCCAAGAGTTCAGCTATCTCTAGGTTGAGAGTCCAACCATATTCTAGCTCTGTCTCTTACAGCAAAAGGGAAAAGCATAAGCTTGTAGACCTCGAGATCAACTCCATTGGTCTTAACAGTATCACAGATCTGCAAGAATTTAGTTTAGAACTGAAAAGGATCTTCTGATGGAAGTCTATAAAACTTGTAATTCTGTTGCATCAGAGAAACTAATTGAGGCTTAAGCTCAAAATTGTTTCCTCCAATGGCAGGGATTGAGATGCTTCTTCCATGGAAGTTGGAATTTGGTGTAGTAAAATCACCAAGCACCTTCCTTGCATTGTCATTGTTGTTGGTTTCGACCATTACTTCTTTTTTGAGATTCTCTGTAAGGTTTTCTCTGGATTGTTGTGCTTTAGCTTCTCTTAGCTTCTTCTTCAGAGTCCTTTCAGGTTCAGGGTCAGCTTCAACAAGAATGTTCTTGTCCTTGCTCCTGCTCATATGAAAAAGAAGAGAACAGAAAATAATAGGGATCCTCTTTGCCCAGATATAGAGGTTCCTTTATGTGAGTAGAAGAGAAGAAGAATAAGAATGAAGAAGGAAGAAGAAAAATTTGAACACAGAGAGGGAAAATATTTTTGTTTTTATTTTAAAATTTAGTTAGAATTCGAAAATTAAGAGAAGAAATAATATTAAAATTAAAATTTGAAACAATTAGTTAATTAAAAGAATTTTGAAAAAGGGTGAGGATTTTTTGAAAATTATAGAGAGAGAATTAGTTAGGTGGTTTTGAAAAAGATTTTGAAATTAATTTTGAAAAGATAAGAAGTTAGAAAAAGATATTTTGTAATTAAAGTTTGAAAAAGATATGATTTGAAAAAGATATGTTTAAAAAGATATGATTGAAATTTATTTTGAAAAAGATTTAATTTTTAAAATCAGAATTAATGACATGACTCAGAAGAAATCAAAAGATATGATTCTAAAATTTAAAATTTGAATCTTCCTTAACAAGAAAGTAACAAACTTGAAATTTTTGAATCAAAACATTAATTGTTAGTATTAATTTCGAAAAATATGAGGTAAAAATAGGAAAAAGATTTTGAAAAGTTTGGAAAAAGATTTTTGAAAACTTTCGAAAAACAAAGGAAAACAATGAAAAAGATTTGATTTTGAAGAAGATTTTGAGAAGATAAATTTTTGAAATTGAAATCTTGACTTGACTAACAAGAAACAACTTATTTTAAAAATTTTTGACTAAGTCAACCCAAAGATTTTGAAATTTATGAGTGAAATAAGAAAAAGATATTTTTTTATTTTTTTAATTTTAATAAGGAAAGAGAAAAACCACAAAATAACTCAACACATAAAAATCTTGGATTAAAACAAATGATGCATGCACGAACACTATGAATGTCAAGATGAACACCAAGAACACTTTGAAGATCGTGATGAACATTAAGAACTTATTTTTGAAAAATTTTCAAGAAAAGAAAAACATGCAAGACACCAATCTTAGAAATTTTCAATGTTTAAACTATAAGGATTCAAGAATGCATATGAAAAACAAGAAAAGACACAAAACAATAAAATGTAAAGATCAAACAAGAAGACTTACCAAGAACAACTTGAAGATCATGAAGAATACCATGCATGAGTTTTCAAAAAATGCAAGAAAAATAGAAACATGCAATTGACACCAAACTTACAAATTGACATTAGACTGAAACAAGAAACACAAAATATTTTTTATTTTTATGATTTTATGATTTTTTTTTCAAAAATTATTTTGGAAAAGAAAATAAGAAATTCAAAATTTTTAATAAGAATTCCAGGAATCATGCAATGTTAGTTTAAAGCTTCAGTCTAAAAAGATTAGACATTGGCTAGCCAAGCTTCAGCAGACATTACATACAACAGTCAAATTGAAGAGAATCAACTAGCTCCTTTGATGATAAAAGCATCATCTGAAACTCTAGAATTCATTCTTAAAAATTATGAAGAATTTTTCGAAAACAGAAGGAAAGTTTTGAAAGATTTTTTTGAAAATAAATCAAAAAGAAAGTTACCTAATCCGAGCAACAAGATGAACCCTCAATTGTCCAAATTCGAACAATAACTGGTAACGGCGCCAAAAACTTGGTACACGAAATTGTGATTCACACTTTTCACAACTCCGTGCAGCTGTCCAGCAAGTGCACTGGGTCGTCCAAGTAATACCTTACGTGAGTAAGGGTCGATCCTACGGAGATTGTTTGCTTGAAGCAAGCTATGGTCATCTTGTAAATCTCATTCAGGCGAATTTAAATGGTTATGGAGTTTTGATAATTAAAAGATAAATAAACATAAAAAAAGATAGAGATACTTATGTAATTCATTGGTGGGAATTTCAGATAAGCATATGGAGATGCGTTATTCCTTCAGAATCTCTGCTTTCCTACTGTCTTCATTCAATCATTCATACTCCTTTCCATGGCAAGTTATATGTTCGGGCATCACCGTTGTCAATGGCTACCTCCCGTCCTCTCAGTGAAAATGGTCCTCTACGGTTTCTGCACGGCTAATCAACTGTCGGATTTCTCGTATCGGATGAAAAATACCAGGCACAGCTACCGCATGGCTAATCAGCTGTTAGTTCTCACTTGTGTTGGAATAGGATCCAATGATCCTTTTGCGTCTGTCACTACGCCCAATAGTCATGAGTTTGAAGCTCGTCACAGTCATCCCTTCCTAGATCTTACTCGGAATACCACAGACAAGGTTTAGACTTTCCGGATCTCAGGAATGTTGCCAATTGATTCTAGCCTATACCACGAAGATTCTAATCTTGGATTCAGATGCCCCATTGTCAGAGGGAAAATGATGTGAATTGTTGATTAGAGACCCGAGAGATATGCATTCAAGCTTGTTTTCATGTAGAACGGAAGTGTTTGTCAGGCACGCTTTCATAAGTGAGAATGGTGATGAGTGTCACTTGATCATCACATTCATCATGTTCTTGTGTGTGAACGAATATCTTGGAATAAGAATAAGCTTTAATTGAATAGAAGAACAATAGTACTTTGCATTAATACTCGAGGAACAGCAGAGCTCCACACCTTAATCTATGGTGTGTAGAAACTCCACCATTGAAAATACACAAGTGAAAATAGTCTAGGCATGGCCGAGTGTCCAACCCCCATAAAAGTCTAAGATAGCATAAAACTGATCAAAGATGATCTAAGGATAATCCAAAGATAAAAATACAATAGTAAAAGGTCCTATTTATACTAGACTAGTTACTAGGGTTTACAGAAATAAGTAAATGATGCAGAAATCCACTTCAGGGCCCACTTGGTGTGTGCTTGGGCTGAGCATTGAAGCTTTCACGTGTAGAGACTTTATTGGAGTTAAACGCCAACTTTTATGCCAGTTTGGGCGTTTAACTCCAGCTTTTATCTTGTTTTTAGCGTTTAACGCCAGAATATGGCAGGAAGTTGGCGTTTGAGCACCAGTTTGTGTCATCAAAACTCGGACAAAGTATGAACTATTATATATTGCTGGAAAGCTCAGGATGTCTATTTTCCAACTCAATTAAGAGCACGCCAATTGGGCTTCTGTAGCTCCAGAAAATCCATTTCGAGTGCAGGGAGTTCAGAATCTAACATCATCTGTAGTCCTTTTTCAGCCTCTGAATCAGATTTTTACTCAGGTCCCTCAATTTCAGCCAGAAAATACCTGAAATCACAGAAAAGCACACAAACTTATAGTAAAGTCTAGAAATGTGAATTTTTCTTAAAAACTAATAAAAATATATTAAAAAGTAGCTAGATCCTACTAAAATCTACCTAAAAACAATTCAAAAAAGCGTATAAATTATTCTCTCATCAATGTCCAAAAAAACAACTTTAAAGGCAAAGATAGGTAGAAAATCTAAAAAGAAAACCAAAAGAAAAAATACAAAATAGAAAACTTAGTTACCAGTGCAACCATTAGGGCAAAAGCTGAAATTGATCTTTGGTTTTCAGTTTTTAGAGAATTTACCTTAATAGCACCTCCCTTGTTACTTGGCTGAAGTTTATTATCTCGATCTGTCAAAACCTGAAGATAAAGAAGTATCCGCCGAGTCACCAAGGGAGACTGGTCTGTTGGATGGATTGGAAGCACTGGGAGCTACCGCAAATGACGACAGCTTGGTATCTTGTAGGATGATAAGGGGTTTCAAATATGAAAAAGTTCGGTGGTAGGGAGAGTGGGTCGAGACCTTTGACTTTTTACTCTTTGTTGGTGATTACTGTTGATCTTCTTAAACCTAGGGAAAAATTAAAGAAACACAAAAATAAAAGATAGTTACATTTTTTTAAAAAAAAATTACACTGGACCATTATGAAGAATTAATTAGTAATGATCATAAAGACTTTTAATATTCCAATTGTTAAGAAGCACTTATTTTTTTTTTAGTATTTATGACAATTAAAAAGAAGAGCTAAATTTTGAAAAAAATATATCATGAATTATTTTCTTTATTTATTTCTGAGTTTTTTATATTAGTAAATTTTATGTATCCTAAAGTTTAAGTAATGTTCACATTTTTTTCAATTGTTTTTTCTATTGTTAATACGCATAAAAATGACAAAAAATCACAAAAAGCTAAAGAAAACAATAAATAACTAAATTATTGATAAAAATTTTACGTGACACAAAAATCATTAAGATACAAATTATGAAAATTAGATAGGAAAATAATTACGGATATATTTATTTTTTTATAAAATATTTGCTCCTTCTTCTTAAATATGATACATGTTAAAACAAAAAGTTGATTATTGTTAACAAATTTGGTATTAAAAGTCTTTTTAATAGGACTTAATTAATGATCTTGGGTTCAAGTAATAAAAAACTGACCTTTTCTATTCTCAATTTCTACTCTCTTTTTAATTAGATATTTTTTTATATAATCTTGTAGTAGAATAACAATAAGACATTTTTATAAAATTTTAATCAACTCAAAGAAAATTAGAACCAACTAATATTCACCATAATTATAGTTTGAAAAAATTAATATTTACTTTTTAATGATTCAAATGAAATTTATAGACCAGAATGAAAAATATTTTACTTAAAAATTATCACTCAAATCACCAACAATCAAATCTTTCTTCACTTTTGAACAGATATTCTTGTGTTCATGTGAAACTTTCCTAAAAAACCCAAACGTGCCTCAACCTTGAACCAATACCAAACGGCTCTGTAAAAATATATGATACATGTTAAAAGAAAAAATTGATTATTGTTACTAATTTTGGTATTAAAAGTCCTTTTAATAAGACTTAATTAATAATCTTGAGTTTAACTAATAAAAAACTGACCTTTTCTATTCTCAACTTCTCCTCTCTTTTTAATTAGATATTGTTTTGATATAATCTTGAGTGGAATAAGATTAACAGATTTTTATAAAATTTTAATCAACTCAAAGATAATTAGAACCAACTAATATTCACCATAATTATAGTTTGAAAAAAAAGAATACTTACTTCTTCATGATTCAAATGAAATCAATAGACCACAATGAAAAGTATTTTAGTTAAAAATTATTACCCAAATCACCAAGAATCATATCTTTCTTTACTTTTGAACATACCTTATTGTGTCCATGTGTAACTTTCCTTACAAACTCAAACGTGGCTCAACCTTGAACCGATCCCAAACCACTGTGTAATAATATATAAATCATGCCAAAGAACCATAAACAAAATTACCTGTGAGTCATGCACTGGCAAAAGAGAACACTGTCACGGGTGGTGCCTGAAATACAGAGATGTCTATATCAGTACCATGTTATCAACTTGTAACCAGAGTATCAAAGCAAAGGTAAAATCCTAGGAATCTTTCTCCACCGCATAAATAAAACCAGAATGAAACTTTAATACCTATGAAAAGTGAATTTTATATAATGCAATGTGCAAATAATGGGAAATTAAAACAATAAGAACCACACTGCAAAATATATCATGCTGCAAACCGAATGAAGGCTCACAAATTACAAAATCACACTAATAGGAAATGGATCCAGCAAGAGCATAATTTTCGAGAAGCGAATTTGCAAATAAATCAGAATGTTTTCTCTAGAAAATTCATTTAAACCCATCAATTATGATGATTGACCCAGATGAAAATAAAATAAAGAATACAAACTTTTATCAATCATGCAAAAGAGTTCAGCTGAAACTTCAAGAGATTTGAAAAACAAAATAAAACCTATACCCAAAAAAGACAAATTTGAGACCAACCCACACCAATTCAGAATCAACTAATCACTTTTTTTCTCATCGATAATTTTCTTTCAACCTGAACCTAGATTAGAAAATCATTAAGGAGGTTGATTAAAATCTTACTTTATCACTTTACCAACTTCCTGAAAGCATATGAAGATAAGTCGATTTTTATCGTACCATTCCAAACATAAAATAACTTTTATTACTAAAGGAAACATGAGAGAGAGAGAGAGAGAGAGAGAGAGAGAGAGAGAGTATTATCATGGGCGCTGCTAGCAAGACTGCTGCCTCCATCAGAAGAGAAGACCCCATTAGACAAAGAATCAGCTCAAAATCATGATTCTTGGTGCATGAGTAAAGCAATTGACCTGTGATGTTTAATATCACAGAGGTGAAACACCTTCCTACATAATTAGAAGAAGAAGTTAGAAAACATACTAACATAGGTTTAGTTAATGTTAATGATGAATTTCTACAAACTAATAAGCATAAAATTGATTCTGAAAACACATAATTAACTAACAATCAGAACAAAAAAGCATCAAAGATTGTAAACACATAATAATCAAAACCCACCATTTGTTGCAAGGAATCCATATCCACGGGAAATAAAATTTAAAGAGAAGAAAAAACCCACTCATTATACATAACGTTATAATCTACTAACTTTAAAACATCTCCACTAAAAAAGCTTTCTCCTTCATTTTCTTTACAGTACATATCGAAGTTATAGTTATATGAAAGTGCTCAAGCTTAACTTCAACCGGGATGGAAATAATTCAAACTCTCATCCATGTACATCAGAAACCCAAAAAGCACACAGTTATACCTAAGAGACACCTAATGAAAAACCAAGAGACACAGAAGAAGAAACCACAACCAAACCCAAGAATCTAATCTTATGCACAATTTCACTTAACTCTTAAAAAATATCCTACTTCTAACTGAAATGAGACGAAACAAAAGAGACAAAAACCCCCCCGATTACTACCTCCTTCCCCCAACTTACCCCTCAACTAACCTCATAACGAAAATAAAAAATCACTCCAAAATCTCAAATTTATCCCCAAAACGCATAACATTGAAAACGTGGCACAATTCCAGCTAAAAATCAGTATTCAAATTCACCACACCATACACAAACGACTGCACAAGCTGCCAAAATCGCGCCCAACACAGAACGCGAGAAAATCAACTATAGATTTGCAAAGAAAAAAATCAGCCATGAGAGAAGGGGGATAATAAAAGGCTCCTAGAGAGAGAAAGGCTAGGGTTATGAGGCAGAGAGAGAAAGAGCATGAACTCACAGAGCCAAAGCGTTAGGCTTTGAAAGCGGTGAAGAGATGGCTAAATGATTGTATTCTTCCCTAATTTGAAATTCCAGTGCATACTCAGTAACAATGCTTGCTTTGGGGGGAAAAAAGACAAAGAAATTATTAAAATTTGTGAAAAGACAAAGACAAAGAATTAAAAAGAAGAAAGTATTGAGAATTGAAAAGAAGGCACAACTAGTTTCAGATAAATTATTAAAATTGAAATTCAAATATCTTGAACATTGTCGAAAACAAAATATAATTCTAATTCTAAATCTACTATAATATTAGCGAGGGAAAAAAATTTACACTTACTTTATTTAATATTTATTCAAATAAATTTATTTTTTACAGTTTTTAGAAAATTTTGGTTGTTATCAAAAGATCTAGGCTAAATCTATATACCTTGGTGATGTTGGGAATCAACTGTCCTAAATGAAAAGGGTCAAGCGTAGGGTTTAGAGTTCGGAGAAATCATTATATCTGAAATGAAATTTGTAAAAAAAGGGAGCTTGCGTGCGTGAATGGTGAAAAGAGACAGCTGAACGACGGAAACAGAGGGAAGCACATGCGCGTTGATGTAGGGTTGCCACGCTAGAGAAGAGCCTCCACCTGGGATTGGAGCCTGCCTGTATTGCGGGAAAAATTCCCAGTTTCACTTAATGCATAACCCAGAAAGAGAGGATGAGGAGGGCAGGCAAAACGCTGTGTGAGAAATCATTAGTAAAAGAAAAGAAATTAAACACAAGACATATCCCGAATTAAACACAGCTAAAACATAAAAGAAACTCGAAATCGAAGACAGTGGGAAAATTTTGATTCAAATAATGCTTATAAGATTGAAAATTATTTTAATTGATTCACTTCATGTTCCATTAATAGGAAATATATTTTTTCCGATAAAAAAGAGAAGAAAGAAACAATAAAAAGAAAATCTCGCAATAAGAAGCGCACACACACATATTTTCTTTTTTAAGACTCACTAAAATATTGTATGTAAGAGTGATAATTATTTAGAACATTTCAATTTTTATTCTATTAACAGAAAAAAATAAATTTCTTTATATAAAAAAGGGAAGTAGAAATAAGCACAAATTATAACACGATTAAAAAAAATACATTTTTTTAATGATTTTGGGGTTCATTATTTAAATTATTGCATACATTTAAATAACTTGTAAGAAAAAAATATATATATCATATATATATAAGGATATATATACTAAACAAAGCACATGTCTATAGATAATAACCATGCTTTATTCAACAACACAGAGAAACATACTCACACATAGAAATTTAAATATATAAAAGAGAACAATAAGTTTCATAAACATCACAACTCCGGAAATGAGTTGATATTACATACCAAAATAGATTTGTTGACAACAGATTTTACCAATTTTCCAACTACTTAACACAACTAAGCAAACTTTTGACAATTCTTTACAGACTTGGAATTATATTATAGATATCTATATATATTGTAATGGAACAAATGATTAGCCACTACACTCATCCATCCTTTCAACAGTGTCGACAGTATTTTCACATTGTCCAAAGGCACTCCGAAGCTCTTCCCTAATAGTGAGAGGCTGATGATTCCCAAATACATTTGAACCTTGTGAGGACGAAATTGTTGCATGAAAATCATGGTTAATAGTCTACAAATAGCACAGCAAAATATAAGAACAACGAATGAAGAAGCCACAAAAAAATGAGATGAGAAAGAAATCAGGTATGATGAAATTTTGAAGAGTAATAAAACAAATATTAAACAAATAAAGTAAAAAAATTTAAGCGATACATATCTAGGAATATATGTGTTACTGTTCACATAGTTTAGCATGAGATAAAGAATCAAAGTGCATTAGGACAAGAGATACCCAACAATTCCAGCTGAGAACAGAAATGGGTGAAGCCTGACCTACAAGAGGACTTGAGCTCGATGAACATTGAATGCTTGCATTAGAGTGAAACTGAACTGGATGCTTAAATTTGAAAGAAAAATGAGGAACAAAGGAATTCAGATCAAATTTCTAAATTGAACAACAGAGGAATAATATCAGTAACCCTTAACACATGACACATGGAAAACACAGAACAATATAGCCAATTCAGGTTGACCTGATTAGAAACAAATTTGACTAACTCAACATCAGATTCACTTAACAATCTTATCACCTGCTATTGATTATCATGGTTGGAGTCCTCCAAAAACTTCACAATATCAACATCATCACATACTGCACGAACAACGTGAAGAGATGTATTCAATTCATATCCAACAAGTTAGGATCCACTATGAAGACAATTTTCTTGTTCATCATCTGAGAAATCATCCTATTCGGAACAGTGTAATAATCGGTTGACTAAGAAAAAAAAGAGAAGGTACATTAGCAAAATTCACATACCTGAACCATAAATACTAAACCAAAAAGAAGGACAATTACATTAAATTAAAACCAAAATGATTACTTGGGAGGAATTTCTTTCGTCTATCAAAAAGTCTGAATAACTCTTTTTGAGTATTTGCATCACCTCATCATCCTCAAGTATGAAAATATTGCTCCCATTTGAATTGGAAACAATAATTTTGATCTGATACCTAAATAATGTGAAGAAAAAAATATACACTGACAAACATATGCAGAAGATGCAATAAAGCAAAAAGAAAATTGGTACCAACAACTCCGAGAGATAAAATAAATACCTTCTTATGGCATCAACACATGCAACTCTACACAAATAACAATAAAATACATTCCCAACATGAGAAACAGGTGCATTACATAAATAGCAGTAGTACCACCACTTCTGATGTTTCAGCACATCAATAATCTCACCGATCAAAAAACAAATCTGATCTTGTAGACAAACAATAATTGGTATATTATGATACATGTTTCATCATACTACACATGTTGAAACACAGTTCATATGGTTGAAAACAAAATCATAAATACTAACATTTCTTGACGCAGAAGAATATATCTTAGCACAAAAAATGTCAGCAAGCATCTTTTTAATGCTATGCAGTTGTATTGGAACACTAGATATGACTTGGTTGTCATAACTTCTAAGCTGTCCATACCGAGAGAAGTCTTCAAATATGGGCCAAAGGGCGAATCAGAACTAACATCTTTAAAATTTGGAAAGAAAACATGAATTATTAAATGCAACCAACTTTGTAAAGTATGAGGTGAAATCATGTTGGCATGTAAAGGATACTGATGAGCAGATATTTTATACGCTTTTTGGGGGTAATTTCATGTAGTTTTCTGTATATTTTAGTTAGTTTTTCGTATATTTTTATTAGTTTTTAGGCAAAATTCATAATTCTGTAATTTACTATGAGTTTGTGTGTTTTTCTGTGATTTCAGGTATTTTCTAGCTGAAATTGAGGGAGCTGAGCAAAAATCTGATTCAGGCTGAAAAAGGACTGTTGATGTTGTTGGATTCTGACCTTCCTGCACTCGGAATGGATTTTTTAGCGATACAGGAGTCCAATTTGAGCGTTCTCAATTGGGTTGGAAAGTAGACATCTAGGGCTTTCCAGCAATATATAATAGTTTATACTTTGCTCGAAGATAAATGACGTAAACTGGCGTTTAACGCCAGTTCCATGTTCCATTCTGGCGTTAAACGCCAGAAACAGGTTACAAATTGGAGTTAAACGCCCAAAATAGGTTACAACCTGTTGTTTAACTCCAGAAACAGCCCAAGCACGTGAAAAGCTCAAGTCTCAGCCCCAGCACACACCAAGTGGGCCCGAGAAGTGGATTTCTGCACTATCTATCTTAGTTTACTCATTTTCTGTAAACCTAGGTTACTAGTTGAGTATATAAACTACTTTTAGAGATTTATTTTGTACCTCATGACATTTTAGATTTGAACTTTGTACTCTTTGACGGCATGAGTCTCTAAACTCCATTGTTGGGGGTGAGGAGCTCTGCTGTGTCTCGATGAACTAATGCAAGTACTTCTGTTTTCCATTCAAACCCTATTAATCTAATATATTTATTCGTACTTAACCATGATGAATGTGATGATCTGTGACACTCATTACCATTCTCAATCTATGAATGCGTGCCTAACAACCACGTCCATTCTACCTTCGATTGAATGAGTATCTCTTGGATTCTTTAATCAGAATCTTCGTGGTATAAGCTGGAATCCATTGGCAGCATTCTTGAGAATCCGGAAAGTCTAGACCTTGTCTGTGGTATTTCGAGTAGGATTTAGGGATTGAATGACTGTGACAAGCTTTAAACTCACAATGGTTGGGCGTAGTGACAGACGCAAAAGGATCAATGGATCCTATTCCAGCATGAGTGAGAACCGAAAGATGATTAGCCGTGCGGTGACAGCGCACCTGTACCATTTTCACTGAGAGGACGGATGGTAGCCATTGACAACGGTGATCCACCAACACACAGCTTGCCATAGAAGGAACCTTGCGTACGTGAAGAAGATGACAGTAGGAAAGCAGTGATTCAGAAGACAAAGCATCTCCAAAACTCCAACACATTCTCCATTACTGCATAACAAATACTCATTTCATGCTTCTTCACTTTTTACAGTTGAAACTAAAGAACCCTATTGGTATCCTGACTAGGAATAATAAGATAACCATAGCTTTCTTCAAGCAAGCAATCTCCGTGGGATCGACCCTTACTCATGTAAGGTATTACTTGGACGACCTAGTGCACTTGCTGGTTAGTTGTGCAGAATTACATAGTGTGAGTGTAATTTTTGTGCACCAAGTTTTTGGCGCTGTTGCCGGGGATTGTTTGAGTTTAAACAACTGACGGTGAATCTTGTTGCTTAGATTAGGAAAATTTTGTCTTTTGGGTCAGAGTCTTTTATTTTCTTTTCAAATTTTTTTTTCAAAAAAAAATATTAATTTTCTTTATTAATTTTGAGTTTTTCTGTGAGTTTAGTGTCATATTTTAAGTTTGGAGTCAATTGCATGCTTTTCTTTATCTTTCAATTTTCGAATTGCATGTTTTTATTTTCCCCTAAAAATACCTTTTTAAAACACGTTAAATTTCTAGCTCAGTTGGTTAAAACGTGGTGCTTGTGTTCTTAGTATTTGGGTATCTTCCTTTTTAAAACTTTTTCAAAAATAATTTTTCTTTGATTAAATCTTGTGCCAAAATTTAAGTTTGGTGTTCTCTTGTTAATTTTCCTGTAGTTTTCGAAAATCTTATTTTGGTTTTCTAAAAGTTTTAAGTTTGGTGTTCTTTCTTTTGTTCTTGTTGTTCTTGTGAGTCTTCAAGGTGTTCTTGAGTCTTCTTTGTGTTTTGATCTTAAAATTTTTAAGTTTGGTGTTCCTTGGTGTTTTCCCTCCAAAATTTTCGAAAACAAGGAGCATTAGATCTAAAAATTTTAAGTCTTGTGTCTTTTGTGTGTTTTTCTCTTTCATCATAAGATTCAAAAATAAAAAATATATATTTTTTCTAACTATTTTTAAGCAAATATTTCAAAATTTTTCATAAAAATTCAGATTTCAATTTCAAAATTTTTCAAATCTTATCCTTTTTAGATGTTTAAAAAATCATATCTTTTTCAAAAATATCCTAACCACTTTCTCTCTCCTCACTTTTTCAAAAATCTTCATAAAATATTTTCAAATTTTTTATTTTTATTTTTATTTTAGTTTTTATTTTATTCTATTTTATTATTTCAAAAATTTTTTTATATAATAAAATAAATCCACGTCATCTCCCTTTCTCCATCATGGACCTAAGTGGAAATGAACAGTCCAGAAGGACTCTGGGGTCATATGCTAACCCCACCACTGCTTCATGTGGGAGTAGTACCTGTATACCCTCCATCGGAGTCAGTAGTTTTGAGTTGAATCCTCAGCTCATTATCACGGTGCAGCAAAGTTGCCAGTATTCCGATCTTCCACAGGAAGAACCTACAGAGTTTCTGGCACAATTTTTACAAATTGCTGACACAGTACATGATAAGGAAGTAGATCAAGATATCTACAGATTATTACTGTTTCCATTTGCTGTAAAAGACCAAGCTAAGAGGTGGTTAAATAACCAACCTAAGGCTAGCATAAGGACATAGAAACAGCTGTCAGAAAAATTCCTGAATCAATATTTCTCCCCAAAATGGATGACACGGCTAAGGCTGAACATCCAAGGCTTTAAACAAGGAGAGAATGAATCTCTTTATGATGCCTGGGAGAGATACAGAGAGATACTAAAAAAATGCCCCTCTGAAATATTCTCAGAGTGGGTGCAGTTAGACATCTTCTATTATGGGCTTACACAGAAAGCTCAAATGTCTTTGGACCACTCAGCTGGTGGATCTATACACATGAGAAAGGCAATTGAAGAAGCTCAAGAGCACGTTGATACAGTTGCCAGAAATCAGCATCTGTAACTAAGTAGTGAACCTTCCACGAAAGAAGAGGCTAAAACAGTAACTGCTGAACTTAGTCCTGCAGAACAAGTTACTGAATTCAATTAGCAATTAGATTTTCTAACAAAATAGCTAACCGAATTCAAGGAGATATTACAAGACACAAGAATGGATAATATGAACATGGAAGTACAGTTGAAGCAAACAGAACAGCAGTTATCAAAACAAATAACAGAAGAGTGTCAAGCAGTTCAATTAAGAAGTGGGAAGACATTAAATACCTCACATCAAGGCAGCAGAAAGCCAAGAAATGAACAAACTGCTACCCAAAATCCCTCTGAGGACAGTAAGAGCCCAGAAAGGAATAATTCTGGCGCTCAAGCGTTAGAGAAGGGTGGAGAGCTGGCGTTAAACGCCCAACCCATGCTCAGTTCTGGCGTTCAAACGCTAGAAACAAGTAAGGAATTGGCATTGAACGCCCAAAGGAAGCTCACTTCTGGCGTTCAGACGCTAGAAACAAGTAAGGAGTTGGCGTCTAATGCCACTCCAGCTTCCAACCCTGGCATTCAAACACCAGTGAGGGATCAGACACATACAAGTGCTGATAGCAACCCCTCTAAAAAGGCTTCTCCAACCACATCTGTAGGAAATAATCTTGCAGGAACTAAGGTTGAGGAATACAAAGCCAAAATGCCTTATCCTCAGAAACTCCGCCAGGCGGAACAGGATAAGCAATTTGCCCGCTATGTAGACTATCTCAGGACTCTTGAAATAAAGATTCTGTTTGCAGAGACACTTGAACAAATACCCTCTTATGCTAAGTTCATGAAATAGATCTTAAGTCATAAGAAGGATTGGAGAGAAACTGAAAAAGTTTACCTCACTGAAGAATGCAGTGCAGTCATTCTGAAAAGCTTACCAGAGAAGCTTAAAGATCCCGGAAGCTTCATGATACCATGCACATTAGAGGGTACTTGTACCAAGAAAGCTCTATGTGATCTTGGAGCAAGTATCAACCTAATACCTGCATCCACTATCAAAAAGCTTGGTTTGACTGAAGAAGTCAAGCCAACCTGGATATGTCTCCAACTTGCTGATGGCTCCATTAAATACCCATCAGGCGTGATTGAAGACATGATTGTCAAGGTTGGGCCATTTTCCTTTCCCACTATCTTTGTGGTGTTGGAAATGGAGGATCACAAAAGTGCAACTCTCATTTTGGGAAGACCTTCCCTAGCAACTGGACGAACCCTCATTGACGTCCAAAAAGGAGAATTAACCTCGAAAGTCAATGAGGACGAGTTTAAGTTGAATGTTGTCAAAGCTGTGCAGCATCCAGACACCCCAAACGACTGTATGAGCATTGGTATTATTGACTCTTTGGTGAAAGAGGTCAATATGATTGAGAGTCTCGAATCAGAGCTAGAGGATATCTTTAAAGATGTTCAGCCTGATCTGGAGGAACCAGAGAGAATAATAGAACCTCTGAAAATCCCTCAGGAAGAGGAAAAACCTCCTAAACCCGAGCTCAAACCATTACCACCATCGCTGGAATATGCATTTCTGGGAGAAGGTGACACTTTTCCTGTAATCATAAGCTCTACCTTAGAGCCACAGGAAGAGGAAGCACTAATTCAAGTGCTGAGGACACACAAGACAGCTCTTGGGTGGTCCATTAATGATCTTAAGGGCATTAGCCCAGCCAGATGCATGCACAAGATCTTATTAGAGGATGACGCTAAGCCAATGGTTCAACCACAGAGGCGGCTGAATCCAGCCATGAAGGAGGTGGTGCAGAAGGAGGTCACTAAATTACTAGAGGCTGGGATTATTTATCCTATTTCTGATAGCCCCTGGGTAAGCCCTGTCCAAGTCATCCTAAAAAGGGTGGCATGACAGTGGTTCATAATGAAAAAAAATGAACTGGTTCCTACAAGAATAGTTACAGGGTGGCGTATGTGTATTGATTACAGAAGGCTCAATACAGCTACCAAAAAGGATCATTTTCCTTTACCATTCATAGACCAGATGCTAGAAAGACTAGCAGGTCATGATTACTACTACTTTTTGGATGGATATTCAGGTTATAATCAAATTGCAGTAGATCCCCATGATCAATAGAAAACAGCATTCACATGTCCATCTAGAGTATTTGCATATAGAAGGATGCCATTTGGTCTGTGCAATGCACCTGCAACCTTTCAAAGGTGCATGCTCTCTATTTTCTCTGATATGGTAGAAAAATTTCTAGAAGTCTTCATGGATGACTTTTCAGTATTTGGAGACTCATTCAGCTCCTGTCTTGACCATCTAGCACTTGTTCTAAAGAGGTGCCAAGAGACTAACCTAGTTTTGAACTGGGAGAAATGTCACTTTATGGTGACTGAAGGAATTGTCCTTAGGCACAAAATTTTGAACAAGGGAATGGAGGTGGATCAAGCTAAGGTAGAGTAATTGAAAAATTACCACCACCTGCCAATGTTAAGGCAATCAGAAGCTTTTTGGGGCATGTAGGATTCTATAGAAGGTTTATAAAAGATTTTTCAAAAATTGCAAAACCTCTGAGTAATCTGCTAGCTTCTGACATGCCATTCATCTTTGATAAGGAGTGTCTGCAGGCGTTTGAGACTCTGAAAGCTAAGCTGGTCACAACACCAGTCATCTCTGCACCAGACTGGACATTACCATTTGAACTAATGTGTGATGCCAGTGACCATGCCATTGGTGCAGTGTTGGGACAAAGGCATGACAAGCTTCTGCATGTCATTTATTATGCTAGTCGTGTTTTAAATGACGCACAGAAAAACTACACAACTTCAAAAAAGGAGTTACTTGCAGGAGGTTTACGCCATTGACAAGTTCAGATCTTATTTAGTAGGATCAAAAGTGATTGTGTACACTGACCATGCTGCTCTTAAATATCTACTCACAAAGCAGGATTCAAAACTCAGACTCATAAGATGGGTGTTGCTTCTGTAAGAGTTTGATATAGAAATAAGAGACAGAAAAAGGACAGAGAACCAAGTAGCAGATCACCTATCCCAAATAAAACCAGTAGAAAGGGCGTCCCTCCCTCTTACTAAGATCTCTGAAAACTTTCCGGATGAGCAACTCTTTGCCATCCAGAAAGTGCCATGGTTTGCAGACATTGCAAACTACAAGGCTGTGAGATTCATACCCAATGAGTATAGTAGACAGCAATCAAAGAAATTGATCTCGGATGCAAAGTACTATCTTTGGGATGAACCATATCTCTTCAAGAGATGTGCAGACGGAGTAATCCGTAGATGTGTGCCTAAAGAAGAAGCACAGAAGATCCTCTGGCATTGCCATTGATCACAGTATGGAGGACATTTTGGAAGTGAGCGAACAGCCACAAGAGTCCTCCAGTGTGGCTTCTACTGGCCTACTCTTTATGAAGACTTTCGAGAGTTTGTACGTAATTGTGACAATTGCCAAAGATCTGGCAATCTGCCTCATAGTTATGCCATGCCTCAACAAGGGATCTTGGAGATTGAGTTGTTTGATGTATGGGGTATTGACTTCATGGGGCCTTTTCCACTATCATACTCAAACACTTATATTCTAGTGGCAGTGGATTATGTATCCAAATGGGTGAAGGCTATTGCAACACCCACTAATGATACTAAGACAGTGCTGAAATTCCTCCAGAAACACATCTTCAGCAGATTTGGTGCCCCTAAAGTACTAATCAGTAATGGGGCACTCATTTCTGCAATAAACAGCTTTACTCTGCTATGGTTCGATATGGAGTTAGCCACAGAGTGGCAACTCCATATCATCCACAGACAAATGGGCAAGTTGAAGTCTCTAATAGAGAACTTAAAAGATTCCTGGAAGAGACTGTGATCAACCGTAGAAGGAATTGGGCAAGAAGATTGGATGATGCTCTGTGGGCATACAGAACATCATTCAAGACTCCTATAGGGACCTCTCCATACCAGCTCGTGTATGGAAAAGCCTGTCACTTGCCAGTGGAACTGGAACACAAGGCCTACTGGGCAACCAGATTCCTAAAACTTGATGCCAAGTTAGCTAGAGAAAAACGATTGCTCCAGTTAAATGAGCTAGAAGAATTCAGACTCAATGATTTCGAAAATGCAAAAATTTACAAACAGAAAGCAAAAAGATGGCATGATAAGAAGCTGTCATCCAGAGTCTTTGAGCCAGGGCAGAAAGTTCTGCTGTTTAATTCTAGACTCAGATTATTCCCCAGGAAATTAAAATCCCGGTGGAGAGGACCATATGTGATTATAGGTGTGTCACCATATGGATACGTAGAGCTTCAGGATAATGATTCTGACAAAAAGTTCATTGTTAATGGACAGAGAGTCAAACATTATCTTGAAAGCAATTTTGAGCAAGAATGCTCAAAACTGAGACTTGATTAAAGCTCAGTAATAGTCCAGCTAAAGACAATAAAGAAGCGCTTGCTGAGAGGCAACCCAGCCATCAACAAAGCTTATTTGTTAATTACATGATAATTTTACAGGTTCATATTAATTATCTTCAAGATAAAATAGCAATTGCATGAGTTCACAGAGTTACAGAAGGATTCAGAGGATGAAACAGCAAAAAGAAGCTCACTGGTGCGAAAAAACCAGTAAAAGCTGTTTTGGGCGTTAAATGCCCAAAAGAAGCATCTACTGGGCGTTTAACGCCAGTAGAGATAACCGTCTGGGCGTTAAACGCCAGAAAGAAGCAGCTTCTGGGCATTTAACGCCAGATTTACAGCGTCCTGGGTGTTCAAAAAAAGCCCAGTGATAAAGGAGTTTCTGGCGTTTAATGCTAGCTAGAAGCAACAGCTGAGCGTTAAACGCCCAGACCAAGCACCAACTGGGCGTTAAACGCCCAAAACATGCAGCAATTGGGCGTTTAACGCCAGGATTGTGGAAGGGAGGAAGTTTTTGTTCCCAACTTGATTTTTTTCAAATTTTCATGTTTCCATCCATAATTTCTTGCATAAACACATTACAAATCCTAATTTTTCAAATCCTTTTTCAAAGATATCAAATGTATCTTAATTCTACACATAAATCTTTTTCAAATCCTCTTCAACTTCTTTTCAAATCTTTTTCAAAACTCAATTATCTTTTTGAATTCTTTTCAAATCTTTTTAAATTCTTCTCAAATCTTTTTTAAACTCATCATATCTTCTTTTCAAAATTCAGATTTATCTTTTTCAAATATCTTTCATATCTTTTAAATTTTAAAAGTGCATATTTTTCCTATCATACTTATCTTTTACAAATCATATCTTCTATCATATCTTCTTCAAAATTTTCGAAAACCCACCCCCTCCCCTTTAAATCCACGTTCGGCTCCCTCCTCTCCTCCACAATTCGAACTTGGCTCTCCCTCTATCCATCTCCTTTCCTTTCTTTTGCTTGAGGACAAGCAAACCTCTAAGTTTGGTGTGTTTATCCGTGATCACTAAACCAATACCCACTAAGATCATGGCTCCTAAGGGAAAACAAACCACTCCAAGAGGCAAGAAAGAGAATATTCCAAAACCACTTTAGAATCAAGGGAAGTTCTTAACCAAAGAACATTCAGACCATTACTACAAAATAATGGGTCTAAGGTCAGTGATCCCAAAAGTTAAATTCGATTTGAAAGAAGACGAATATCCGGAGATCCAAGAGCAAATTTGAAATAGGAGCTGGGAAATTCTAGCTAATCCTGAAACAAAGGTGGGAAGAAACATAGTTCAGGAATTCTATTCTAATTTGTGGCAAACAGACAGGCAGAGAATAGCTGGAACCGCCTTCTATGACTATCGAACTCTGGTCAGAGGGAAGGTTGTTCACTTCCACCTTGACATAATAAGAGAGATCTTCAAGCTGCTTCAACTGCAAGATAACCCAGACTACTTTAATAGGAGAATGATGAGAACAAATAAGGGCTTGGACGAAATTCTGGAGGACATATGCCTCCCTGGAACCAAGTGGACAACCAACACAAAGGGTGTCCCAAACCAACTCAAGAGAGGAGATCTCAAACCAGTTGCCAGAGGCTGGCTAGACTTCATCGGGTGTTCTATACTGCCCACTAGCAACCGCTCTGAAGTCACCATCAAAAGAGTAGTAATGATCCATTGCATTATGTTGGGAAAAGAAGTGGAAGTTTATCAGCTGATCTCTTGTGAACTTTACACAATTGCAAACAAGAACTCCAAAGATGCCAAATTGGCTTATTCAAGCTTAATCTCTATGCTATGTAAAGATGCTGGGGTAAAGATGGGAGTAAATGAGTACATCTCAATTGAGAAACCAATCCCCAAAAAGTCAATAGAAGGACAACAAGTGCAAGATGACCCCATCAAGAGGGAAGCACAAGAGTTCCTCCCGGAAATCCCTCAAATTGAATACTGGGAGCGTCTTGAAGCATCTGTCACCAAGTTGCAAGAAGCTATGGACCAACAAAAGAAAGAACAGCAAAATCAAAGTAGCATGCTTTGCAAACTGCTTGGAGAACAAGAAGAGCAAAGGCGTGAACTTAAGGAACTGAAGCGTCAGAAGCTATCTCTTGAAGGGCCAAGCACCCCACAGATTAAAGGAGCATCCACCTCCCAAAATAAAGGCTGTTGAGTCCTAATCTTAGTCTTAACTCTGTGATAATTGTTCTTATTAGGAATTTACCTTAGAAGTTATATATGAGTAGTAGTAATTAGTATCTTTATTTTAATTTTATCTCCAATTAAGCTATAATTTATTTTTCTCATTATCATCAAACATGAATAAAATAGCAGATTTTTAGAATAAAGAGGCAATATTTTTTTTCAAGTTTTTAATAAGGAAAATTCTAATTATTTATATGTGGTGGCAATACTTTTTGTCTTCTGAATGAATGCTTGAACAGTGCATATTTTTTATATTGAATTTTATGAATGTTAAAATTGTTGGCTCTTGAAAAAATGATGAATAAGAGAAATGTTATTGATGATCTAAAAAATCATGAAATTGATTCTTGAAGAAAGAAAAAGCAGTGAAAAAAAAAGAAGGAGCAGTAGAAAAAGCCAATAGCCCTTTAAACCAAAAGGTAAGGGCAAAAAGGATCCAAGGCTTTGAGCATCAATGGAGAGGAGGGCCTCAAGGAATAAAATCCTGGCCAGAGTGGCTAAATCAAGCTGTCCCTAACCATGTGCTTGTGTCATGAAGGTCTAGGTGAAGAACTTGAGACTGAGTGGTTAAAGTCGTGATCCAAAGCAAAAGAGTGTGCTTAAGAACTCTGGACACCTCTAATTGGGGACTTTAGCAAAGCTAAGTCACAATCTGAAAAGGTTCACCCAGTTATGTGTCTGTGGCATTTATGTATCTAGTGGTAATACTGGAAAACAAAGTGCTTAGGGCCACGGCCAAGACTCATAAAGTAGCTGTGTTCAAGAATCAACATACTAAACTAGGAGAATCAATAATACTATCTGAATTCTGAGTTTCTATGGATGCCAATCATTCTTAATTTCAAAGGATAAAGTGAGATGCCAAAACTGTTCGGAAGCAAAAAGCTACTAGTCCCGCTCATCTAATTAAAATCTGAGCTTCACTTAAAACTCTGAGATATTATTGCTCCTTGATTTATTTTTATCCTATTTTATTTATCTAGTTGCTTGGGGACAAGCAACAGTTTAAGTTTGGTGTTGTGATGAGCGGATATTTTATACGCTTTTTGGGGGTAATTTCATGTAGTTTTCAGTATGTTTTAGTTAGTTTTTAGTATATTTTTATTAGTTTTTAGGACAAATTCATAATTCTGGACTTTACTATGAGTTTGTGTGTTTTTCTGTGATTTCAGGTATTTTCTGGCTAAAATTGAGGGAGCTGAGCAAAAATCTGATTCAGGCTGAAAAAGGACTGCTGATGTTGTTGGATTCTAACCTCCCTGCACTCGAAATAGATTTTTTGGAGTTACAAGAGTTCAATTGGAGCGCTCTTAATTGGGTTGAAAAGTAGACATCCAGGGCTTTCCAGCAATACATAATAGTCCATACTTTTTTCGAAGATAAATGACGTAAATTGGCATTTAACGCCAGTTCCATGTTCCATTCTGGTGTTAAACGCCAGAAACAGGTTACAAATTGGAGTTAAACGCCCAAAATAGGTTACAACATGTTGTTTAACTCTAGAAACAGCCCAGGCACATGAAAAGCTCAAGTCTCAGCCCCAGCACACCCCAAGTGGGCCCCAGAAGTGGATTTCTATACTATCTATCTTAGTTTACTCATTTTCTGTAAACCTAGGTTACTAGTTTAGTATTTAAACAACTTTTAGAGATTTATTTTGTACCTCATGACATTTTAGATCTGAACTTTGTACTCTTTCACTGAGAGGATGAATGGTGGCCATTGACAATGGTGATCCACCAACACACAGCTTGCCATAGAAGGAACCTTGCGTGGGTGAAGAATATGACAGTAGGAAAGCAGAGATTCAGAAGACAAAGTATCTCCAAAACTCCAACACATTCTCCATTACTGCGTAACAAATACTCATTTCATGCTCCTTCACTTTTTTCAATTGAAACTAAAGAACCCTATTGGTATCCTAACTAAGAATAATAAGATAACCATAGCTTGCTTCAAGCAGGCAATTTCTGTGGGATCGACCCTTACTCACGTAAGGTATTACTTGGACGACCCAGTGCACTTGCTGGTTAGTTGTGCAGA
Source organism: Arachis duranensis (assembly GCF_000817695.3). Taxonomy (NCBI): domain Eukaryota; kingdom Viridiplantae; phylum Streptophyta; class Magnoliopsida; order Fabales; family Fabaceae; genus Arachis; species Arachis duranensis. The sequence continues at coordinate 62,420,874 of NC_029775.3, read as the reverse complement.
ATTACATAGTGTAAGTGTAATTCCAAAAAAAAAGCCAATAGCCTTGAAAATCATTCAAAACAACAACCAAATAATTAGAAAATAGGGATCAACAAACTATATATAAAAATGATTCCTCCAATTCATTCATATCTAACATAAAGAAAGAGTACTAACCTTGATGCACTGATCAGCCTGAAGTTTGTTGAAAAAATGTGCATCACTAATGACATTGATGACTTTAAAGGTACAACAATAACCCTGAGTGCTAATCCTCTTTGCTTGAACTTTGAAAATAATTTCTTTTCCAAGGAGTTTATGAAAAAACTGTGGACAGTATCGGTGCTTAATTCTCTATCATAGATATTGAAAAGTGATCACTAATTAGTGGACAAAAATGAAGTATAAGAAATACTTATTCATAGAGTATATAGCAATAAAATCTAAGTGGATAAACCATACATCCATTTTATCTTCTAACAACAAAAAGACATCAGAACAGGTTCTCTCTAATAGCTTAGTGGCTGCGCTGTCTAACAAGACAAACATTCCACAAGAAGTCCCGTTTTCAACAAGTATCTTAATCCTGTAACTATAACAAAGAAAGTAAATATGAGATTCACCTATTTTTGAGTGCAAGAAGAGGCTGATACATGAAGGCTACTTATATTATTGAATCAGAACACACGAAAGAAAATTTGTAAATCATAACCTGGATTTACCTTATCATAAAATGCTGAACCTCTCTACTGCACAGCTGACAATGGAACACATTATCATCACCTACAATAGGATGACCGCAAACACAAGAAAAAACCCACCACTCCGGATCTTCAACAATCTCCTTAATTTTTCCAACCACAAAGAATTGTCCATCCTATTAAAAAAATTAATGAATTGAATGGGTAAGGGATGTCTACAATTTTAAAAAAATCAATTAACATGAGTACTTCTTACATAGCACTAAAAGATGTTAAAAAAGTAATAGTGCGTACCTCATTGTTTCCCTTAAGATTATCAATAGTCCGTATTAGCTTCCAATCAAAAGATTCATCATCAATTACACATACTAAATCCCCAACCTCATTACTGCGGAGTCTACTGAAATGGTGGCTCGCAATACTGGTGCACGAAATTGTGATTATCAACAATGGCGCCAAAAACTTGGTAGCGCTCTCAAACGTGAATCACAATTAGTTACAACTCCGTACAACTAACCAGCAAGTGCACTGGGTCATCCAAGTAATACCTTACGTGAGTAAGGGTTGATCCCACAGAGATTGTTGGTATGAAGCAAGTTATGGTCACCTTGTAAATCTCAGTCAGGCGGATAATAGATGGTTATGGATTTTCGAATAGTAATAAATAATAAACACGAAATAAAGATAGAGTTACTCATGTAATTCAATGGTAGGAATTTCAGATAAGTGCAAGGAGATGCTGTGTCCTTTCTGAATCTCTGCTTTCCTACTGCCTTCCTTTAATCCTTCTTACTCCTTTCCATGGCAAGCTGTATGTAGGGCATCACCGTTGTCAATGGCTACATCCCATCCTCTCAGTGAAAATGGTCCAAATGCTCTATCACAGGACAGCTAATCATCTGTCGGTTCTCGATCATGTCAGAATAAGATCCATCGATCCTTTTGCGTCTGTCACTACGCCAAACAATCGCGAGTTTGAAGCTCGTCACAGTCATTCAATCCCGGAATCCTACTCGAAATACCACAGACAAGGTTAAACTTTCCGGATTCCCATGAATGCCGCCATCAATTCTAGCTTATACCACGAAGATTCTGCTTAAGGAATCCAAGAGATATGCGCCCAGTCTAAGGTAGAACGGAAGTGGTTGTCAGTCACGCGTTCATAGGTGAGAATGATGATGAGTGTCACAGATCATCACATTCATCATGTTGAAGTGCAACGAATATCTTAGAATAAGAACAAGTCGAATTGAATAGAAAATAGTAGTAATTGCATTAAAACTTGAGGTACAGCAGAGCTCCACACCCTTAATCTATGGTGTATAGAAACTCCACCGTTGAAAATACATAAGTGATGAAGGTTCAGGCATGGTCGAATGGCTAGCCCCCAAAACATGATCAATAGTCTCCTCAGATGAATAATAAAATAAAACTGAGACCAAAGAAGAAAATACAATAGTAAAAAGTTCTATTTATACTAAACTAGTTACTAGGGTTTACAGAAGTAAGTAATTAATGCATAAATCCACTTCCGGGGCCCACTTGGTTTGTGCTTCGGCTGAGACTGATCTTTACACGAGCTGAGGCTTATCTTGGAGTTGAACGCCAAGTTGTAACGTGTTTTTGGCGTTCAACTCTGGTTCGTGACGTGTTTCTGGCGTTTGACTCCAGAATGCAGCATGGAACTGGCGTTGAGCGCCAGTTTACATCATCTAATCACGAATAAAGTATGGACTATTATATGTTGATGGAAAGCTCTGGATGTCTACTTTCCAACGCCATTGAGAGCGCGCCATTTGGAGTTTTGTAGCTCCAGAAAATCTATTTCGAGTGCAGGGAGGTCAGAATCCAACAGCATCAGCAGTCCTTTGTCAGCCTTTTATCAGAGTTTTCCTCAGGTCCCTCAATTTCAGCCAGAAATTATCTGAAATCACAAAAAACCAAACAAACCCATAGTAAAGTCCAGAAAAGTGAATTTAGCATAAAAACTAATGAAAACATCCCTAAAAGTAGCTAGATCCTAATAAAAACTACCTAAAAACAATGCCAAAAAGCGTATGAATTATCCGCTCATCACAACACCAAACTTAAATTGTTGCTTGTCTCCAAGCAACTGAAAATCAATTAGGATAAAAAGAAGAGAATATACTATAAATCCCAAAATATCAATGAATATTAATTTTAATTAGATGAGCGGGACTTGTAGATTTTTGCTTCTGAACAGTTTTGGCATCTCACTTTCTCATTTGAAGTTTAGAATGATTGGCATCTATAGGAACTTAGAATTTCAGATAGTGTTATTGATTCTCCTAGTTAAGTTTGTTGATTCTTGAACACAGCTACTTTTATGAGTCTTGGCCGTGGCCCTAAGCACTTTGTTTTCCAGTATTACCACCGGATACATAAATGCCGCAGACACATGACTGTGTGAACCTTTTCAGATTGTGACTCAGCTTTGCTAAAGTCCTCAGTTAGAGGTGTCCAGAGCCCTTAAGCACACTCTTTTTCTTTGGATCACGACTTTAACCACTCAATCTCAAGTTTTTCACTTGGACCTGCATGCCACAAGCACATGGTTAGGGACAGCTTGATTTAGCAGCTTAGGCCTGAATTTTATTTCCTTGGGCCCTCCTATCCATTGATACTCGAAGCCTTGGATCCTTTTTACCCTTGCCTTTTGGTTTTAAGAGCTATTGGCTTTTTCTGCTTGCTTTTTTCTTTTTCTTTCTAAATTTTTTTCGCCAATTTTGTTTCACAAGCTTTTGCTTTTTCACTGCTTTTTCTTGCTTCAAGAATCAATTTCATGATTTTTCAGATTATCAATAGCATTTCTCTTTGTTCATAATTCTTTCAAGAGCCAACAATTTTAACATTCATAAACAACAAGATGAAAATATGCACTGTTCAAGCATTCATTCAGAAAACAAAAAGTATTGTCACCACATCAATATAATTAAACTAAATGCAAAGATAAATTCGAAATTCATGTACTTCTTGTTCTTTTGAATTAGAAATATTTTTCATTTAAGAGAGGTGAAGGATTTATGGGATTTATTCATAGCCTTAAGACATAGTTACTACATACTAATGATCATGTAACAGAGACACAAATATAGATGACATAATAAGCATAAAAATCGAAAAAATAGAAAAATAAGAACAAGGAATGAATCCACCTTAGTGATGGTGGTGCTTTCTTCTTGAAGAACCAATGATGTCCTTGAGTTCTTCTATGTCTCTTCCTTGCCTTTGTTGCTCCTCCCTCATTGCTCTTTGATCTTCTCTAATGTCATGAAGAATGATGGAGTGCTCTTGATGTTCCACCCTTAATTGATCCATATTGTAACTCAAATCTTCAAGAGAAGTGTTGAGTTATTCCCAATAGTTGTTGGGAGGAAAGTGCATCCCTTGAGGCATCTCCGGGATTTCTTGGTGATGAGCTTCCTCATGCGTCTCTTGGGTTCCATGGGTGGGCTCTCTTGTTTGCTCCATCCTTTTCTTAGTGATGGGCTTGTCCTCCTCAATGAGGATGTCTCCTTCTATGATAACTCCAGCTGAGTAACATAGATGGCAAATAAGATGAGGAAAAGCTAGCCTTGCCAAAGTAGAGGGCTTATCGGCTATTTTGTAAAATTCATGGGAGATGACTTCATGAACTTCAGATCCACAGTAACTTCAGATCGGTTGCTAGTGGGGATGAGGGAGCATTGGATGAACTCCAACCATCCTCTAGCCACAGGCTTGAGGTCCAGTCTTCTTAGTTGAACCGGCTTGTCTTTGGAATCTCTTTTCCATTGAGCTCTTTCCACACATATGTCCATAAGGACTTGGTCCAACCTTTGATTAAAGTTGACCCTTCTAGTGTAGGGGGCATGCATCTCCTTGCATCATGGGCAAGTTGAACGCCAACCTCACATTTTCCAGACTAAAATCTAAGTATTTCCCCCGAACCATTGTAAGATAATTCTTTGGGTTCGGGTTCTTACTTTGATCATGGTTCCTAGTGATCCATGCATTGGCATAGAACTCATGAACCATTAAGATTCTGACTTGTTGAATGGGGTTGGTTAGAACTTCCCAACCTCTTCTTTGGATCTCATGTCGGATCTCTGGATACTGATTTTTCTTGAGCTTGAAAGGGACCTCGGGGATCACCTTCTTCTTGGCCACAACATCATAGAAGTGGTCTTGATGGGCTTTGGAGATGAATCTTTCCATCTCCTATGACTCGGAGGTGGAAGCTTTTGTCTTCCTTTTCCCTTTTCTAGAGGTTTCTCCGGCCTTAGGTGCCATCAATGGTAATGGAAAAACAAAAAGCTTATGCTTTTACCACACCAAACTTAAAATATTGCTCGCCCTCGAGCAAGAGAAGAAAGAAAAGAAGAAGAAGAAGAAGAAGAGATGGAGGAGAGTCAGGGATGTGTGTTCGGCCAAGGTGTAGAAGAGGGGTTGTGTTGTGTGAAAATTAAGGAGAATGGAAGGGTTTATATAGTGAGGGGAGAGGTAGTAGGTTCGGCCATTTAGGGTAGGTTTGGGTGGAAAAGAAATTTTGAATTTTGAAGGTAGGTGGGGTTTATGGGGAAGACTGGATGGATGTGAGTGGTGAAGGGGTAATTGGGAAGAGAGATTGAGGTGATTGGTGAAGGGTTTTAGGAAGAGTGTTTATTGGAAAGAGAGGATGAATGTTGAGAAGAGGGGAGAATATGGTACGTGGGGATCCTGTGAGGTCCACAGATCCTGAGGTGATCCTGTAAGGTCCACAGATCCTGAGGTGTCAAGGATTTACATCCCTGTGCCAATTAGGCATGTAGAATGCCTTTGCATGCAATTCTGGCATTTAAACGCCGAAGTGATGCATGTTCTGGACGTTCAACGCCCAAGTGCAGCATGTTTCTGGCGTTGAACGCCAGTTCCATGCTTGTTTCTGGCGTTCAGCGCCAGCTCTCCTCAGGGTGCATTCCTGTCGTTTGAACACCGGGGTGTTGCTTGTTTCTGGCGTTCAACGCCAGATCCATGCTCTGTTCTGGTGTTGAACGCCAGCCAAATGCTCCTTACTGGCGTTTAAACGCCAGTAAGTCCTTCCCCTAGGGTGTGATTTTTCTTTTGCTGTTTTTGATTCTGTTTTTAGTTTTAATTTTTTTTTCGTGACTCCACATGATCATGCACCTAATAAAACATAAAAGAACAATAAAATAAAAAATAAAATTAGATAAATAAAAATTGGGTTGCCTCCTAATAAGCGCTTCTTTAATGTTAATAGCTTGACAGTGGGCTCTCATGGAGCCTTACAAGTGATCAGGTCAATGTTGTATACTTCCAACACCAAACTTAGAGTTTGGTTGTGGGGATTCAATACCAAACTTAGAGTTTGGTTCTGGCCTCCCAACACCAAACTTAGAGTTTGACTGTGGGGGCTCTATTTGACTCTGTACTGAAAGAAGCTCTGCATGCTTACTCTCCCTTGTTACAGAAGGATAGCCATGTGCCTTAAATACAAGGTAGTCCCCTTTCAATTGAAGGACTAATTCTCCTCTGTTAACATCTATCACAGCTTCTGCTATGGCTAGGAAAGGTCTTCCAAGGATGATGCATTCATCCTCCTCCTTCCTAGTGTCTAGGATTATGAAATCAGCAGGGATGTAAAGGCCTTCAACCTTTACCAACACATCCTCTACTAATCCATAAGCTTGTCTTACTGACTTGTCTGCCAATTGTAATGAGAATAAGGCAGGCTGTACCTCAATGATCCCCAGCTTCTCCATTACAGAAAGTGGCATAAGATTTATACCTGACCCTATGTCACACAGAGCTTTCTCAAAGGTCATGGTGCCTATGGTACAGGGTATTAAGAATTTCCCAGGATCTTGTTTCTTTTGAGGTAAAGTTTGCTGAACCCATGTATCAAGTTCACTAATGTGCAAGGGAGGTTCACCTTCCCAAGTCTCAATACCAAATAACTTACTCTCCAGTTACATCGTCATCCTCTTCAGAGGAAGAATAATCTTCAGAGCTCATGAATGGCAGAAGGAGATTTAATGAAATCTCTATGGTCTCTATATGAGCCTCAGATTCCTTTGGGTCCTCAATAGGGAACTCCTTCTTGGTTGGGAGACGTCCCATGAGGTCTTCCTCATTGGGACTCACGTCCTCCCCTTCCTTCCTGCATTCGGCCTTATTGACTATATCAATGGCCTTGCACTCTCTCTTTGGATTCTCTTTTGAATTGCTTGGGAGAGTACTAGGAGGAGTTTCAGTGATTTTCTTACTCAGCTGGCCCACTTGTGCCTCCAAATTTCTAATAGAGGACCTTGTTTCACTCATGAAACTTAAAGTGGCCTTAGACAGATCAGAGACTAAGTTTGCTAAGTTAGAGGTATTCTGTTCATAATTCTCTGTCTGTTGCTGAGAAGATGATGGATAAGGCTTGATATTGCTGAGCCTATTTCTTCCACCATTATTAAAGCCTTGTTGAGGCTTTTGTTGATCCTTCCATTAGAAATTTGGATGATTTTTCCATGAAGAATTATAGGTGTTTCCATAAGGTTCGCCCATGTAATTTACCTCTGCCATTGCAGGGTTCTCAGGATCATAAGCTTCTTCTTCAGAAGATGCCTCTTTAGTACTGTTGGATGCATTTTTCCATCCATTCAGACTTTGAGAAATCATGTTGACTTGCTGAGTCAACACCTTGTTCTGAGCCAATATGACATTCAGAGCATCAATTTCAAGAACTCTCTTCCTCTGAGGTGTCCCTTTATTCACGGAATTTCTCTCAAAAGTGTACATGAACTGGTTATTTACAACCATGTCAATAAGTTCTTGAGCCTCTGCAGATG
>NC_029775.3:62393854-62413207 GCF_000817695.3 Arachis duranensis | reverse complement strand
TTTTGGTCATCTGCTTGTATCTTTCCCAAGCTTCATAGAGGGATTCACCATCTTTTTGTTTGAAGGTTTGAACATCCACTCTAAGCTTGCTCAGCTTTTGAGGAGGAAAGAACTTAGCCAAGAAGGCCGTGACCAGCTTATCCCAGGAGTCTAGGCTATCTTTAGGTTGAGAGTCCAACCATGTTCTAGCTCTGTCTCTTACAACAAAAGGGAAAAGCATGAGCCTGTAGACTTCAGGATCTACTCCATTAGTCTTAACAGTCTCACAGATCTGCAAGAACTCAGTTAAGAACTGGTAAGGATCTTCTGATGGAAGTCCATGAAACTTGCAGTTTTGTTGCATTAGAGCAACTAATTAAGGTTTCAGCTCAAAATTGTTTGCTCCAATGCCAGGAATTGAGATGCTTCTTCCATCAATCTTGGAAGTAGGTGTAGTATAATCACCAAGCATCCTTCTTGCATTATTGTTGTTGGGTTCGGCTGCCATCTCCTTTTCTTGTTCAAAAAATTCAGCAAGGTTGTCTCTAGATTATTGTAAGTTAGCTTCTCTTAGTTTCCTCTTCAGAGTCCTTTCAGGTTCTAGATCAGCTTTAACAAGAATGCCTTTTTCCTTGTTCCTGCTCATATGAAAGAGAAGAGAACAGAAAAAGAAGAAGAATCCTCTATGTCACAGTAAAGAGGTTCCTTATTATTAGTAGAAGAAGAAAGGGAATAAGGGTGAAGAAGAATGAATAGTTTGAATAAAGGGTAAAGGTAGAGGTAGTGAATTGAGGTGAAGAGAAGTGTTAGTAAATAAATAGAATAAGATAAGAGAGGGAGAAATTTTCGAAAAATAAATTTTGAAAAGGAGTTAGTGATTTTCGAAAAAGAATTAATTAAATTTTGAAAAAGATATGATATAAAAGAAAAGATAAGATAGATTTAATTTTTAAAATTAAAATTAATTACTTGACTAACAAGAAACTAAAAGATATGATTCTAGAATTTAAAGATTGAACCTTTCTTAACAAGAGAGTAACAAACTTCAAAATTTTGAATCAATCACATTAATTGTTAGTGTAATTTTTGAAAATCATGAAATACTATTAAGAAAAAGATTTTTGAAGAATAATTTTTTTTAAATTTTCGAAAATAAATAAAAAAATGAAAAAGATTTGATTTTTGAAAAAGTTTTAATAAGATAAGATTTTTAAAATTTGAAAATTTGACTTGACTTATAAGAAACAACTAATTTTAAAAAATTTTGACTAAGTCAACCCAAATTTTCGAAATTTTGAGAGAAAAAAGGAAAAAGATATTTTTTTGATTTTTGAATTTTTTAATTACGAGAGAGAAAAACATAAAAAATGACTCACAACATGAAAATTATGAATCAGAACACATGATGCATGCAAGAATACTATGAATGTCAATATGAACACTAAAACACTTTGAAGATCATGATGAACATCAAGAACATATTTTTGAAAAATTTTTGATGCAAAGAAAACATGCAAGACACCAAACTTAGAAATCTTTAATGCATGGACAATATGAATGTAAAAATGCACATGAAAAACAATAAAAGACACAAAACAAGAAAACATCAAGATCAAACAAGAAGACTTACCAAGAACAACTTGAAGATCATGAAGAACACTATGAATGAATGAATTTTCGAAAAATGCAAGAAAAATTTTTAAAGCATGCAATTGACACCAAACTTAAAATTTGACTCAAGACTCAAATAAAAAGCACAAAATATTTTTGGTTTTTTTTTATGATTTTATGATTTTTTTGTATTTTCTCTTAATTTTTCGAAAAACATATAGGAAAAAATAAAATAAGAAATTCAAAATTTTTAATAAGAATTCCAAGAATCTTTCAATGTTAGCCTAAAGCTCCAATCCAAGGGTTGGGCATGGGTTAATAGCCAGCCAGCTTTAGAAGATATAAATCAGGCATGTAACAACTGATATTCCAATTAACTTGCCTCTATGCTGATGGTTTTGAAGCCTAACATGCTTCATGAAACACTAGAATTCATTCTTAAAAATTTAGAATAATTTTCGAAAACAGATGAGAAATATATTTTTTTTGAAAAAAGGGATAAATTTTTTAAAAAAATATTTTTGAAAACTTTTTTGAAAACAAAAATAAAAAAAGAAAATTACCTAATCTGAGCAACAAGATGAACCGTCAGTTGTCCATACTCGAACAATCCCCGGCAACGGCGCCAAAAACTTGGTGCACGAAATTATGATCATCAACAATGGTGCCAAAAACATGGTAGCGCTCTCAAATGTGAATCACACTTAGTCACAACTCCGCACAACTAACCAGCAAGTGCACTGGGTCGTCCAAGTAATACCTTACGTGAGTAAGGGTCGATCCCACAGAGATTGTTGGTATGAAGCAAGCTATGGTCACCTTGTAAATCTAAGTCAGGCAGATAATAGATGGTTATGGATTTTCGAATAGTAATAAATAATAAACATGAAATAAAGATAGAGTTACTCATGTAATTCAATGGTAGAAATTTCAGATAAGTGCAAGGAGATGCTGTGTCCTTTCTGAATCTCTGCTTTCCTACTGCGTTCCTCCAATCCTTCTTACTCCTTTCAATGGCAAGCTGTATGTAGGGCATCACCGTTGTCAATGGATACATCCCATCCTCTCAGTGAAAATGGTCCAAATGCTCTGTCACAGCACGGCTAATCATCTGTCGGTTCTTGATCATTTCGGAATAAGATCCATTGATCCTTTTGCGTCTGTCACTATGCCCAACAATCGCGAGTTTGAAGCTTGTCACAGTCATTCAATCCCGGAATCCTACTCGAAATACCACAGACAAGGTTAAACTTTTCGGATTCCCATGAATGCCGCCATCAATTCTAGCTTATACCACGAAGATTCTGCTTCAGGAATCCAAGAGATATGCGCCCGGTCTAAGGTAGAACGGAAGTGGTTGTCAGTCACGCGTTCATAGGTGAGAATAATGATGAGTGTCACAGATCATCACATTCACCATGTTGAAGTGCATCGAATATCTTAGAATAAGAATAAGTCGAATTGAATAGAAAATAGTAGTAATCTATGGTATGTAGAAACTCCACCGTTGAAAATACATAAGTGATGAAGGTTCAGGCATGGCCGAATGGCCAGCCCCCAAAACATGATCAATAGTCTCCTCAGATAAATAATAAAATAAAACTGAGACCAAAGATGAAAATACAATAGTAAAAAGTTCTATTTATACTAAACTAGTTACTAGGGTTTACAAAAGTAAGTAATTGATGCATAAATCCACTTCCGAGGCCCACTTGGTGTGTGCTTGGGCTGAGACTGATCTTTACACGAGCTGAGGCTTATCTTGGAGTTGAACGCCAAGTTGTAACGTGTTTTTGGCGTTCAACTCTGGTTCGTGACGTGTTTCTGGCGTTTGACTCCAGAATACAGCATGGAACTGGCGTTGAGCGCCAGTTTACATCGTCTAATCACGAATAAGGTATGGACTATTATATATTACTGGAAAGCTCTGTAGCTCCAGAAAATCCATTTCGAGTACAGGAAGGTCAGAATCCAATAGCATCAGCAGTCCTTTGTCAGCCTTTTATCAAAGTTTTGCTAAGGTCCCTCAATTTCAGCCAGAAATTACCTGAAATCACAGAAAAATACACAAACTCATAGTAAAGTGCAGAAATGTGAATTTAGCATAAAAACTAATGAAAAAATCCCTAAAAGTAGCTAGATCCTACTAAAAACTACCTAAAAACAATGCCAAAAAGCTTATGAATTATTCGCTCATCAAATACCGTATATATTTTAAAAAAATTAATATTAGGATAAAAGAATTTCAGGAAGACAATTATAGAGGAACACAAAGAGAGAGAGAGAAACAGATAGAGATATAGAGAGAGTGAGTGATAGAGAGGGAGGTGCAAATTTTGAGTTTTGAGAGGCAAAAGTTAAGGAGAATTGAAAAAAACTAACTGATTTAGAAAATTCACAGTTTCCTGCATATCAGGGTTGATCAAAACTCGGGAAATATTGATCACATTTTGGAGACTGACTTTATCTACAAATCAGAGAAGACAATAAGAAGAAATTAATTCATAAAGAAACTATTCATTCGTACAAAAAAAATATTTAAACAAATCAAACAGAGACATGTGCAACATGGACAACTCTTCACCTCCATTGACTTTGATCTTGAAAGATTGCAGAATTACAACAGGTGGTCTCTAGTACCTTTTCAAAGTATTCATGTCTATAAGAGCAGGACAATAACCAACAAAAATTGCAGGAGATTTTCTTCCTGGGTAATGATTATAAGAAAAGATGGACAACAATAGAATAATTCAAGAGTAGTAAAAAGAAAGAAAAACAGACACAAGGTAATTTAAAAAAAAGATCAGAAACAGAAACATAATCGATACCCATAAGCAAAAACTTCAAGGGTCAGAACTTTCAATATCTTTCCATTACACTCAACATCCCTTCTCTTTTTCAATCCGTAAAGGACCCCGACGAAATCTGTTTAGTAAAATTATAGAAGACAAGATTAAACCCTCAGATAGAATACCATGAGACATTTGGTTGAATTTTTATTAACTTCAATTTAAAATACCTTTATAATGGTTCATATTTGAAAAAGTGAAACTTACCTATTAAGTACTCATAATCAATGCACTTCTGAAGAATCTGGTCCCTAGAAGTTAGACTTAAACCAGGGTTAGGTATGACTATACTTGCAGCTGCAACAACAGAGGTACTACACTTGAAAAGAATGCAAGAAACCGATGTCTTGTAACCCTCACCAATCCACGATTAGGTATCACTTTGAAGTCGGAAATAATGAATACATCTCCTTCTTTTAACTGATCAATAAAAGTTGGGATCAAATCATCCTCAACAGTTGCTTGGATCTTGTGGTGCTGAAAAAAAAAAAGAAAAAAATCTCAGCCTTTATAAATATTATACCATGAGACATTACATGCTAAAAATTATCACATATACAATTTTAAAAAATAGAACTTAGTTAACTAAAAAGTGAGTTTTTGATAGAACATACACAAACAGACAAACACACAGACACATACACATATATTCACCTGCTTATCCATCAAGACCATGTGTAAGAGTTTCTGCATATTTTCATTAACAATCATAGCATCTTCCCAAATGGTCAAGATCTTAGCCTCAATACTCCAAGCTTCCTTCCATGGAGAGATTTTCACAAGAGCATCAATAGCAAGACTCATCTTATAAATAGTAGAGATGAAAGAATATAGATGAAAAAAAAACAGAAAGCAAAATGTTGGCAAGAGAAAACTGTGTCGGATCTGAGTATTATCTCAATGGAAAGGAATGCAAAAGAAGAAACGCAAGTAAGGAACAAGTGATAGCTTTTGAGAGATCAGTACAATACTCCATTACCTCATCACTACTTATAGCAGAGAAATGAGCAACTCTGTAATGCAAAGCTTGTAGAATACGTTTCTATTGAAGTCCTTCCATAGATTGATTGATTGATTGACATATGACATTCAATGTGTCCATACCTAATTAAATTAAATATACTCATACCTCTATATATAGCTATGTCATATCAACCTATCTATGAATCTATATACATCTATCTATCTATCTATAAACAAACCATACCTACTGATTCATGCGATCTTTGACTATATAATTATACTGTTTCCCATCAATATGAGTGGCGAGATAGAACACATGATCAAAATTCACCCAAAAAATAAAATAAAATAAAAGCTACAAACTTTTAACAATCATGCCCAAGAGCTCAGCTGGAACTCCAAGAGAGCTGAAAAAGAAAGTAAAAACTACACCCAAAAAAAAGATAAATTTGAAACCAACCCACACAATTCAAAATCAACAAATCACTTGTTTTGTCGTCGATAATTTTGTTTTTAACCTAAAACAGAAATGAACATAAAAAACGGTATCCCGTTTTCAAATTGTTCTCTTTTAAATATAGTAGAGCTCCCAATAACAATAGACTTTGGAGATATTTCAATTCAAGAAGTGTTGACATCCTAGTTTGATTCTTATCAGCATAGATTTTAAGGACACTATTGTCCTGAGACCAAACACGGAAAAAAACCTACAAAGAAAACAAGTATACTATCCCAAGAGCCCCTGTGTAAATGGTATAGTCCCTTGCATGCTTCCACTTGAAACCCTTGTCTCCTTCACTACCTGAACACAATCACAAAGAAACCAAATGACCCAAAACAGCTGGTGAGAAAAATGAAAAAACCGATCATAATTGAACATAATTTCTACACAAATAGCTCAGAAGAAAAATTATTTAACTTAACTTTCTTGCAAATTTTCCAACCCCATCTCGATTTTCAGTCGAACTCGGTTGCAATTTCAAATCCAAAACCAGCTGCATTCTCAATTGATCTCTTACACATTTTCATTTACCAACAGATTACAGTATAAAAATTAGTAAATTAGAATTCTATTTGAAACAAAAGCAAACAAATCATAGAAAACATGATGATGATAGGAATACTGTTCTGAGGGGACGTTTGAGATCGAAAATGTCGATCAAAGTGGATAACCTTGATGCACAATTTTCTGACAGAGAGAAAACTCGGATAATCCAAGAAACAATCCAGAAACATGAACTGCATGGGGATAAAGAAAACTGGGTTGACGATGGTGACAAACGAATCGGGGTCACAACAACCACAGAGAAGATCAAGGCAGGAACGCGAGAGTGGCAACAGGTAGCAAAAGGAGAAAAGAGAAAGATAGGGCTGAGGTCTCGGTAAAGAAAGAGAAAGTTATGAGGAAGATGACTTCTGATGTTTCAACCCATTGAGCACCGAACAAAGTAATGAAACTAAAATAAACCAATACTAAAGATTCCAAGATTATTATAATCGATAAGATTAATCCAATACTATTGTAATTAAAAGTAAATAAAACCAGCAACAATGAAAGCTCATCCTTAAACACTCCTTGTTAAGTATGGAGTGTTGCACATTTTGTTAATTCGTTAAATCTGAACTCTTTATTTATTATATTTTATTTGAATGGTCTGGATTTAAAAACCTAACATGTTAATTAGGTTTACCATTTCTTTTATGTTTTAGATTCTTTTATAAGTTTCAGATATTAGCTTGAAGTCCAAAACAAAAATAAAATAGTATATAAATATTAAAAGCAACATATCTGTACAACAAAAGAAATTACTGGTCTTTAAAACTAAAATAAATAATACATGAAAAAAAGTTAAAAATCTATGTACTAAATTATGGAAAAAAGATATATTAAAATCTTAAAAAAATTAATATTAAATATATATTACGTATATAATATGACAATTTAAATAAATTTTGTTCTGTCTAAAACAAAATTATAATATTAAATGTAAATACAAATGATAATGATACGACGTTCACCTCGCTAAGCAAGCTAACTAAAATTGTATATATATGTATATTAATTAGATTTATATATTATTATAAGAGAATATTTAAAATTTATTATTTTGTTTTAAAGATATATTATGAGTATTTTATTAAAATAAGATTTTCTTTTTCTTTAGGTTCAAATACTATGAAAAAAATTTGACGCCATAATTCAATAAATATTATATAAGATCTTTTAAGTGAGCATGAAAAGAGTACACCAATAAGTTTAAAGTTTAATTTTTTTTAATAAATTAACAAAAAAATAATACAAATAATTCTTTAAATATAATTGTATTTTAATTTTTCATGTTATTACGTACACGTTGAGGATAATTTGAAATAAAAGATAGTGAACTTGTTGTAACTACGATATATTTTGTGTTTTGACTGTGTTGTCATCTAAGAATTATTGCGCTTTCATGAATACTGGAGTTCTTATGCAGAATAGATTCTGTATTTGGAGTTAGCCAACCAGCAACGGCTTTCATATTTATATTTCAATTTCAAATGTTATAAATTTTTAAATGAAGACAAGATATATATTTTTCAATAACAATTAAATTTAACTTTAGCTTCAATACATTTAAAAATGTAAATGTAAACCATTTTATTAACCAACATCTATATATTTTTGGCCGATTATCATTTTTTCTTGTTTTTATCAACAGAGTAATAATTAATTAATTATTGAACTAGTTCATTTGAAATTGATTAAATAAACGAATATTTTCTTTTGTTGTAATTAAAAAGAAGTTTCATTAAATACATACATATCACAATTATATCCATATTAGAATTCAAAAGACACTAAGTATCACAAATCAAACAACAATTTAAAGTAGTATGTGAACACATTAAATTAAAAGGCATGCAGATCCTCCACAGCCTCATGATCGCTTCCACATTAGCTGAAAGCATCTTCAACTTCAGGCATTACTCCACCGTTGAAAATACATAAGTGATGGAGGTCCAGGCATGGCCAAATGGCCAGTGCCCAAATGTGATCAAAAGACCAAATGGTCAAAAGACTAGACCCCTAGTACAATAGTTAAAAGTTCTATTTATACTAAACTAGCTACTAGGGTTTACAGAAGTAAGTAATTGATGCAGAAATCCACTTCCGGGGCCCACTTGGTGTGTGCTCGGGCTGATCTTTAACTTTACAAGTGTAGAGGCTTCTCTTGGAGTTGAACACCAAGTTGTAACGTGTTTTTGGCGTTCAACTCTGGTTCTTGACGTGTTTCTGGCGTTTGACTCCAGAATGCAGCGTGGAACTGGCGTTGAGCAACAATTTGCATCGTCAAATCTCAAATAAAGTATGGACTATTATATATTGATGGAAAGCTCTGAATGTCTACTTTCCAACACTGCTAAGAGCGCGCCATTTGGAGTTTTTTAGCTCCAAAAAATCCATTTCGAGTGCAGGGAGGTCAGAATCCAACAGCATCAGCAGTCTTTTGTCAGCCTTTTATCAGAGTTTTGCTCAGGTCCCTCAATTTCAGCCAAAAATTACCTGAAATCACAGAAAAACACACAAACACATAGTAAAGTCCAGAAATATGAATTTAGCATAAAAACTAATGAAAACATCCCTAACAGTAGCTAGATCCTACTAAAAACAACTTAAAAACAATGTCAAAAAGCGTATAAATTATCCGCTCATCACAACACCAAACTTAAATTGTTACTTGTCCCCAAGAAACTGAAAATCAATTAGGTTAAAAAGAAGAGAATATACTATAAAGCTCAGAATATCAATGAATATTAATTCTAATTAGATGAGCAGGACTTGTAGCTTTTTGCTTCTGAACAGTTTTGGCATCTCACTTTATCCTTTGAAGTTTAGAATGATTGGCTTCTCTAGGAACTTAGAATTTCGGATAGTGTTATTGATTCTCCTAGTTAAGTATGTTGATTCTTGAACACAGCTACTTTTATGAGTCTTGGCCGTGGCCCTAAGCATTTTGTTTTCCAGTATTACCACCGGATACATAAATGCCACAGACACATAACTAGGTGAACCTTTTCAGATTGTGACTCAGCTTTGCTAAAGTCCCCAATTAGAGGTGTCCAGAGCTCTTAGGCACACTCTTTTGCTTTGGATCACGACTTTAACCACTCAGTCTCAAGCTTTTCACTTGGACCAGCATGCCACAAGCACATGGTTAGGGACAGCTTGATTTAGCCGCTTAGAGCTGGATTTTATTTCCTTGGGCCCTCCTATCCATTGATGCTCAAAGCCTTGGATCCTTTTTACCCTTGCCTTTTGGTTTTAAGGGCTATTGGCTTTTCCTGCTTGCTTTTTCTTTTTCTTTCTATTTTTTTCGTTACTTTTTTTTTCGCAAGCTTTTGCTATTCACTGCTTTTTCTTGCTTCAAGAATCAATTTCATGATTTTTCATATTATCAATAGCACTTCTCTTTGTTCATCATTCTTTCAAGAGCCAACAATTTTAACATTCATAAACAACAAGATAAAAAATATGCACTGTTCAAGCATTCATTCAAAAAACAAAAAGTATTGTCACCACATCAATATAATTAAACTAAATTCAAGGATAAATTCGAAACTCTAGTACCTCTTGTTCTTTTTGTATTAAACACATTTTTCATTTAAGAAAGGTGGAGGATTCATGAAATTATTCATAGCTTTAAGACATAGTTACTACATACTAATGATCATGTAATAAAGACACAAACATAGATAACATAAAGCTTAAAAATCAAAAAACAAGGGAAATAAGAACAAGGAATGAGTCTACCTTAGTGATGGTGGTGCTTTCTTCTTGAAGAACCAATGATGTCCTTGAGCTCTTCTATGTCTCTTCCTTGCCTTTGTTGCTCCTCCCTCATTGCTCTTTGATCTTCTCTAATTTCATGAAGAATGATGGAGTGTTCTTGATGTTCCACCCTTAATTGATCCATATTGTAACTCAAGTCTTCTAGAGAAGTGTTGAGTTGTTCCCAATAGTTGTTGGGAGAAAATTGCATCCCTTGAGGCATCTTCGAGATTCCTTGGTGATGAGCTTCCTCATGCGTCTCTTGGGATCCATGAGTGGGCTCTCTTGTTTGCTCCATCCTCTTCTTAGTGATGGGCTTGTCCTCTTCAATGAGGACGTCTCCTTCTATGATAACTCCAGCTGAGTAGCATAGATGGCAAATAAGATGAGGAGAAGCTAGCCTTGCCAAGGTAGAGGGCTTTTCAGCTATTTTGTAGAATTCAAGGGAGATGACTTTATGAACTTCTACTTCCTCTCCAATCATGATGCTATGGATCGATGGCCCGATCTACAGTAACTTCGGATTGGTTGCTAGTGGGGATGATGGAGCGTTGGATGAACTCTAACCATCCTCTAGCCACAAGCTTGAGGTCCAGTCTTCCTAATTGAACCGGCTTGCCTTTGGAGTCTCTTTTCCATTGAGCTCCTTCAGCACATATGTCCATAAGGACATGGTCCAACCTTTGATCAAAGTTGACCCTTCTTATGTAGGGGCGTGCATCTCCTTGCATCATGGGCAAGTTAAACACCAACCTTTCATTTTCCGGACTGAAATCTAAGTATTTCCCTCGAACCATTGTAAGATAATTCTTTGGATTTGGGTTCACACTTTGATTATGGTTCCTAGTGATCCATACATTGGCATAGAACTCTTGAACCATTAAGATTCCGACTTGTTGAATGGGGTTGGTCAGAACTTCCCAACTTCTTCTTTGGATCTCATGTCGGACTTCTTCTTTGGATCTCATGTCGGATCTCCAGATACTCATTTTCCTTGAGTTTGAAAGGGACCTCAGGGATCACCTTGTTCTTGGCCACAACATCATAGAAGTGGTCTTGATGGGCTTTAGAGATGAATCTCTCCATCTCCCATGACTCGGAGGTGGAAGCTTTTGTCTTCCTTTTCCCTATTCTAGAGGTTTCTCCAACCTTAGGTGCCATAGGTGGTTATGGAAAAACAAAAAAAAAAGCTTATACTTTTACCACACCAAACTTAGAATATTGCTCGCCCTCGAGAAAGAGAAGAAAGAATAGACAAAGAAGAAGAGAATATGGAGGAGAGGGAGAGAGGGTTGTGTTGTGTGAAAATGAAGAAGAATGGAGGGGTTTATATAGTGGAGGGAGAGGGAGTAGGTTCGGCTATTTAGGGTGGGTTTGGGTGGGAAAGAGATTTTGAATTTTGAAGGTAGGTGGGGTTTCTGGGGAAGAGTGGAAGTATGTGAGTGGTGAAGAGGTGATGGGAAAGAGAGATTGAGGTGATTGGTGAAGGGTTTTAGGGAAGAGTGCTATTGGATTGTGTGAAGAAAAGAAAAGGTGAGCTGAGGTAGGTGGGGATCCTGTGTGGTCCACAGATCCTGAGATGATCCTGTGGGGTCCACAGATCCTGAGGTGTCAAGGATTTACATCCCTGCACCAATGAGGCATGTAAAATGCCCTTTTCAAGCAATCCTGGCGTTCAATGCTAGATTGATGCTTGTTTCTGGCGTTGAACCCTAGTTTCATGCTTATTTTGGGCGTTCAACGCCCAGTTGCAGCATGTTTCTGGCGTTGAACGCCAGTTCCATGCTTGTTTCTGGCGTTCAGCGCCAGCTCTCCTCAGGGTATTTTCTTGCCGTTTAAACGCCAGGATGTTGCTTGTTTCTGGCGTTCAACGCCAGATCCATGCTCTATTCTGGAGTTGAATGCCAGCCAGATGCTCTTTACTGGCGTTTAAACTCCAGTTAGCCCTTCCTCCAGGGTGTGCTTTTTCTTCTGCTGTTTTTGATCCTATTTTTAATTTTAATATTTATTTTGTGACTCCACATGATTATGAAACTAATAAAATATAAAAGAACAATAAAAAAAAAAATAAAATAAGATAAATAAAAATTGGGTTGCCTCCCAATAAGCACTCCTTTAATGTCACTAGCTTGACAGTGGGCTCTCATGGAGCCTCAAAGGTGATCAGGTCAATGTTGTAGACTCCCAACACCAAACTTAGAGTAGGATTGTGGGGATTCAACACCAATCTTAGAGTTTAGCTGTGGCCTCCCAACACCAAACTTAGAGTTTGATTGTAGGGGCTCTGTTTGACTCTGTACTGAGAGAAGCTTTTCATGCTTCCGCTCCATTGTTAAAGGAGAACACCCTTAGGTCTTAAACACAAGGTAGTCCCCATTCAATTGAAGGACTAATTCTCCTCTGTTAACATCTATCACAACTCCTACTGTGGCTTGGAAAGGTCTTCCAAGGATGATGCATTCATCCTCCTCATTCCTAGTGTCTAAGATTATGAAATCAGCAGGGATGTAAAGGCCTTCAACCTTTACCAGCACGTCCTCTACCAATCCATAAGCTTGTCTTACTGACTTGTCTGCCATTTGCAATGAGAATATGGCAGGCTGTACCTCAATGATCCCCAGCTTCTCCATTACAGAGAGTGGCATAAGATTTATGCCTGACCCTAAGTCACGCAGAGCCTTTTCAAAGGTCATGGTGCCTATGGTACAGGGTATTAAGAATTTACCAGGATCTTGTTTCTTTTGAGGTAAAGTTTGCTAAACCCATGTATCTAGTTCACTAATGAGCAAGGGAGGTTCACCTTCCCAAGTCTCATTACCAAACAACTTGGTATTCAACTTCATGATAGCTCTTAGATATTGAACAACTTGCTCTCCAGTTACATCTTCATCCTCTTTAGAGGAAGAATAGTTTTCAGAGCTCATGAATGGCAGAAGGAGGTTTAATGGGATCTCTATGGTCTCTATATGAGCCTCAGATTCCTTTAAGTCCTCAATAAGGAACTCCTTCTTTCTTGAGAGACGTCCCATGAGGCCTTCCTCATTGGGATTCACGTCCTCTCCTTCCTCTCTAAGTTCGGCCATGTTGATTATGTCAAAGGCCTTGCACTCTCTTTTTGGATTCTCTTCAGTATTGCTTGGGAGAGTACTAGGAGGAGTTTCAGTGACTTTCTTACTCAGCTGGCCCACTTGTGCCTCCAAATTTCTGATGGAGGACCTTGTTTCACTCATGAAACTTAAAGTGGCTTTAGACAGATCAGAGACTATGTTTGCTAAGTTAGAGGTGCTCTGCTCAGAATTCTCTGTCTGTTGCTGAGAAGATGATGGAAAAGGCTTGCTATTGCTAAACCTGTTTCTTTGATAGCATAAGACTACTCAAAGATAGCTACCAAGATGAACTAGACGTCCAAAGATGATCCTAAGATCTAAATTGATCCAAAGATGAAAATACAATAGCCAAAGGTCCTATTTATAGAGAACTAGTAGCTTAGGATTTACAAAAAAGAGTAAATGACGTAAAAATCCACTTCTGGGCCCACTTGGTGTGTGCTTGGGCTGAGCATTGAAGCTTCTTTGTGTAGAGACTTTTCTTAGAGTTAAACGCCAGCTTTTGTGCCAGTTTGGGCGTTTAACTCCTACTTCTGTGCCAATTCCGGCGTTAAACGCCGAGCAGTCTTGAGCTGATTTGGAACGCCAGTTTGGGCCATCAAATCTCGGGCAAAGTATGGACTATTATATATTGCGGGAAAGCCCATGACGCCTACTTTCCAACGCATCTGAGAGCGCACCGATTGGGCTTCTGTAGCTCCAGAAAATCTACTTCAAGTGAAGGGAGGTCAGAATCCAACAGCATCTGCAGTCCTTTTTTAGCCTCTGAATCAGATTTTTGCTTAGGTCCCTCAATTTCAGCCAGAAAATACCTGAAATCACAGAAAAACACACAAACTCATAGTAAAGTCTAGAAAAGTGAATTTTAAATTAAAACTAATAAAAATATAATAAAAACTAACTAAAACATACTAAAAACAAACTAAAAACAATGCCAAAAAGCGTATAAATTATCCGCTCATCACAACACCAAACTTAAATTGTTACTTGTCCCGAAGCAACTGAAAATCAAATAGGATAAAAAGAAGAGAATAGACTATAGACTCCAAAATATCAATGAAACTTAGCTCCAATTAGATGAGCGGGACTAGTAGCTTTTTGCCTCTGAACAGTTTCGGCATCTCACTTTATCCTCTGAAGTTCAGAATGATTGGCTTCTATAGGAACTCAGAGTCCGGATAATGTTATTGATTCTCCTAGTTAAGTATGATGATTCTTGAACACAGCTACTTTATGAGTCTTGGCCGTGGCCCAAAGCACTCTGTTTTCCAGTATTACCACCGGATACATCCATGCCACAGAAACATAACTGGGTGAACCTTTTCAGATTGCGACTCAGCTTTGCTAGAGTCCCCAATTAGAGGTGTCCAGGGTTCTTAAGCACACTCTTTTTGCCTTGGATCACAACTTTAACCGCTCAGTCTCAAGTTTTCACTTGACACCTTCACGCCACAAGCACATGGTTAGGGACAACTTGGTTTAGCCGCTTAGGCCAGGATTTTATTCCTGTGGGCGGCCCTCCTATCCACTGATGCTCAAAGCCTTGGATCCTTATTTTTACCCTTGCCTTTTGGTTCAAAGGGCTATTGGCTTTTTCTGCTTGTTTTTTTTTTTGAATATTCACTGCTTTTTCTTCCTTCAATAATCAATTTGATGATTTTTCAGATCCTCAATAACATTTCTCCTTTTCCATCATTCTTTCAAGAGCCAACAATTTTAACATTCTTGAACAACAAATTCAAAAGACATATGCACTGTTCAAGCATACATTCAGAAAACAAAAAGTATTGTCACCACATCAAAATAATTAAGCTAGTTTTAAGGATGAATTAGAAATCATGTACTTCTTGTTCTTTTGTAAAAAACATTTTTCACTTAAGAAAGGTGATGGATTCATAGGACATTCATAACTTTAAGGCATAGACACTAAGACACTAATGATCATGTAATAAGACACAAACATAAATAAAACATAAAGCATAATTTTTGAAAAACAGAGAAATAAAGAACAAGGAGATTAAAGAACGGGTCCACCTTAGTGATGGCGGCTTGTTCTTCCTCTTGAAGATCTTATGGAGTGCTTGAGCTCCTCAATGTCTCTTCCTTGCCTTTGTTGCTCCTCTCTCATGACTGATGACAAGTCATCATATACCCATTTTTCAAGCTAATTTCACTTGTTTTGTTAGCATTTATGCACTTTCTTGCATCCTAAGTAAATGATTTGGAGTGAAAATGCATAACGTCTCTAAATCAAGCAACCACCATGAAATTAATGTTAAATCATGAGGTTTAAGCTAATTTTAATTGATTTATAAGCCTCTTGAATTTAGTGATACTTGGAGTGGTTGTTTTGGTTTATTATAGGTGAAGAAAAGAAAAGAAAAGGAAAAGCGTGGCCTAAGAAGTGTAGCCCAAGGAAAGGAAAGTGTGGTCAAAGCAAGAGGAAGTGTGCCGCATGCAAGGGGGAGGCAAACATTGCCCTCCACAAGGGCACACTGCCCTCTAGGAGGGCAACATAAGGGAACCAAACAAGGAAGGCAACTCTGCCCTGCCCACTACAAGGGCAGAGCACAAAAGTGTGCCTTGGAACCAAGAAGAAGAGAACCTTGCCCTGCCCTCCACAAGGGCAGTATCGGGCTCACCAAGGAAGAAAATCAAAGGAAAAATGTCACCCATGCATGCCACAAGAATCGAACACGGACCAAGGAAGAAGCAAGGAACTAAGGTTGAGTGCCGTGCCAAGAAACCAAGGAAATTAATTGAGAGTGTGTCCCAGCCGTGTTTCGAACACGGGACATCAAAGTGGAAACAGTGCCCTGCCCTCCGCGAGGGCAGGGCAGCATTTTGTTGATGCATGGAGCTGGTGCACCAAAACTCAAATCTGGCGCACCAAGGCTCATTCCTGGCAGCACCAGCACGCACCAAGTTCGATCCTGGCAGCACCAAATTTTCCTGCCCTGCCCTCCGCGAGGGCAGGGCAGCATCCTATGCACCAAGGAAATTTATGGTGCACCAATTCTTGATTCTGGCGCACCAATTTTTGATTCTGGCGCACCAATTCTCGATTCTGGTAGCATTCAGCGCACCAACTTTTCCTGCCCTGCCCTTGGCGCGGGCAGGGCAGCGTTTTGAGCACCAAAGTCGCACCAGACCGCACCAAGGCCGCACCAACATGCACCAAATCCTGCCCTGCCCTCCACAAGGGCAGGGCAGCCTCCTGGGAGCAACTTCTCATGGGCCGAAAATTCAAATTAAAACCTCATTTTAATTCATTTCTTCACCAAATCAAAAGCCCATCCAAATCCCAAAATCCAAGAATAGAAAGTGTATAAATAGGAGCTAGTTTGATGTAATTAGGGACTTTTTGATTGACCTTTGGCTTAGCTTTTGAATTTTGCACTTTCTTTGAGCTTTGAATTTCTTGCAATTGTTCTTGAGAGACTTGACCGAGAGCTCAGAGGATTAAGGGAGAATTGACTGATCTCCTTCCTCATTCTTACTCGGGCAATTCTAGTCTTCTGTTTCTGAGTTTTGGGTGTGTGAAATTGAGGAAATTCTGTCTCAATTCCCATCTAAAATCTCTTTAGATCCTTTTCTGCATAATTAAATTTGATTTCTGTTCTTCTACTGCTTCTTCTTTAATTTTCTGTCAATTGCTTTGATAACTCGGATCTGGGAAGGAAATTGGGTTTTAGGCTCTGCTACCTAAGCTCTTGAGTCCTGAGACCACAATTTACTTGGGTTCTTCTCTGAACCTTGCTGCATTTTACTTTAATTTTCTGTTTAAGCTTGCATTTATATTCTGCAATCCCAGTCCTCAAATCCCTTTTACATTCAAGCGATTTACATTTCTTGCACTTTAAGTTTCTGCAATTTACATTTCTTGCACTTTAAGTTTCAGTCATTTAACTTCTTGTTCTTTAAGATTCAGTCTATTTTACTTTCTTGTTCTTTAATTTACTGCAATTTCCCCTCTCCCTTTACATTTCAAGCAATTTATCTTCTGTTAAATACAACCCACTCAACCAAAACTTGATTCGCTTGACTAAATCAACCACTAAACTAAAATTGCTCAATCCTTCAATCCCTGTGGGATCGACCTCACTCATGTGAGTTATTATTACTTGATGCGACCCGGTACACTTGCCGGTGAGTTTTGTGTTGGATCGTTTTCCACACATCAATGACTCTTTGGTCTTCTCTAATTTCATGGAGGATGATGGAATGTTCTTGGTGCTCCACCCTTAGTTGTCCCATGTTGGAACTCAATTCTCCTAGGGAGGTGTTGATTTGCTCCCAATAATTTCGTGAAGGAAAGTGCATCCCTTGAGGTATCTCAAGGATTTCATGATGAGGAGTTTCCTCATGCTCATGTCCATGAGTGGGATCTCTTGTTTGCTCCATCCTTTTCTTAGTTGTATCCATGAGGACTTGGTCCAACCTTTGATCAAAGTTGACCCTTTTTGAGTTTGAAAGGGACCTCGGGGATCACTTTCTTCATGGCCACAACTTCATAGAAGTGGTCTTGATGCACCCTTGAGATGAATCTCTCCATCTCCCATGACTCGGAGGTGGAAGCTTTTGCCTTCCCTTTCCTCTTTCTAGAGGTTTTTCCGGCCTTAAATGCCATAAATGGTTATGGAAAAATGAAAAGCAACGCTTTTACCACACCAAACTTAGAAGGTTTGCTCGTCCTCGAGCAAAAGAAGAAAGAAGAGAGTAGAAGAAGAGGAAATAGAGGAGATGGAGGGGGCTTTGTGTTTCGGCCAAGGGGGAGAAGTAGTGGTTAGGTTGTTTGAAAATGAGGGGGTAAAGATGGGTTTATATAGGGGTGGAGAGGGTGGGTATGGTTCGGCCATTATGGGTGGGTTTGGAAGGGAAAGTGGTTTGAATTTGAATGGTGAGGTAGGTGGGGTTTTATGCAGGATGGATGTGAGTGGTGAAGAGAATAGTGGGATTTGATAGGTGAGGGGTTTTTGGGGAAGAGGTATTGAGGTGATTGGTGAGTGGGTGAAGAAGAGAGAGAGTGGTGGGGTAGATGGGGATCCTGTGGGGTCCACAGATCCTGAGGTGTCAAGGATAACTCATCCCTGCACCAAGTGGCGTGCAAAAATGCCCTTTCTGCTAATCCTGGCGTTAAACGCCGGGCTGCTGCCCATTTCTGGTAACGCCAGCTTCTTGCCCCTCCCTAGCGTTAAACGCCAGTCTGGTGCCCCTTTCTGGCGTTAAACGCCCAGAATGGTGCCAGATTGGGCGTTAAACGCCCATTTGCTGCCCTTGCTGGCGTTTAAACGCCAGCAAGCTTTTCCTCCAGGGTGTGCTGTTTTACTTTCTATTTTTCATTCTGTTTTTGCTTTTTCAATTGTTTTTGTGACTTCACATGATCATCAACCTATAGAAAACAAAAAATAATAATGGAAAATAGATAAATATAACATTGGGTTGCCTCCCAACAAGCGCTTCTTTTTAATGTCAGTAGCTTGACAGTGGGCTCTCATGGAGCCTCACAGATGTTCAGAGTAATGTTGGAACCTCCCAACACCAAACTTAGAATCTGAATGTGGGGGTTCAACACCGAACTTAGAATTTGGTTGTGGCCTCCCAACACCAAACTTAGAGTTTGACTGTGGGGGCTTTGTTTGACTCTGTTTTGAGAGAAGCTCTTCATGCTTCCTCTCCATGGTTACAAAGGGATATCCTTGAGCTTTAAACACAAGGGATTCTTCATCCACTTGAATGATCAATTCTCCTCTGTCAACATTAATCACAGCCTTTGCTGTGGCTAGGAAGGGTCTGCCAAGGATGATGGATTCATCCATGCACTTCCCAGTCTCTAGGACTATGAAATCAGCAGGGATGTAATGGTCTTCAATCTTTACCAGAACATCCTCTACAAGTCCATAAGCTTGTTTTCTTGAATTGTCTGCCATCTCTAGTGAGATTCTTGCAGCTTGTACCTCAAAGATCCCTAGCTTCTCCATTACAAAGAGAGGCATGAGGTTTATGCTTGACCCTAGGTCACACAGAGCCTTCT